>NC_045436.1:166929569-167092173 GCF_002776525.5 Piliocolobus tephrosceles | reverse complement strand
CTTCCTTCCTTCCTTCCTTCCTTCCTTCCTTCCTTCCTTCCTTCCTTTCTTCCTTCTTTCTTTCTTTCTTAGACAGAGTCTTGCACTGTTGCCCAGGCTGGAGTTCAGTGGGGTGATCTTGCCTCACTGCAAGCTCTGCCTCTTGGGTTCATGCCATTCTCCTGCGTCAGCCTCCCGAGTAGCTGGGACTACAGGCACCCGCCACCCCGCCTGGCTAATTTTTTGTACTTTTAGTAGAGATGGGGTTTCACCGTGTTAGCCAGGATGGTCTCGATCTCCTGACCTTGTGATCCACCCTCCTCAGCCTCCCAAAGTGCTGGGATTACAGGCTTGAGCCACCGCGCCCGGCCAAGAACTTTCGTATCAGATGCAATGCTATGAATCTTACTGTTTCTATCATGTGATTTTTCACTACAAATCCAGGGCATAGGTGCTTATGCTATCCGCTACATTTTATAGATGAGAAAATGGGCTCTGAGTCATCAGTTGGTAACTGAACATCAGATTTTCACCGAGGGGCACCTGACTCCAGAGCCTGAGATCTTGAACTCTAGGTTTATCTTGAACTCTAGGTTTAACTCTAGTTGAACGATGGTCCCCATAACATACATTCTAACCTTTCCAATGTGTGAAGGTGAACTTATTTGAAAAAGGTTGTTCATGGATATAATTAAGCTAAGGATCTCAAGAAGAAATCACACTAGGTTAGGAATAGTTGCTAAGTCTATTATCACCTGCTTTTATAACAGACAACGAGGAGGACACACAAGACAGAAAACCAGGTAAAGACAGAAGCAGTTGTATGGACTCATACAACTTCTAGGCAAAAAACATCTGGAGACACAAGAAGATTGAAGTGGCAATATAGGATTCTCACCTATTGCCTTTGGAGATACTGTGGCCCTGATGACATCTTAATTTTAGGTTTCTCTTCTGTAGAATTGTGAAAGAATAAATTTCTGTTGTTTTAAGCCAGCAGGTTTGAGTTAAATTTTTACGATGAACCTGGAATACTGACAGAGCTTGAATCTGGTGGTTCTTCAAAATCATATGAAGCTCTTCTTCAGTGATTACAGGAGGGCTTGAGTTCACAAAAATTAAGTAAGGATGATATTTGTACCCCAGGTCATTTAGGTGCCATCAGCCAGTAGAAAACTGTACTTGGCAATGACCAACCCACCCTACACCTCCATAACCCTCAGCTGTGTTAGGGTGACTGCAATCACCCACATGCACGGCAACTGCCTCAGCAAGAGATCCACCGTTCTGTACTGTGAGTGCAGTGAACATTCCTTATGAAATCATAGCTCAGAAATTACTGACAAAATATTGCAATGGCTCTGATTTTTTTATTTGAACTGTAAAATACAATATTAACAAAATGCAAAACATTTAAAAATTAAAGAGTTAGTCATAGTGTTCGTGAAGCAGTTCCTTTCTCTGATCATCTGAAAAGTAGATCATAATTATTCAGAGAGATAGTAGGAAAGTTAAGGCTACAACGCATGTAAACTCTCTAATCTGAAATCTCAGAGTTTTGATGTGTTATTTGGTTTTATCATAGATATTTGGTTCAGTGGGAAATAGCCACTTCAATTGCATACACTCCTTGGGATTTACAAGGAATTTTAATTCCTGAAGCAAATTTCTCTGCAGCTCGGAGCCTGTGAAATCAAAACTTGTTATCTATTTCCAAAATGCAATGGGGAAATAGGCATAGAACAAACATTCCTATTTCATTTTTTAAAATTAAAATTTACCTAATTTTAAAATTAAAATTAAATTTAAAGGGAATTTTTAATTAAAATTAAAAAAGGATTTAATTTTCTGGAAATTTGTTCTTGGCTAAAAAGTTGTTTTGCTCCCTCTTTGTAATATTAGAAGTCACCAGATTTTTGTCAAGTCCCTAGGTGAAGAGGGCTTTAATTTTGAGAAATCCCATAAAAGCTTGGTATAAGTATAGTGAGAACATAAATCTATATAAACCTTAGTAAATAAAATAATCTCAAAGGTGCAATTTCCTAGTCTGTAAAAAGAGTGTGGAAATAACACCTACCTTGTAGGAATCTTTGCAAGATAACTATGAAAATTAGGTGATACCTAATATAGTTCTTGGAACAGAGACACATAGTCCATATTGCTTTTATTTTTGCCAGTGGCTTTAAATAAACTTGAAATAGATTTTCTTTTTCAATCTCATCTGTTTTATATGTTTTCTTAAGTACATGTTTCTTATAAATGGATTTTTAGAGAAACATTTTTCTAGGGTATTCTATATGTATTAAACCCTTATAAGAATTTTTGTTAGGTGTTTATTTAGAAAAGATGTGCAATCCTTGTTTAATGAGCTGATCATAAAGGCAATACACTCAATAAGGAAAGATAATGTACTATGGTTAAGTAATACTTTTAACTCCATGCACGCTTTGTTGAATCAAGAATATTTTTGTCTCCATACAAGAAACAAACAGAACTTACTCCTTTTAAATCCCAAGGAGTACATGCAATTGAAGATTATCCATGATTTTCTCATTTTGCCGAGCTTTTCAGCAGTCTATTTTATTCAGGTTTGGGAAAGGGTTCACAAGAAAAGAAGGATTTCTTTGATTTACTATTTTGTTTTGATTTCATGATGAAAATAACATATTTAGTTAATTAAGTTTTTGAAAGACCAGCTTTTCCCTTTCTTCTTTCTTTAGCTTCTTTTTCTAAGAAGTACCACTGAGGCCCCTTTGGATAATTCTATAGAGTCTTTACATCACAGTTACCTAGCAAACTTTTTTGTGTGTGTGTAAACTGTAAAATTTTCTCTTTTCATTAGTAAACAATGAGTAAGAATGAGTAATTAGGAAATTATATCAGTAAAGTGTCATGGGAAAGCTGTCTTAGCTCTATAACCATAGGCTTTCTACTGGTGCAAACTGGTTTAACAGGTAACTGGAATTCCTTTTATAATCTTTATAATAAGAAGAATTAAGATTTGCTAAATGCATTCTGTTGTCTGAGAATCGTAATAAAACTTTCTATATATTAACTCATGTAATCCTCATCCTATAGCCACTTAAAAAGTGAGGAAACCGGAGCTCAGAGCATTTATATAATTTGTCTAAGGTCACACAGTTAGTACCAGCTAATGATGAAGAAAAGTCAGCTGTTATTACAGCTACTAATAAAAATACAGTGATGATATCTAACTTATTAGTAGAGAATGATGTTTATTGAGCAAAATGACTCAGACAATGCATAGGTTTACATTGTCACTATGTGCTTAATCAAGTAATATTTCTCACTAAATTGCATGGCAGTTTCCAAATGCATGTGTTGGTTCAGCTTAATGTTTTGGTTAAGCTTCACAGACACAGAGCAATATCAACGTAATCAATAAAAGCACAACATTTAGAATTAAGTTGAGAACTGGCAGAGGAAACTGGCAACCCATTGTTATCTATTTCTACATAACAATTACAACAAAGTTGGAACTTAAAGTAATATTCATTTGTTTACCCACAGTATTTGTAGGTCAGGAGTCCGTGCACAACTCTCCTGGGTCCTCTGCATCAGAGTCTCTCATGCGGCACCATTCAAAATGTCAACAAGGGCTAGGGTTTCATATGCAGGCTCAAATGGAGAATTTGCTTCCAAACACACTTGCATGGTTGTATGCAAAATCACATTTCACTGGGGCTGTTGCACTGAGAGCCAGAGTTTCTAGCTGTCTGTTGGCAGGAGGTCATCATCAGTTCCTTGATCCATGGGTCTTCCCAACATGTCAACTTGCTTCATTAAACACTCAAGGGAGAGAGTCAGCTACCAAGGTGGAAATGAGACTCTTTTGTAGTGTAATCATGGAAGTGACATCTCCTAACTTTGAAGTATTTCACTGATTACTGAAGAGAAAGAATTATGAAAGGTTGTAGATATGAGGTTCCAATAACTATTGACGGCAATCTTAGAAGCAATTGTGTTACAATCCCTTTCCTCTTCTTTTGCCATTCTGCTATGTTCCAGAAATAATGTTCAGTATTCCTGATGCCTTGCTGGGAATAAAGAGGGGACAACGTTCTTCAGTTGGGTTCCCTGTCACTGAAATCTCCTTTCTGGTGCCTGTGATACATTTTTTCTGGCTTTCTATCCTATCCTTTTGGATTGTACAACTTTATAGGGATTCATTCACTAGCTATCAAATGTACATTCTGTTGTCACACCGAGATGTGTAGTCTATTTTAAAAAATAAAGACTAGATTTTGGAGCAGTTTTTTTTTTTTTTTTTTTTTTTTGAGACAGTGTCTCGCTCTGTCGCCCAGGCTGGAGTGCAGTGGCGAGATCTCGGCTCACTGCAAGCTCTGCCTCCCGGGTTTATGCCATTCTCCTGCCTCAGCCTTCCGAGTAGCTGGGACTACAGGCGTCCTCCACCACGCCCGGCTAGTTTTTTGTATTTTTTTTAGTAGAGACGGCATTTCACTGTGTTCGCCAGGGTGGTCTCGATCTCCTGACCTCGTGATCCGCCCGTCTCGGCCTCCCAAAGTGCTGGGATTACAGGCTTGAGCCACCGCGCCCGGCCAGGAGCAGTTTTATGTTCACAACAAAGTTGAGCAGAAAATACGAAGATTTTTCATATACCTTCTAACCCCACACATGTGCAGTATCTCCCACTATCAATATGCCACAGCAGAATGGTACATTTATTACAATTAATGAATATAAGTGAAATATCATCATCACCCAAAGTCCATAATTTACATTAGGGTTCATTCATGGTATTGTACATTATATGGGTTTTGACAAATGTATAATGACATGTATCTATAATTATACTATAAAATAGAATGAATTTACTACCCTAATAATTATCCATATTCTTCCTATTCATCTCTTCTTCCCTCTCAGCCCCTGGCAACCATTGATCTTTTTACCATCTCCATAGTTTATTTTTCTAAAATGTCACATTGTTGGAATAATACAGTTTGTAGCCTGTTCAGACTGGCTTCTTTCACTTGCTAATATGCATTTAAGCTTCTTCCATGTCTTTTCATAGCTTGAGAGTTCATTTCTTTTTAGTACAGAATAGTATTTTATTGTTTGAATATGCCCATTCACCTACTGAAGGACGTATTGGTGGCTTCCAAGTTCTGGGTAATAGTGAATAAACCTGCTTTAATCATCTGTGTGTAGGTTTTTATACAGACATATTTTTCAACCAGTTTGGGTAAATACCAAGAAGTATGACTGATGGATTGTAAGATAAAGGTATGTTTAGTTATGCAAGAAACTGTCCAACTGCCATTCAAAGTGATGGTACCATTTTGCATTCTCATCAGCAATGAATGAGAGTTGTTGCATGTCCTCACCAGCATTTGGTGTTGTTGGTGTTTAGATTTTATGCCATCCTATTAGGTGTGTGGTAATATAATTGTTTTAATTTTTAATTTCCTAATAATATATGATGTGGAACATCTTTTCATATTCTTATTTGTCATCTCTATATTTTTTAATGAAGTGCCTGTTCAAATATTTGTTCCATTTTTAAATCAGTTTGTACATTTTCTTACTGTTGAGTTTTAAAGCTCTTTGTTTATTCTGGATAACTTTTTTGATACCAGTTTTTAGATATCATTTGATATCATTTTTTGGATAATCATTTTTTGGTGTCTTCTGCAAATATTTTTTCCAAGTCTATGGCTTGTCTTCTCACTCTCTTGACAATGTCTTTCTTTGTAGAGCATTTTTTTTCTTTCTTTCTTTTTTTTGAGACAGGATCAGCCTCCATTGTCCAGGCTGGAGTGTAGTGGCACAATCTCGGCTCACTGCAACCTCTGCCTCTCAGGTTCAGGTGATTCTCTTACCTCAGCCTCCCAAGTAGCTGGGATCACAGGCACATGCCACAAACTTCAGCTAATTTTTTTTTTTTTTTTTTTTTTTGGTACAGACAGTGTTTCACCATGTTGGCCAGGCTGGTCTCGAACTCCTAACATCAAGTGATGTACCCACAACTGCCTCTCGAAGTGCTGGGATTACAGGTATGGGCTACCATGCCCAGCCAAAAGTTTTTAATTTTAATGGAGTCAGCTTAAAAATTATTTTTTTCATGTATCGTGACTGGTTTTGTAAATAAAGTTGCTACCATACCCAAAGACATTTATATTTTCTGCTATGTTATCTTCTAGTAGCTTTATAGTTTTTCATTTTATATTTAAGCCAATGGTACATTTGAGTTAATTTTTTTGTGAAGAGCATAAAGTCTGTGCCTAGATTATTATTTTTTGCATGTAAATGTCCAGTTTCTTCAGCACCATTTCTTGAAAAAATATTTGTTCTTTATTATATTGCCTTTTCTCTTCTGTCAAATATCAGTTGACTATATTTATATGGGTCTACTTATTGGCTATCTATTCTTTTCCATTAATCAATTTGTACATTTTTTTTCACTAGTACCATACTGTTTTGATGACTATAGCTTTATAGTACGTCTTGAAGCCAGGTAGTGTCAGTCCTCTGACTTTGTTCTTCAAAATTGTGTTTGTTATTCTGATCATTTTTCTCTCCATATAAACTTTGGAATCAGTTTGTTGAAATCCACAAAACAACTTTTGGGATTTTGGTTGAATTTACGTTAAATTTGTAGATCAAGTCAGAATTTTGAGTCTTTTTTCTATAAATATATAGTATCTCTCCATTCTTTTTAGTTTTGATTTGATTTGATTAGTTTTTTGTCACTAATATGATTGTTATTATTATAACTAAAATTGTATTTGTAATTTAAAAATCCATGTGTCTATTGCTGTTCTGTAGGAAACCTATGGACTTCTGTATATTAAACTTGTATCCTGCAACTTGGTTATAATTGCTTATAAGTTCCAGAATGGTTTTTTTTTTTTTTTTTTTTTTTTTTGGTCAATTATGTCAGATTCTCTGCATATAAAATCATGTCATTTGAAAACAAATGCAGCTTTATTTCTTGCTCCTTAGTTTGTGTACTTTTCTCTTCCTGTCTTATTGCATCAGTTAAGATTTCCAGTATGATGTTGATAAAGTATGAAGAAAGCGGACATCCTTGCCTTTTCTTGATCTTAACAGGAAAGCTTCTAGTTCCTCATCATTAAGTATTATATTAGCTATAGGTTTTTAACAGATGTTCTTCATCAAATTTAGGAAGTTACTGTATTAGTCTGTTCTCAAACTGCTATGAAAAAATACCCAAGGCCGGGCACGGTGGCTCATGCCTGTAATCCCAGCACTTTGGGAGGCCGAGACGGGCGGATCACGAGGTCAGGAGATCGAGACCATCCTGGCTAACGCGGTGAAACCCCGTCTCTACCAAAAAATACAAAAAACTAGCCGGGCGAGGTGGCGGGCGCCTGTAGTCCCAGCTACTCGGAAGGCTGAGGCAGGAGAATGGCGTAAGCCCAGGAGGCGGAGCTTGCAGTGAGCTGAGATCGTACCACTGCACTCCAGCCTGGGCCACAGAGCCAGACTCCGTCTCAAAAATAAATAAATAAATAAATAAATGAAAAAATACTCAAGACTGGGTAATTTATAAAGGAAAAAGGTTTAATTGACTCACAGTTCCACATTTCTGGGGGGGGCGGGGAGCCCAGGAAACTTAACAATCATGGCAGAAGGCAAAGGAGGAGAAGTTACCTTCTTCACAGGGCAGCAGGATGGACTGAGTGCAAGCAGGGGAAATGCGGGAAGCTTATAAAATCATTTCATCTTCTGAGACTCACTCACAAGCATGAGACCAGCAATGGAGAGATTACTCACATGATCCGATTACCTCCACCTGGTCCTGCTCTTGACATGTGGGTACTATGGGGATTACAACTCAAGATGAGATTTTGGGAGAGAATACAGCCAAACCATATCACTGTCTGTTCCTAGTCTGCTGAGAGTTTTTTATCTTGAATAGCTGTTGGATTTTGTCAAATGCTTTTATTGTGTATGTCTATTAAGTTTTTTTTTTCCTCAGCTTTTTGATGTGCAGCCTATTATTTCTTCACTGGCTTTATTTGGGAGTGGCTTCAGTTTTGACCAGGTAACTCAATTTAGGAGAAAAAAAATACAAAGTCTAATTTTGCCCACATCTTCAAACTACGTTTTCCAATGAACACTTGCTGTAATAAAGCTAATATTTTTGTAGCCACCTGTCATCTTTTACCACGTATCAATTGTTCGGGAAAAAAGTGGGCTTGATTTTTTTCCATATAAATAGAGCTTTGAGATTCTCAGTTAAAAATACCATTAAACTTACAAGCTTTTTTTTTGTATTAGGGGATTTGTATTTGATACTGGTTTAGTACTTAGTACATAATAAACAATGAATGTTACCTTTTTGTTCTTCATCACTGTTATCATCATTTTCCTCTTGCTCTTTTTTATTCTGCTCACTGTGATCAGTTTGAGTTTTCCTAGGATGATATTCCATATCTTATACTACCTAGATAATATATTCATATTTCCAGATTCTATTATATATGCCATAGATTTTTAGTATATTACATATCCTACTATACAATCTCGAGTAAGATAAAATACACAAAATAATAACATTTTTAATAAAAGTAAGTAAAATTTTCTTTGTGTCTGACTGAAGGAAAAGTTCAAGGGAAATATATGAAATTTTTATAATACTAATACAAAGAAAGAACACTACTATGGAATGATGAGACAAAATATTTTTTTACTATGAGCATCCTTCCTAGGAAGATGGATGGATCCCTGGAAAGGCCACTGAGTGTCTGAGTTCCCAGTTATTGTGATTTCACCATGCCAAGGATGGAGAGAACAGCAAAAGGACCAAAATAATCTGTAAAAGAAACAGAGTGGGATTTAGAGACTGTGTAGCAGAAGGAGAGATGGACTCCTGTAGGTGATCACCAAAGAGGAGCAATGATGACAACAGATTCTTATTTTGTTGTTAGTCGTCTGGCGTGCAACAAGAGCACTTTCATTCACCATGAATGTTTCCAGTAAACTTCACTAAATCTGCATTGCTAGTGAGTAGTTTGAGGAAAGGATTTGTTTTTGAATGGCTAATTTTTTAAAAAGATTTGTTTGGTGAAAAGAAAGGTTATCCATTGAAAAATAAGCATGTGTTAACAAATAATTGTGCTACTGTTATATGCTGGTTTATAGGCTCTGTGATGTGGGTACAGAAGTAAGTATGAAATAGACCCTGCCCTCATAGAAGTAACACTCTTCAGTAAAGCCTGTCTTATAAATCCCATAGTGTATTATTTGAAAACCTGTGTAGAGAATCATGGGTAAATGTGCCTTGAAAAGGAATTTGTTGGTTAAAGCAATTTGAAAAATGGTGAGTAATCTTATTCTTCTTGGAGACTGACAAAAGTCTTTAGCATATTAAAGACAGAATCCGCAATTAAATGTACTCTAAGTCACAAGCACACACACAAACCCAAATATACAGTCACATGTACTTATTTAAATTTGTTTCAAACAGTGTTCCACAAACATATTTGCTTGTGAAACTCATTCTTTAGAATAAAACCATGATTATCTTCTGTTTGAAAGTTTTCCCTAGGGGGAAACGAGCTAATTTAGAAAAAAACCTAAGAACAAAATATTATGTTTTTTCCAAAGTGTCATTCATGTGCTAACATAAGCATGCAATGGAAAGAGCTATACTTTTCTTTGAAGTGCTTTGAGAGTGATAACCTTGTTAGGTCATTATATTAGTTAGGGTAAGAAGTAATAAGTAAAAACAGCTGTTGTAACAAATATTTCCTAAATCTCAATGACTGGGCATAAGAAAAGTTTATTTCTTGCTTATGTCACAATCACAATGTTAATTAGCAGAGGAGCATTGTTCTACCAAGTCATTCAGTGAGTCAGGCTTCCTCCAACCATATTCTCAGGTATCAGAGACTTTTATTTGATTCTGTACACCCTTTTTCGTTGCCAGGAAAAGAGATTCCCCACAGAGATCTAGGCACATAATTTTGAGACCCAAGCCTAGGAATGGCTGACATTACTTGTGCCCACATTTCATCGTCTGGAAGCTGGTAACATAGGCTCACAGCTAGTACTTTGCCAAGCAAAAGACGGGGACACAGATGTGAGCATTTGAAGTTTCTATCTCAAATTTTGAAAAGTGTTTAAGAATTTACTATTGGGATAAAGTAGACATGAATAAGAAGCACAAATTTTAAAAAATGTAAGAGCTTTTGAAAAGCTGTGAGAAGTGCAGGTGACAGATGTGTCTGGATACAGCTTGAAAATAGACTGTAAAGAGCCTTGTAAGTCATGTTAGGAATTTTGTACTTTCTATTATAAATGACTCCACGTCAATAGATGTTTCAACGTGAGTGTATGAGCATATCTATGTCACATAAGCAACTCTAATGAGACTTTACAAGATAGACCGGAGAGAGGAAAGCCTTGTGGCAAGAGAATATAATGTATAGGAAGCTGTTGCACTTACCTAGAAGAGGGGCTTTAGATTAATTATGGGAATTGCATTGAAGATGAAGAAGACAAGATAAATTATGCAGATAACCTCTTGGAAAAATCAGTAAGATCTGATAGGAGTTTTTTGTGTAAAATAGGAAGAGAGAAATGATTTTAAAGCATCTAGGTTTTGAACAAGAGAGGATGGTGGCATCTTTTAGCAAATATTCTTTTGGAAGTGGAATGGATTTGGGGATAGAATAATTAGTTTGTATTTTTTCACATTGAGTTTAATATGATTGTTGGAGATATGTGGCAGAGTTTTAAAGAGAATGAACTACTGCCTAGAAAGAATGCAATACATATACTTAATTTGAAACCTTGGAAATAGATGCAGTGGCTCATGGATAATGAAAGTAATTAGAAAAACATATAGAAGGAAAGAGGACTAAGGGAAAAAGACTGGGGAATGCTGACAGTTCAGTGATAGGTAGATAAATAAAACACTGTGATGTTGCTTTAGTGATTATAAGTTCAAGTTTCACAGAGTAGTGTGTTGTCCAAGAGGAAAAAAAGAATCCCTTTCATCAAAAATGGTATCTAAGAATTTTCCTTCCTTGAGTAGCACAGAAATTTTTTTGTCAACATCAAATAGAAAAATAAAATCTGTTACTATTAAGAGTAAAAGAGTAAATCTCTGTGACTATTCCTTCAAACATGTTTCAGAACTTGTTGCTTGACTAATAGAAAGCACTTTTGTTGAAAACATGGCTGCTGATACCACTTTTCTACACAGTATCAACATTTTGTAAACATCACCTTTTATTGCAAAAATAAGGGAAAGCATTTTCAGTACTTGCAATACATGTTATGGCATAATTGACAGCATGGTAAGCTTGAGTGCTCGAGCTTAGACCTCTGATGCTGGCATGCTGACACTGTGGGAAGATGGAAATGATTGTCATATTGTTATTTACTTAGAAGAAGAAATATGAAATGAGTTCCGTGACAAATACATATTCAGGCTGCTAAGGGGATCCTGATTTGTGGCATAATCAAAACTTGACAATTGCCATATTTATTTATTTGTGAACATTTCCTTCATTGACTTTTAAATGGACATTTATAAAAAGTTTACTATTTAGGATAGGAAAGTACATAAAGTACATGTTACCAGTTTGGAATGTGAATAAGGAAACAAAAAACACATTAGTCTACCTACTTCTTACTTTGTTTAAAGAAAGAGAAGGACATTGAGCATTAGTTGTATTATTGAATTACAGGTCCTCATGGATCTGTGGATTATCCAACTAGACATATGTACTCTGTGTACCTCTTTGCTCTAAACATGACTGTTTTTCTTTTGCTGACTCCATTGCTCCTGGACAAAGTGAATCACTTGTGTTCCAAAAAGATTTACAATGAATGGTACGGAATAAGGGAAAAGTATGGGGGAAATGTTATCTCTGCTTTCTGGACAACACAGCTAAACTTATTAAAAATGTGCTATAGTCACAGATCATTTCACTGCTCTTTGGCTTAGACACCTCCCTACCTCTGCTTTCCACTGAAACAACTCTAGCAGGGCTTCCAATCGTCTTTCCAGGCGGTGGACTTGGTACAAGATGTTTCATGCATTCATCAGTTGACATCTTTCTTGTCTTGCCCCTTTGACTTCTATGAAACCATTTATTCCTAGTTCCTTCCTTACTCCATGGCCACTCCCAGTCTCTCTGTTCTAGCTCTTCTCAGGACACTTGTATTAGTTCTTTCTCATGCTCCTTTAATAAAGACATACCTGAGACTGGGTAATTTATAAAGGAAAAAGGTTTGACTCTCAGTGCTACATGGCTGGGGAGGCCTCACAATCATGGCAGAAGGCGAAGGAGGAGCAAAACCACATCCTACATGGTGGCAGGCAAGAGGGTATGTGCAGGGGAACTCTCCTTTATAAAACCATCAGACCTCCTGGGACTTATTCACTATCACAGGAACAGCATAGGAAAAACCTGCCCCCATGATTCAATTACCTTCCAATGGGTTCCTCTCACCACATGTGGGGATTATTACAATTCAAGGGTGGGGACACAACCAAACCATATCAACATTCAAATGTGATTTGTCCTCAGACTCCTATCTTTAAGGCTCTTCTCTCCTGACTCTGCACCACACATTCCTAATGCTCTAAGTACAGGTTTTATGATACATATATAAAATTAGAAATTTGTTGATGAACACCATATTCAAGGGCATTAAAAGACTAAAATAAAATTTAAAAATCATTAACAATTATGACAGAGTTTGAGTAATGGTATTTCATGATGTAGAAAAATCCATAATCTTTGCCCTTCTTGGATGAGCACTCTCAATGCAGTGGAGGTAAGAATGTTGTTTCAATTGTATACTCTAGTTGATTACCAGATAAATTTCTAACACATTTTCAGCACTCCCAACCCAGTCATTCTTTGGCACTAGACTGACATTATAATACACCTGTGCTTCTTATGGTAAAAATCACCATGCAAAAAAAATCACCATCCTAAAACAATTACATAGTACTCCTAGGTCAGTGTTCTGCCTCTTAGAATATTCTGCAGCCAAATAGGTTTTAAAGAGATAGGCAAGTGCAGCAAACCTGTGAAAGTGGTTTTGTGATTCACATATCTACTGGGATCCCCCACTACTTTTCCATGCTTCTGCTCGTCACAGTCTCAGCAGATTCAAGAACTTATACCTTGTCCTAAGTGCCAGTGACTCCCAAAGAGTATTTCCATCTGCCTAGTTAGCATCTCTAAATAGTAGTTTTGCATTCGCATCAGGCGAATTTTAGGTCTGTACTACTTGCCACTTGCTCATCATACACACCCACCTGTATCCCTGAGATCAGTTTGTAGAACCGTCATTCAACTAAGTGCACATTGAGAAACTGATTCATCATTTTAATATCTTTTATCCTTTAATATCATGTTATGCTTTTTACCTCCCTCTCCTTATCCAACTTACCTTCTGCCTAATCATATACCAGTTAATATATCTTCTCAATTATACCCATAAATAGTTCTTAAGTTGGAGCTCTGGTTTCTATTTTCATCATATATCTTATAGTTAATGGACAAAATTGATAACATTTTATGACATAGATTTAAAAACTCATATCTTGGAGCTTCTTTATATTTCCCAGACTCACTTTTGGTTAGTGCAGAGGTACTGAACAATACTGGCCAATGAACTTTTAATAGAATTAGTGTATGTCTCTCTGAGCCTGAGAAATTTAGAAGTAGAAGTGCTTCCTCCACAATTATTTCCACTCTCAAAACAGGAGAGGAAATGTCTTCTATGAGTCAGAGTTGATGGGAACAACTTCTGAAATGTCAGGGTTTATTTGTTACCACAGCAGAGTCTAGCCTATTCTGACTAACACACTTTGCAACTATTCTTCTGGGTGTCATATTTTTTCTTTTAAAAATACTCTCTGCACCATTACCAGCTATCTTTTTAAATGTGCCTCACTGCACTCTTTTTCTTATATGTCTTAATGGTCTATCATATTTATAAAATGAAGTCTACATGCTCTGATAGCACCACTCGTATGCTGTTCCGTGGTGAGCAGGTCTATGCAAACCTACTTTAAAAAGTCCAAGGAAGCTGAGAGGCCAAAGAAAGAGGCTGGCATACCCAGTTTCTCAAGAAGAAACATTTAATAGGAACTAGTAACAGAGCCCTTGTCTGTGTCTCAGGCAGCAACAAAACAAGATGGTGGATCCCCATGCCATTACCCCACAGACTCATGGTATATATCCCACAGGTAAAGGATGATTCTGCAACAGTGAGTAGAACAATTAAAGTACAATAACATCAATGTTGTTTTGGCCTAAGAGCAGACTTTATGGAAATCATGTGCTGCAAGAAACAATCAATAAAATAGAAATCTTAGAGGTTTTTCCAGAATTGGAGTTAATCAGAAGTCATCATGGTAGATTAGTATCCAAGATGGAGTTGCTTTGGTCTTAATAAGGCCCTTCAGGATCTGGCCCATTGTTACTTGACTCTTGTCTCCTACAAGCTCTTTGTGTGCTTCTCCAGTCACATTAAACGAAACATTGGACAGTTTATGCTATTCCTTTTTTTTTTTTTTTTGGAGCATATTCTATTTCCTTTATTTTTATACATGTAATAGATAAATACATTCTCATTTTAACAAGTAAATAATATAGAGGCACACAGGGAAAAATGTAAATGTTCCCCATTCCTATGCTTTTTAATTGTACACTTTCCATCCCCAGAATTAGAAACTGGTCTATCACATTTTGTGGTACATTCTTTCGGTTTGCTTTTCATGCATTTACTTCTGTGAATGTACATGTTCACATGTGTCCTTTTCTAAAAATAAATATTACTATATTTATACGTAATTCTGCACTTATATATCTTTTGTGCTGGTTCTATTTTGTATTATATTCCCTCTACTTCAAAACTTCTTTCCTTATACTGTGGAATGCACATTTGTATTTTAAGATGCAGTCCAAATATCAACTTTTAGGGGAAGGTTTTCTCTAGATTTCTCACCTGTAGTCCTGCCCCACTGTACTCTTACATATTTGTTCTTCGGAGATCTTATTTCACTTAATATAATTATGGCTCTTTATACCCCTCAGTAGACTGTGACTTCATTAACTCACTTAGTAGTTTTCATGCACATAGTGGACACTTATCAAACAGTTACATGAATTAAGTCCATCATATGTTCAACATACTTTCAAAATCTTTTCCTTTACTTATCACTTTGTCTAGTGTTAGAAAGAATATGAGTTCTCTGGCAAGAGAAATGTATTAATAGAATCAAAGTTAAACACATTTGTGCTATTTAAATTCGGGGTCGGGGGTCTGAATTCAGTAGTTGGTAAAACCGGTTTGGTTTTCTCTTTTTCTTTTTTTTTTTTTTTTTTTAATCTTATTCGGTCTGTTTTCCAGCTGCAGCTATAATAATTTCATTTCTCCCAAAGTTGAAACTAATCATATATATCTCCTGCTTATTACTCTTCATTGAATCTTCCGCTTTCAAGTAGACATCAAACTTCTTTATATGGGCTATGAGGTCTTTTATGATCTAAGCTACTTCTGCATTTATCTCTTGCTGCATCTCTTACACAGTCCATAATACCTTATCAATGAACATATTGACTGCAGATATCTATTTACTTGACAGCGTCATGCACTAGAATGTGAATACCACCAAAAACAGGACAATCTTTGATTCATTATGATGACCCAGGGCATAGTAAGTACATCATAAATGTATACAAATAGCTACTTTCACTAATTAATATACATTTCTATTATACACTCTTAAGTAGTTACCACTTCTTGAGTATTTGTTTTATGCCAGATAAAGAACTACGTGGGAGTGACATTAGCCAAGTGACTGAGCAGGAAGTCCGAGCCCTGAAAACCCACAAGAAAACAAATTTAACGATAATATATGGAGTAAAATACCTTTATGAGATTTTTCAAAAGTCAGTTAAGAAGTTGCAATACTCCAGATGAACACAGAACTGAGAATAGCTGCATTGAAAAGGATAAGAAGAGAAATTTTACTTTACCCGCATTCACTCCTTGCGCAAGCTGGCACATCTAGTGCCAAGAGGGATCATTTCAGCCTGTAATTTCTCCCTTGAGGAAAAGAGGCAGTGGAGCAAGCATCCAATATTGCAGGGCTTTCCATGCATGGCTCTAGGGATCAGTTTCAGTCTTACCTGGCACAGGACTGGAATGCCTTCAGGCATTTGAGAAAAAAGAAAAGGAACATATCTTTTATTACTGCTGGCATGGCTCTGAGGGATTGAGAAATGCAACATAACCCTAAAACTTCTCCATTAGAAGGGAGGAAGACAGTGGAATGTATATCTAACATCTCAACCCTTCCAAATATTGCCATAGGGAAAAGGGGCAGGCAGTTTAGAGAAACCAGCAAGGTTTTGTAAGAATGAGAGAGGTCCCACAACCTTGAGACTTCTTCCCTAGGATGGAGGGAGATAATTGGAGTGCACCTATTCACAGAAAAGTTTTTATTTTACATGTAGAAAATTCTGATGACTCCACAAAAAATTGTTAAAATTAATAAACAAATTCAGTAAAATTGTAGGATACCAAATCAACATGCAAAAATCTGTTACATTTCTAAACACTAACAACAAACTCTCCAAACATAAAAAAAGTAAAAATCTCATTTACAATAGCATCAAAAAAGAATTGAATATTTAGGCTTAAACTTAGCCAAGGAGATGGAAGACTTGTATACCAGAAACTGTAAAACAGGTTATTGAAAAAAATTTTTAAAAACACACAAATAAGTGAAAAGATATTCCATGTTCACAGATTGAAAGATGTAATATTTTTAATATGTCCATACTACCCAAAATGATCAATAGATTCAATGTAATCCATGCCAATATTTCAATGGAATTTGTTTTACAGAATTATAAAAAAAAATCCTAAAATTCATATGAAGCTACAAAAGAAAATCCCAAATAGCCAAAACAATTTTAAGAAAAGATTCAAAGTCAAAGGCATCATAATTATTTATTTCAAAATATATTACAAAGCTACAATATTTAAACACTATGGCACTCTCATAAAGACAGATATAGAGACCAGCGGAAAAGCAAAGAGAACCCAGAAATTAGCCATACATGCATGGTCAATTGATCTTCAACAAGGGTGCCAAGAATACACAATGGGAAAATGATATTCTCCTCAACAAATAGTGTTGGGAAAACTGTGTATCCACATTCAAAAGAATGAATTTGTATCCTTATCTTAGACTATATACAAAGATCAACACAAAATGATTTAAAGACTAAACATAAGAAAGATGTGAAACTAACACTCTTGCAAGAAAACACAGGGAAACTTCTTGAGATTGGGATTGTCAATGATTTCTTAGATGTGTCATCAAATTTCAGCCAACCAAAGCAAAAATAAACAAATTCTTCATTAAACAGGAAACAATCAACAGAATTAAAAAACAGACTATGAAAGGAGAAAGATATTTGCAAACTATACATCTGATAAGGAATTAATATTCAAAATATATAAGGAATTCTTACAGTTTAATAGCAGAAAAACAAATAATCAAAATTAGGCAAAAATCATAGACTTTTTTCCAATGGAGACATAGAAATGGGCAACAGATACATGAAAACACAATTCATCAGAGAAGTGCAAATTGAAAGCACAATGAAATTTCACGTCACAGCCATTAGAATGGCTATTACTAAAAAACAGAAGATAGCAAGTGTTGGTGAGATATGAGAAATTGGTATCCTATGTATTGGTGGTGGTAATGTAAAAGGGTACAGCTTCTATGGAAAACAGTATTTAGGTTTCTCCCAAAATTAAAAATTAGGACTACCATATGATCCGGGAATCCCATTTCTGGGTATATATACAAAAAAACCAAAAAACAAAAAACTGAAATCATGATCATTAAGAGATACCTGCATTCCCATATCCATTGCAGCTCTATTCACAAGAGCAGGATATGGTAATAACCTTAATTTCTACTATTGGATTATTGGGTAAAGAACATTGACATATGATGAAATATTATTCAGCTTTAGAAAGGAATGAAATTCTGCTATATGCAGGAAGGTGGACGAACTGGGGGACATCATGCTAGGTGAAATAAGCCAGTCACAGAAGTACAAATACTGCATGATCCCACTTACATGAGGCATCTAAACTAGTTCAGCAGATAGAAGCAAAGAGTAGGAGGGTTGTTGACAGGGGTCTTAGGAAGGTGGAAAATGGGTGTTGTTCAAAGGGCATAAAGTTTAGTTGTACAAGGTTAATAAATTCTAGAGATCTGTTATACAACGTAGTGTCTAATGATCATTACTGTACTGCGCACTTAAACTCTTTTTAAGAGAATATGTTATGTTGCATGTTCTTACCATAAAATGAAATAGCAAGAGGAAACTTTCAGACATGATGGATATATTTATTACCTTGTTTGTAGTTATGGTACCACAGGCATAAGTATATGTCCAAATTCATCAAATTGTATACATTAAACATTTGTGTGTGTGTTGATTATACTTCAATAAGGTGTTTAAAAAATAAAGCATAAGATTTATTTACAAAAACGGGACAAACACAATTCCATTCAATTTTCTTACCAATCCTGTAATAAAGACGCTATGCCCATTTATAGATGGGAAATTGAGGCTTAGTGACATGAAATAAGGTGGGTAAAATCACTAGCTGATAAGTAGCAAACCAGGCCCACCTGAACTCCAGTTGGAATTTTACTACTCCTGCACTCTATTTGATGGTTGCAGATAATTTGTTTCACTCTCTTTTCTACTTTGAGAAGCTCTTTTAAAATGTGTCATCATAGCTTTAGTGTTCTGTAGAAGCTTCAAAATTTTCTTCATTTCTTTCCCAATTTCTCCATCCTCGCCTTCTTCTCTTTCTTTTATCTTCCTTTCTTTCTTTCATCCATCTGATCTTTCTCATTCCCTGAAACTTTAAGGACAACAATAGGGAATGTGCATAACAGTGACTCCAAATCGATCTCAAACTTTATTCAAACGATCTAATATTTTAGTGGGAGGTAATCCATGATCATTTTACAGTTTTCCTCCAAGGTCTCTGAGAAGTTAACGAAAGTGAGCATCTCCATATATCTTACTTTCTTCTGTACAAAGCATCCCAGAATCTCATTGTGTTCTCTTCTCTCTTAGACTCTGCCACCACTCACTGTATTCTTTAGGTTTTTTCTTCCCCAGTTCTTCAAGTGTAGAGAAGATATGTTTCTCTAAATGCTACTCTGTCTTGCCATCTTTGAAGACAATCTACATAATACTATTTTCTAATATCCCTTTTAGATTTCAAAACACTTTTTTTTCCAGCTCTCATGAAATTAGTCCAATAATTCAGGGGTTTTTTTTGTTTTGTTTTTGTTTTAGTGCCACAATATTTGCATTTCTGTATTAAGAAGAAAGGATAGAAAAGACTGTAAAGTGACTGGAGGAAACCTAGAATCAGTGTTGCTGGTGCTACTGTTCTAGAACTCTTCACCTGAGACTGTGATCTCCAAGCCTACAAGTAAGTAAAAACTATGAGATTCCTTTACATGTATATGCAGTACTTTGCTTCCAAGTTGGCAGCAAAAATCTAAGTGCAGTATACCATAAGATACTCACTCAGCTGGGAGAGAGAATGCGGGAATGTTCTTGTGGTAGGTAGTAAATGCTGTTGACTATCTACTTCTGGGAGCAAGTCGGGAAACATTATTCTTCATTTTTCATACCAATTATTCATTTATTTCTTCATTCATACATTTTTTACTGGGCATACAGCACATTAGAAGAAATGGCACATACAACAGGCTCACTATTTATAGAATACTTGCCCTAGTCCCAGATTGCACCTTTTATCTCAATTGGTAATTACCAGTTGTCACTCATGGAGAAACTAGCCTGAACTGATCAACTGGTGATAGCAATTCACAGCACAACCATTTCTGATGTCGAGTTGAGCTAACTTATGAGCTCATCAGCTGTTGGAGGTACAGCAGTGTTTTTTGGTAGTGGTGTCACTCCTTACTTAGGAGTGACATCAAAGAACATAAGAATCCAGTTTATCTTCAGGATCCACTATGAGTTGTGTGTCGTGGTACAAGAGACACCATAATAACCAAGCTCTGACTAATCTATACTCATGTGTCACCACTCTTTGGTTTGTGCTTTGCCTATTAATGGAATCTGACTGCTGGAATTTCCTCACGTATTAAAAGGTTTTTCATTTCCTTGCCTTTCTGTCTGCCTGCAATCATTCCCTGCTTCCATGAGATACTCCCACTCCCATCTCTCTTTGGTGCAGCACCTTGTACCTACTAATTCCTAATTATCGTTAAAGATTCAGATTTGTCATGAACACTACAGAAAACTGTCCCTGATGTTTTTCTGACACCAAGAATGTTAGATTTACTCCTCTTCTGTCCTTCCTAAGTGTCTTCTGATTATTGCCATTATTATACTCAACTGCCATTCTGCAAGTGTAACAGCCCATTTCTGTGGCTGACTTCTCACTACACTGTGATCTTATAGGCAAGAACTCTGCTTTACCTATATTTACATACACAGGTTCTTGCAAAGTATTTGACACATATAAGAATGAATAAAGAAGAAATAAATACAAGAAAGATAAAATTTAACTTTGTATCAGTTTGGAACTGCAGTTGGCATTGGGTAACAGATCCTGTTACCTAGAAAATAGTGATTCTCACATAACATGATGTAATAGGTGGTCCCACGCTGGTACACATGTGCCATGTGTGTCTTCAATGACTCAAGCTCCTCTTTGTTTCTGTTCTTCTTCCTTAAAAAGTGACATCCTGGCCAGGTGTGGTGGCTCACGGCTGTAATCCCAGCACTTTGGGAGGCCAAGGCGGGTGGATCATCTGAGGTCAGGAGTTCGAGACCAGCCTAACCAAAATGGTGAAACCCCATCTCTACTAAAAAGACAAAAACTTAGCCAGGTGTAATGGTGCACGCCTGTATTCCCAGGTTCTCAGAAGGTTGAGACAGGAGAATCACCTGAATCTGGGAGGCAGAGGTTGCAGTGAGCCGAGATTGTGCCATTGCACTCCAGCCTGGGCAACAAGAGCGAAACTCTATCTAAAAAAAAAAAAAAAAAAAAGTGACATCCTTCAGATCTTTTTATGGTCACAAAGTGACTGCATAGTTCCAGCCATCATTTTGGCATCCTAGGCAGGAAGAGGTAGGAAGGGGGGTGAATATGGTTATACAGCAATTAAGTGAAGTAATTTTCTTGTACTTTCCTTAAAGGTTTACCAACAACTTCTGCTTATATTTTATTAGCCAAAATTTAATCACATGCCCACTTCCAACTGCAAAGGAACTTGGAAAATATTGATTTTTAAATTTTTATTATTTTTATTTTATTTATTTATTTATCTTTAGTCAAGACATTCACATTCAACGAATCGAAGTTCTGTTAGGATGGCAAAAGAGGAGATAGACGTCTGTCTGAACACTCAGACTTCTGTCTGAAAAGAACATACGTGTATCTAATGAGATAAGTTGATTTAAATGAAGCCTTTGATTCCCATTTGGATTAAGATTTTCTAAATTATCTGTGTGGCTACTATGTATTAAGATCTTCTAAAGCTCAAACAGATACTATGACTCAATCTGACAGAATTAATACAGTGGCTTCAGAAAAGATAAAAGGCTAAATAGGGACTAAGAGGTAACCCAAGACTTATTAATAGTAGTAAGTACAACCACCCTTCAGTATTAGTATTAGTGAAATGTCAGAAGATGCGTTACCAACGTAAGGAGCCAATGGTTCAGTCGGAAGCTTGGACCTCAGGACTGGGTGGGAGTTTCCTGGAAGAGCGTAGTACCATAGAGGAGATGTAGCTGCAACCAGATGCAAGAGAGAGACAGTGAGAAATAGTCTAGACTCTCCTTCTCTCCCGCCTTCAGTCTCCCATCAATGCCTCCCACGTCCTGCACATAGTCAAAATCCTGCTGTCATCTGTGAATGATGAAGAAAATTATGTACAGAAAAATATCTGTGTGCATACATTGTAAAGGGTCTGTTTGAGGATGACTTATTAAGCACCTACCATGCACCAGGAACTCTCTGTGTGCTTTACCTACATCACCTCATTTAACCTTCTCAAAAATATCCATAGATAGGGACACCTAGAAACATTTATCCTTGTATTTTAGATACAGAGTGTACATGTACAGCTTTGTTACATGGGAATATTGTGTGATGCTAAGACTTGAAGTATGAATCTCATCAGCCTGGTAGTGAGCATAGACTCAATAGGTAGTTTCTTTTTAAATGAATTTCTAAAAATTTTGTTTTTCCATAAGTTATTGGAGTACAGGTGATATTTGGTTACATGAGTAAGTTCTTTAGTGGAGATTTGTGAGAACCTGGTACATCTATCACCCAAGCAGTACACATTGCACCGTATTTGTAGTCTTTTATCCCTTACCTCCTCCCACTCTTCCTTCCAAGTCCCCAAAGTCCATTGTATCGTTTTTTTTTTTTTTTTTTTTTTTTTTTTTTTTTTTTTTTTTTTTTTTTGAGAGGGAGTCTCGCTCTGTCGCCCAGGCTGGAGTGCAGCAGCAGGATCTCCACTCACTGCAAGCTCCACCTCCCGGGTTCACGCCATTCTCCTGCCTCAGCCTCCCGAGTAGCTGGGACGATAAGCGCCCGCCACTGCGCCGGCTAATTTTTTTTGTATTTTTAGTAGAGACGGGGTTTCACCGTGTTAGCCAGGATGGTCTCCATCTCCTGACCTCGTGATCCGCCCGTCTCAGCCTCCCAGAGTGTTGGGATTACAGGCATGAGCCACCCGCGCCTGGCCCATGGTATCATTCTTATGCCTTGCGTCCTCATAACTTGGCTCCCACATATCAGTATGAACATATGATGTTTGGTTTTCCATTCCTGAGTTACTTCACTTAGAATAATGGTCTCTAATCTCATCCAGGTCATTAAAAATGCTGTGAATTCATTCCTTTTTTATGGCTGAGTAGTATTCCATTTTATATATATATGATTTTCTTTATTCACTCATTGATTGATTGGTATTTGGGTTTGTTCCACGATTTTACTGTTGTGAATTGTGCTTCTATAAACATGAGTGTGCAAGTATCTACACGCTGGTGGGAATGTAAACTAGTACAGTCACTATGGAAAACAGTGTGGAGATTCCTTAAAGAACTGAAAGTAGAACTACCATTTGATCCAGCATTCCCAAAAGGTAGTTTTCAAACCCACCCTTTCTTCCTCCACCCTCTAGTAGTCCACAGAATCTATTTTTACTATGTTTATGTCCATGCGTGCTCAACGCTTAGCTTTCACTTAAAAGTGAGAATATGTGGTATTTGGTTTCTGCTCCTGCATTACTTTGCTTAGGTTAATGGCCTCCTGCTCTATTCATGTTGCTGCAAAGGATATGATTTCATTTTCTTAAATGACTGCATAGTATTCCATGGTGTATATGTACCACATTTTCATTATCCAATCTACCCCTGATGGGCACCTGGGTTAATTCCATGTCTTTGCTGTTGTGACTAGTGCTGCAATAATATATGAGTGTATGTGTCTTTTTGGTAGAATAATTTATTTTCTTTTGGGTGTATACACAATGGTGGGATTGCTGGGTTAAATGGTAGCTCTCTTTCAAGTTATTTTAGGAATGCCCTGTATCTAAAGTAAAACTTCAGATAAAAACTTGCCTCTTAGTAATGCATACAATTATATTTGTATAGTTTCATAATATTTAAGTTGAGGTTACAGTTTACAAATAACTATCAAATATAGTCTCTATCTATGCATAGGTAGTGCATTTCACAACTGAGATAATTGAGATTTAGAAAAATTCAATCTTTTTAAAGTTATATGTCAATAGGTCTGGGTTGGGAGATCTGAATTTAGCAACTTCTCTTTGCAACAGGTTATAATTTTAATATAGTTTGAAAATTTTTCTGTTTATCTTTATTCATTAACAATTTTCCACATAAATTTAGAATTTGATCATCCATGTAAAATATTTGTTTTATAAATATTGTTTATTAAAAATATGTTCAGAACTGAAAACATTTATACTTGAATTTGAAGAATGTGGTAAGAGTTAAAGCTAGAGAGGTTGATAGGTACTACATTTTGAAAAGCCTGTAGATATTGTTAAAGATAATTTTTCTTCAATCTCGTGAGGAGTTTTTGAAGTCTTTTAAATTAGACATAATGACATCTAAGTTTTAGAAAGATCAACCATGGTGGCAGGATGGAAAGCTGATTAGGAGTGAAAGAAAGTGGTAGAATGAAGATAGCAGGATCAGCAATACAAGATTTACTTAATTGTTTTTGACATACATTTTAATCTTGCATTTCAAATTATTAATTTTTTATCATAAGAGAAAAAACATGCAGTACACAGCTTTTGAAACAGATGTTTCACTGAGAAGATTTGCTGAACTTTGATCAGGATTAAGGTTAGAATTTCCTCAGAATTTCTATTGATTAGTTTTTGCAGGTTAAACTATAATACCTTCATGCCACTGAGGGTATGAATTTGGCTTAGCGTTATGTCCATTCTGATCAGCACACAACTTGTCCATGATAAGAATCGGTGTGGAGCATGATGCGTGTCTGCCTGTTTCTGCCATTAGAGGCCTGGGTTTGTGTAGTTGCCATGTTTTTGTGCATTGTTCCCCGCACCTGTTTCAGGCTGTCTGATATTTTTGCATTCCCAGAAAGAGTTGCAGAGGGAAGAGAAAAAACTCCCATCTCTGGAAAACCCCAAATCTTTAGAGATGTCAAACATTGATCTTTTCAGAATCATTCGAGCAAACATAGCTAAATATTTTTATTATTTTATTTGGAAATGTTTATTGATTGAAGCTACTGCGCAGTCTGTCACATTGGGAACGAATCATGTGCTGAATAGTGTGATAATCCTCAGCACCAAATTCTGTGTTGTGTGTTCTTGTGTCTGTGTGCTCTTACTGAGTTTCACTAGCTGTCAAACGTTCATGAAAATAATTTCCCAGCTTTTCTTACTACATGTTTGTTGTTTGCTTGCATGAAAATTGGATGGTAGAAAGGAGCAGATGCCATGATACTTTTGTCAGTGACAGGCAGCACCTGGGATTCAGCAGATGCGAGGTTCAGCATGATCAGTGCCTTCTAAGAACATTTTGGAAGTCACCTGCCTCAGTTCTGCAGTCAGCAGTGACCATTTGGAAGTGGTTTTATGGAGTTTCTGATCGGGTGGAAATTTCCCGAATATCTGCGGGCTGGTGAGAGGAACCTGAGAGCTAGTGTCAGCCTTTCCTGATCTTGGTTCCCTCATCCCTTCCAACAGTTACACAGGGATCAAATTCTGAGTACTAAATTCATTCTTGCTTGAAATACCAAGAGCAATTTTTTTTTTTAATTTCCCAAACCTGATTAATACATCACATGGGTTCTAGTACCTACCATATTACTTAGAAATATAAGGAAAAATGTGCTTTTTTAGTTGTTTATTGCTCATATCAGGACTCATGGAAGACTGATAGGTGATCTTGGTCACAGTGAGATGAACACATTTAGATATTTCTCCTACCCAACGTGGCTTCACATTCCTTGAACCAAACCTTTGAAAATGTGTGATCTCTTGACTTTCATTTTCCATACTCTAAAGGCTTTCTCTGTTCTTTACAGAAAACCACTTCCTGCAGGCCTTGCCTGTGCCCTCTCCAGACCAACTCGTGTTCCAAGGTGAACACATTAAGATATCACCTGAGAATGCTGTTATCCATGTGTGAACAGTTTATTAAATAAGCACAACTCATGGTTTAAACAAAACAGACTTGTATTTTGGTCTTCCTCCATGTTTTTGCTCAGTCTTAGGCAATACACAGTCTGATAGTCATTTTAAGAAACACATACTACTTCAGAAATCTGAATGTCCAGTGTAAATTAATATACAAAACTTTGACAGTGGTTTAATGTCACTCTCTCCTCAACCTCTAACCTGCATTAGAGTGTAAACCTAATCGGTTGGCTTCTATGCTATTTCTCTGTTTCTGCTTCTCCTTCATTTCCATTTGTTTGCTTTCCAGGTTCTAAGAACTTCAAGTTTAGAGGAAGGGAGGAGGGCATGGTGACATATGAAAAGAGATTTACTTCATTTGGTTCTCACATAACTGACTTTATGCTTTCTGATCCCGCCTCATGCATAAACTTAGATCTCTTTCTTTGAAATCACAGGGTCACTTTTGCGGCTTTTCTGGAAGGTTCCTGCTGGGCTTTCCCAACTGCAGTTCCCTTGACCTGTGTACAGCTGCATCCCTATTCTAGTTTCTTGATTCAGACACTTCCTGAAGTTCCTAACAAACTGGCTTTCAAATAACATCCAGTTTCTTGATGCTACATTTTTCTGTCCCCAAAGGCTTATCTATTACAAAAATACCATGATGATTATAAGTCAGCTCTATGTTTCCTGATTAGCCCACATCAGATCCATGGGAAATAATCATGAAACTTTTCCACTGGCAAACTCAGGGAATGCACCTGCCCCTCCTCCCTCCAATATCTCCTGACATGTGTGGTCTTCTCTACTCTGTAGCTCTTTTTCCATGAACATCTGTGGTGGTCTTTTTCTTGTTCCTTGATTTGAGCCTCATTATTTTAGTGCTTTTTTTAAAATTATATTCAATCAAGTATCATTTTCTACTCTCATGGAGGTATTCTCTCTCTTTTCTTTTTTAAACATCTTGTAACTTGGTTCTATTTATTTTTAGAACCTCTTCTCTATAATCTACCATAATGGAATTGTTAGGTTTTGATTTCTGAAGCCAATTTACCTCTTTGAAATTACTGAGTTTCACTAGCTGCATAACTTTGGGCTGGTTTAACTTCCTTGTGCCTTATTTTCCTCATCTGTAAAATAGGAAGGAGTACAGTATCCAAGATAAACATTTATTATAAAAATAAATTATATGATCCACATGAAGCCCTTAGCACACTGCTTTGTGTTCAATAATTGCTGGGTATTTTGCTATTATTATCTATGTCTAACTACACTTTTACTTTCCAGGATGATATCTATGATGAGTTACCTTTCCAAAATAAAAATTGGAGTGATTTAAGGGAAGGAACCTAAACCCTTTCTTATATTAGGGGGTCCCTGGAAAATAAAGAATATGCTAACATCACTTGCATGGAGGAAGGATGTGAATACAACTTTAATATATTAATAGGAAAAGGAACACAGAAGACCAAAAGCAAGCCTTGAATACATTAAAGGAGAAGGAACGATCAAAACAAATAAGCAAACAGTCATTAATGCCAGTAAGAAATAGGAATACCTAGTATGCAAATTATGAATTGAGAGGTGTGTCCAAAAGAAGGAAGGTCAGCATTATCCACTACAGTAGACAGGTTAAGAAAATCAACTCCTACTTCAATAAGAACTTCAACTACTTTTCAGTGGAGGAGTGCCTGCTACGCAACCAAGCAGTACTCCAGGCAATGGCTCCAAGGTAAACCTGGCAGACCCAAACTATATCTTCAGATCTATGATTCAGCAAATTATACTTGACTGTATACAAAAGAAAACCAGGCCGGGCACGGTGGCTCACGACTGTAAACCCAGCACTTTGGGAGGCCCAGGCGGGCAGATCACGAGGTCAGGAGATCGAGACCATCCTGGCTAACATCGTGAAACCCCCGCCTCTACTAAAAATACAAAAAATTAGCCGGGCGAGGTGGCGGGCGCCTGTAGTCCCAGCTACTCAGGGAGTTGAGGCAGGAGAATGGCCTGAACCGGGGAGGCGGAGTTTGCAATGAGCCGAGATCGAGCCACTGCACTCCAGCCTGGGTGACAGAACGAGACTCTTTCTCAAAAAAAAAAAAAAAAAAAAAAAAAAAAGAAAAGAAAACCATTTGTGTTTTGCTTGAGCAATAGTTTATAACCTGGGGATCTAAAACAAAAAAATCTATACCTCGGTTTTACCCCTCAAAAATTCTGATTTAATTTGTCTGAATGAATAGGCATTTTTAAAAAAATCCCAAGTTGATTCTAACATTCAGTCAAGATTGAGAATGATGTACTAGAGAGAGAGTCTCAAAGTATGACCGGGACCATTGGAATCAGCATCACCTTTACATTTATCAGAAATCTGAATTCTTGGGCCATTTCCCACACATACTGAATCAGAAACAAGCATGGTTGGACATAGCCTTTCATCAAGCTTTCCAGATGATTCAAATGCACACGAAAATGTGAGAGCCATTACATTATTGTAGTTTCAGTGGTGCAGTGGGGGGAAAAAGCTAGATTGTAAGCCTCTGTTTAGAAGACATATGTTAAGAAAATGAAGATGCCGATGCATGTCTTAATAGTCCTGCAACAGAGGTTGATAGAGCTGCTTCTCTTGTAACTGCTTCTATTTCATCTTTGTATCTTTTGGTTTATGTGGCTTTGTTGTATTTACTCAAGTATTAACTTTATATTTCTTTGTATTATTCATCGTATTGTTGTAATAATTATTATAATAATTTATTGTATTATTTTAATAACTGTATTATTCAACTATTTATTAACA
The DNA here is from genome assembly GCF_002776525.5 of Piliocolobus tephrosceles. NCBI lineage: Eukaryota > Metazoa > Chordata > Mammalia > Primates > Cercopithecidae > Piliocolobus > Piliocolobus tephrosceles. The sequence continues at coordinate 167,063,620 of NC_045436.1, read as the reverse complement.
TTGTATAAAACATCAGGTAAGCTGAGATGCTATATCCACCTTGTTCCTGGTTGGAAACTGCTGTGAAATTTGACATAGAGGCTAGGTGAATTTAAAAGGGAGGATGAGCACATCAGGTCTCAGGTTAAATAATTTGCCCACTGCTTCTCAGTTGATAGATAGCAGACCTGGAATTAGAATCCTGGACTGTTTCTCTTTGATTTTATGCTTCTAGTCTTTGATTCAAAACTCCAATTTGCTTCAAATATATTGTTAAACCAAAGTTGGAGAGAAAATTAATTATCAGTGACTTTCTGGAAGTCAGCAAAATAGATCTCTCAGCCCGTCGTGTATTCTTCAACAACAGTACTCATGAGGTTGGCATCATTAGAAAGAAAATTCATTTTATCTGTCTTCTTATGTATTTTTAAATGCACTTTAACTAAATAGAGTCTGATGCTACAACTGGTTCTGATTATGCACTAATTACTTGCTAAATTTGATTCTGAAGAACAAAGAAGTCTTGAGTTATTCAAGGACAAAAAAGTCTCCAATTTTCAAAAATATACATTTTTTACATTCCTACTACTCAAAAATAGCGAGCACATATTTCTTCCTATTTGAGGGGAAAATCTCCCCAGCTAAGGAATTTGTTCCAAGTTGTGGCAAGGAAAGAATGTATGCTTTAATATGGTATCTTAAAATAGAAGAAGGTTGGACTAAGGCTAGCTCCTTCTCTTTAGTTCTAAAATGCCTTTATTGAATGGTATTTTTTGTAGCATAACTTTTCAAAAAAATGTTTCCATTTTTATTTTAGATTCCGGGGTTTGTGCACAGGAGTGTTACAAGTGTATCGAGTGGTTCTGAGCTTTGGGCTTCTCTTGATCTCATCACTCAGATAGCAGACACAGTACCCAATAAGAAGTGTTTCAGTCCTTGCCTCCATCTCTCCCTCCCTCCTTTTGGAGTTCCCGGTGTCTATTGTTCCCATCTTTATGTTCATGTGTACCCAGTGTTTACCTCCCACTCATGAGTGAGAACATGTGGTATTTGCATTAGTTTGTTCAGGATAATGGCCTATAGTTGCATCCATGTTGCTGCAAAGAACATGACTTCACTCTTTTTTATAGCTGTGTGGTATTCCATGATGTCAGTGCAGCACATTTTCTTTATCCATTCTACCACTGTTGGGCACGTAGGTTGATTTCATGTCTGTTATTGTGAGTAGTGCTGCAACAAACATATGAGTGCGTGTGTCTTTCTGGTAGAATAATTTATTTTCCTTTGGATATATATCCCAAAGGAAATACATACCAATTTATTTTCCTCTGGGTATCTATAAAGTAACGGGATTGCCGGATTGAGTGGTAATTCTATTTTCAGTTCTTTGAGAAATCTCCAAACTGCTTTCCACAGTGACTGAACTGATTTGCATTCTCACAGTGTACATGTTCCCTTGTCTCCACAGCCTTGCCAATATCTTTTTGGCTTTTTGATAATGGCCATTCTGACTCATGTGAGATGGTATCTCATTGTGGTTTTGACTTGCATTTCTCTAATGATTGGCAATGTCAAACATTTTTCATATGTTTGTTAGCTGCTTGTATGTCTTCTTTGAGAAGGGTCTTTTCATGTCCTTCGCCCACTTTTTAATGGGTTTGTTTGTTTTTTCTTGTTGATTTACTTAGGTTCCTTATAGATTCTGGATACCAGTCCTTTGTCACACGCATAGATTGTAAATATTTTCTCTAATTCTTGTAGTGTATCAGTTTGCAATGTTGATAGTTTCTTTTGCTGTACAGAAGCTCTTTACTTTCAACCACATTTGTCTTTCATTTTGTTAAACTTGCCTTTGGGGATTTCATCATACATTCTTTGCCTAGGTCAATGTCCAGAAGAGTATTTCCTAGTTGTTTTTCTAGGGTGTTTTAGAGATTTAGGCCTTAAATTTAAGTTGTTAATGAATCTTAGGTTGATTTCTTTTTATGTGGTTAAAGAAAGGGTTCTAGTTTCAATCTTCTGCATGTGAGTAGCCAGTTATCTCAACACCATTTATTGAATAGATTTTTCCCCATTGCTTATTAGTGTTGACTTTGTTGAAGAGTAGGTGGTTGCAGATGTGTGGCTTTATTTCTGAAATTTTCAACTTGTTTTATTGGTCTATGTGTCTGTCTTTGTATTAGTACCATTCCATTTTGGTTACTGTAGCCTTGCGGTATACTTTGAAGTCAGGCAGGGTGATACCTCTGGCTTTATTCTTTTTGCTTAGGACTGCTTTGGCTATTTGGGCTTGTTTTTGGCTCCATGTGATTTTAGAATAGCTTTTTCTAATTCTGAGAAAAATGATATTGGTAGTTTGATAGGAATAGCATTGAATCTGTAGATTGCTTTGAGCAGTAATAATTATTTTAATGATATTGATTCTTCTTATCCATGAGCATGGAATGCTTTTTGATTTGTTTGTGTCATCTACCATTTCTTTCAGCGGTGTTTTGTAGTTCACCTCATAGAGATCTTCATCTTGTTGATTAGGTGTATTTCTAGCTATTTATTTATTTATTTATTTATTTATTTATTTATTTATTGTGGCTATTGTAAGTGGGATTGCATTCTTGATTTGGATCACAGCTTGAATATTATTGGTTACAGAAATGCTACTCATTTTTGTACATTGATTTTTTTTTTAAGCCAGAGACTTTGCTGAAGTCCTTTATCGGGTATGGTAGTCTTTCAGCAGAATCTTTAGGGCTTTCTTGGTATAGAATCATATCATCTGATAAGAGAGATAAGTTGATTTCCTCTTTTCACATCTGGATGACTTGTATTTATTTCTCTTGCCTGATTTCTCTGGATAGGACTTTCAGTACTATGGTGAATTGGAGTGGTGAGAGTGGGCATTCTAGTCTTTGTCCATTTCTTAGGGGGAATGCTTCCAGCTTTTGCCCGTGCATTGTGATGTTGGCTGTGGGTTTGTCATAGATGGCTCTTAGCATTTTGAGGTTTTCTTTTTCAATTTAGCATGACTTTGACTTTCCAAAGTATGTGAGCCATGATAATGTATAAACATTGATTTTTTAAGGAAATATTTCTGAAAAATTTTGCATGCTATGCACCTTTTTTGAGATTTGCCATATTAGCAGTATATTAAAAGCTCTGGCAAGCCTCTCCATACAGACAGACTTCTCACTCTTTGAGTGTTTCATAAGCAACTTGCTTTATAAATTTGTTTAGCCACCTCTGTTTTTGTATATCTTTCCCAGAAATTCCTTATATAAAAACACACTGCTTATTTCTTTGCCAGCTTTACCCATTTCTCTCAAAGTGGCCCTGGAACCCTTTCTTTCACCAATCCCATCTACGTGGGCTTCATGACCTCATATATCCCAAGGTTCTCACTTCTTAATACTATCACATTGGAGTTAGAATTTTAACATATAAATTTTAGGTGGACAAAAATATTCAGCCCATAACAGTAAGGTAATAAGAAATTATTTTTGTCAATAAAAAATCAATTAGTTAATTTATATACAACCTTTATAAACCTGCTTTACTAAAAGTAAATTGGTATCGGCACACCCCTCTGACTATAACACCAGTGTGATTCTAACACATTTGAATTCCTGTGATTTATATTGTTTGCTATTCCCATTATTACCTAGCACAGTGCTATGCTAGACATTGAATACGTATTTCTTTTAAGCTTGACTAAAGAAGAAAACAAAGGGAACAGAACGTGTAAAAATTCTGCCTTGCTTGTTTACATATAATATGTGACGTCTTTCAAGTTGCTTTATATGTTTCTGTTGATGTTTGACCTGTATAAATAAGGCTGTAATAGAAACACTCTGAGGCAGCAACATTAAATTGGGAAAAACATATTTATTGACAATGATGCAGTCTTCAAGGTCTGAGGTACCTCGTTCTGAATGAGAAATGCTTTTATAAGTTAACTCCACTCTAGTTACATATCTATGTACCTTCTCTGCTGGATTGTAAATTCTTAGGGGCAACACCTTTGTCTGTCCCTTTTATACCTTTATCCTCACTGTCTAGCACAGTGACTGGCAAAGTCACTCAGTGGACGTTTACTTAATACAGGACTGAACTTGCTTATTTTCATAGGGAAAGCTCTATTCCTAGTTCTAATCCATCTAATTAACACACATACATAGTTAGGTTCTATGTTTTAGAAACTATGAAGCCATGTCATAACCTCAGCTCATAATCTGGCAGGGAATTTTTCATACTTAGACAATTTGCATCATCAATATAATTTGATATTTCAGGATGTGTGGGTGTCTTATATTAAAGAACAATTAATTTCCCAGTGTCTGTTGCTTGCCCTATCTGCCAAAAGTTTCAAAATTTTATTTAAGATTGAAGTGTTAGCATATTTTAACCACCTGCAGCTTCTATCACTTATCTTATCCACAAATGATTGTACATTTTTTGTCTTCCAAAGCCAACTGTAGCAATCAATACATTTGTGTACAAGAGGCAGGAATCAACTCATGTAGGTTTGTTGCAGCCTTATTGAGGAAGACACCACCCATATTTTGAAGCTGTTGGTTTTCTTGAAAGTGTGTGGCTTTTTTATAAATGGAAGCCAAACTCATCAACTAGAGTAATCTTCAAATCAACTAAAGACATATATAAAAGACAACAGAAATTTACTTCTCACAGTTCTGAAGCATGGGAGTCTGAGATCAGGGTCCCAGCATAGACAGAGACTAGTGAGGTGCCTCTTCAGGTTTGTAGGCTGCCAACTACTACATGTATCCTCAGATAATGGAAAACTGGGATAGAGAGTTTTCTGGGGTCTCTTTTGTAAGGGCACCGGATTAGTCAGAATTCTCCAGACAAACGGAACCAATATGAAATATATATGAAATACATATGTTTGTGTATATGCATATATATATGATACATATATATGTATAAAATGGAAATTAGCTCATATATAATGGAGGCCTAGATGTCGCACCATCTGGAGTCTGAAAGCTGGAGAAAAACTGGTGATGTAATTCGGTTGGAGTTCAGGTGGGGGTCTAAAGGCTTAAAAATGAGGATAGGGTTTCTGGAGTCCAAGAATCAGGAGCTATGATATCTGAGGGCAAAAGAAGATGGATGTCCCAGCTCAAGAAAGATAATTCATCTCCTTTTTGTTATTTCTCTGCCTTTTTGTTCTCTTTGGGTCCTCAGTGGAATGGATGATATCCACCTACATTGGCAAGAGGAATTTTCATTACTCAGCCTACTAATTTAAATGCTAATATCTTCTGGAATCTCCCTTATAAACACACTCAGAAATAATGCTTTGGCAGCTATTGTCCAGGTGACACATAAAATTATGTGTCAGTCAAGGTGACACATAAAATTAACCATCACAAGCACTAATCCCACTTGGGAGGGTTTCGTAACCTAATTATACCCCAAAGACCCCAATTTCAACATATAAATTTTGGGTAGACAAAAATATTCAGTCCATAACAGTAAGATAATAAGAAATTATTTTTACTTTAACTGAGAGTAATTTTGTTAATCCAAAATTGATTATATGTAGCCTTTATAAACCTGTTTTACTAAAATAAGTTGGTATGGACACACCAAATGGCTAATGATTAATGACTAAACTCATACTCGGTTAACATTTTTTGAACTTGTATTTAGTGGGGTAAACTGATTCTGTGTTTAAAAATGTAAACTGAATGGAAGTCAAGATGGCCAACTCGATGCAGCTAGGAAGAACTTGTTCCACTGAGAGAGACCAGAACACGAAGTAGACCAGGACACTTCAAGCAGATCTTTGGAAGGAAGGCATTGAGAATGGACAAAGGCCCTGGGGCTGAAAGTCGGGAACCATGGATGGGGTTGTAGAGCACCAAGACTTGTTCCTAGCCCTGAGAGGTTCCTATGGAAGGGACAGGTAAAATAGGTGTGGAGCAGCCCACTCTCACCATGGACCTCTGGGATCCTAGTTGCAGGAGACCTCATGACCTTCCATGGGGGTCATGACATTTGGGTTGACTCCCTGGAGAGTTGGCAGAGACAGAACTCCAGTTTGTGTGGAGCCCAGAAGGTTTGGCACAGGAACAGTTGCAGTGGAGTGTGGTCATAAGTGTCCATCCCCTAAGACCCACCATACTCCTCCAAGTGGCTTTAGCATTTGTTAGCTGCCAGAAGTGGAGAGAGCAGGGCTGTCTTTTCTGTCAGATGGGATGAGTCTGATCTGAATACTCCCCTGTATACAGTCCCTCTTACAGTTGTTGCCTGACCACATCTGCTTGCAGCAGAGCCTTAGCTGTCCTGCTGAAATACTTGCTAGCGAACACCACTACAGATTTTTCACCAGAAACCCTCACCTTTCTATTTAAACTCTTTTTCAGATGGCCCCTCGCTGGCACACACCTGCCCTCAGCCTTCCCCAACCATTGTGCATTCTCTTCCAGCTTCTACCTGCTACCTTGCCAGTGCACATATGTGTGTACATGTGCCTGTGTCATTCCACAGCCCTGTTGGTGTGCACTCACCTGCAGCCCTCCCCCACTGCCCTACCATGCACATTTGCCTGTGACCCCCTCACTGTAGCACACTCTCTTGTGGCCCACCCCTTGCCATGCCATAGCACTTTTACCAACAGTTATCATCACAGCACCTGCAGACTGGGAACACTTCAACCCCTCCAGTGCAGCAGGTGCTTGACCTCGTGTGACCAGAAGACAAAGCTGTGGAACTTGTTCCAGCCCCACAAGGTTAGAACATGACACTCAGGAGAGCTGAGACTTGGCCCCCTGAAGGTATCCAGAAATGAAGCCAATTGACTAAATCCAACTTATACCAGAGTGAAACCCTCAAGGACATCAAATAAAGGTAAAGCAAAAAGCCACATCCAAAGAACAGCAACTTCAAAGATTAAAAGAACATTAGCTTATACCGATGAGAAAGAATCAGTGCAAGAATTCTAACAATTCTAAAATCCAGAGTGTCTTCTTACCTCTAACAAAACCACAGTAACTTAACAGCAATGATTCTTAACCAGATTGAAATGACTGAAAAGACAAATATAGAATTCAGAATCTGGCTAGCAAGGGGGCTCAAAACGATATAGGAGAAGGTTGAAACCCAATTCAAGGAAACCAGTAACACAATCCAAGAGTTGCAAGATGATACAGCCATTTAAAGAAAGAACCAAACTGAAATTCTGGAAACCAAAAACAATTGACTACAAAAATTTCATAATATAACTGGAAGCATTAACAACAGAATAGACCAAGCTGATGAAAGAATAACAGAGCTTGAAGACTACTCTTGTGAATCAATGCAGGCAGACAAACATAAAGAAAAAAGGAGAGAAAAAAATGAACAAAACCTCTGAGAAATATGGGCTTATGTAAATAAATCAAACCTATGATTCATTGGGAGTCTTAAAGTAGATAAGAGAGCAAGCAACTTGGAAAAATTACTGAGGACATTGTCAATGAAAATTTCCCCAACTTATCTAGAGAGATCAACATAAACATTTAGGAAATTCAGAGACCCCCTATAAGATACTATACAAGATGGCCATCCCAAAACACACACTCATCACATTTTTCAAGGTCAACACAAGATTTAAAAAATCTTAAAGTCAGCTAGAGAAAAGGAGCACGTCGTATAATGAGTCTAACGTAGACCTTTCAGTAGAATTCTTACCAGCTAGAAGAGATTGGAGGCTTATATTCAATTTCATTAAAGGAAAGAAATTTCAACTAAGAATTTCATATCCAGTCATATTAAGCTTTATAAGAAAAGGGGAAGTGAAGCCCTTTGTAGATAAGAAAATGCTAAGGGAAGTTTTTACTACAGGACCTGCCTTAGAAGAGGTCCTTAAGGGAAGGCTAAACATGGAAATGAAAGATCAATACTTGCCACCACAAAAACATACTTTAGCACACAACTCACTGACACTATAAAGCAACCATACAATCAAGTCTGTATAACAACCAGCTAATATTATGATGACAAGACCAAATTCTCACATATCAATATTAACCTTGAACAAAAATGAGCTAAATGCCCCATGTAAGAGGCATAGAGTAGCAAGTTGGATAAAGAAGCAAGACTCCACAGGATGCTGTCAAAAGATTCATCTCACATACAACGATACCCATTGGCTCAAAGTAAATAAATGGAGAAAAATCTATTAAGCAAATTGAAAACAAAAAAGAGCAAGAGTTGCTGTTCTTATTTCAGAAAAAAATAGATATTAGACCAACAATGATCAAGAAAGACAAAGAAGGGCATTACATAATAAAGTGTTCAATTAAACATGATTTAACAATTCTAAATATATATGCACCCAACATTGGAGCACCCAGATTTATAAAATAAGTTCTTAGAGACCTACAAAAAGACTTAGATAACAACACAATAACAGTGGGAAGCTTCAACACTGCACTGACAATGTTAGACAAATCAACAAAACATAAAACTAACAAAGATATTTGAGACTTAAACTAGACACTTGACCAAACGGACCTACTAGACATCTACAGAATACTCTACTTAGAGTATATTTTCTCATCTGCACATGGCACATACTCTAAAATTAACCATGTGTTCGCTCACAAAGAGGTTCTCAACAAATTTTTTAAAAATGAAATGATACCAAGCACAGTCTGAGATCACAGTGCCATAAACATAAAGACCAATAGCAAGAAGATCTCTCAAAACCATATAGAAATTAAGCAACCTGCTACTGAAAGACTGTTGGGTAAACAACAAAATTAAGGCAGAAATTTTAAAAAATAAAACTAATGAAAACAAAGCTGTACCATACCACAATCTCTGGAACACAGTTCAAGCAGCAAAAGGAAAATTTATAGCACTATACGCCTATATCAAGAAGGCAGAAAGATCTCAAATTGAAAAACTAACATCACACCTAGATGCACTAGAAAAAAACAGAAGCAAACCAACCCCAATGTTAGCAAAAGAAAATATACAACTAAAATCAGAGCTGAGCTGAACAAAATTGAGACATGAAAACCCATATAAAAGATAAATGAAGCCAAAAGTTGTTTTCTTAAAAGAATAATGAATATTAATAGACTGCTAGCTAGACTGATAAAGAGAAAAAAGAGAGGCAATCCAAGTAAACACAATCAGAAATGACAAAGGTAACACTACCACAGACCCCACAGAAATACAAGTGTCTATTATGAACATATGTATATGCACAAACTAGAAAACCTAGAAAAAATAGATAAATCCCTGGAAATGCACAACTTTTGAAGATTAAACCAAGAAAAAACTGAAATCATAAAGAGACGAATAACAAGTTCTGAAATTGAATCAATAATATGTACCCTACCACCCAAAAAAAGCCCTGGACCAGATGGATTAACAGCTGAATTCTACCAGACATACAAAGAAGAGCTGGTACCAATCTACTGAAATTATTCCAAAAAGTTGAGTGGGAGAGACTACTTCCCAACACATTCTTGAGCCCAGAATTATTCTGATACTAAATCCTGGCAAAGGCAAAATTGTAAAAGAAAACTTCAGGCTAATATCCCTGGTGGACATAGACACAAAAATCTTCAGCAAAATACTAGCAAACTGAATTCAGCAGCACATAAAAAAAGTGAATCCATCACAATTAAGTAAGCTTTATTCCTTGGATGAAAGATTGGTTCAACATACACATATCAATAAATGTATTTCATCACAAAACAAAGCTAAAAACAAAAATCATTTTATCATCTCACTAGATGCAGAAAAGGCTTTTGATAAAATTCAACATCTCTTCATGTTAAAAACCTTAAACAAACTAGGCGTTGAAGGGAGATACTTCAAAATAATGAGCCATGTATGATAAACTCACAGCAAATGTCCTGCTCAACGGGCAAAAGCTGGAAGCATTATCCTGATTACCAGAACGAGGCAAGGAGGCCCTCTCTCACCATTCCTGTTCCACATAGCACTAGAAGTCCCAACCAAAGCAATCAGGCAAAAGAAAGAAATAAAAGGAATCCAAATAGGAAAAAGCTATCTCTCTTTGCTGGTGATATGATTCTATGCCTAGAAAACCCCAAGGTGTCTGTACATGGTCTCCTAGAAATGATAACAGAAAACAACCTTCGCCAAAGTTTTAGAATACAAATTAATGTATAAAAATTAGTAGCATTTCTATATATCAATAATGTCAAAACTGAGAGACAAATTAATAGATCAATCCCACTCACAGTAGCCACACACTCAAAAACAATACCTAGGAATGCAGCTAATGAAGACAGCGAAAGTTCTCTACATGGAGAATTAAAAAATACTGTTGAAAGAAATGGCAGATAATACAAACAAATTGAAAATCATTCCATGCTCATTGGTACGAGGAAACAATATTGTTAAAATGGCCATACTGCCAAAAGCAATCTGCAGATTCAGTGCTATTTCCATCAAACTACCATTGTCATTTTCCTCAGAATTAGAAAAAAACTATTATAAAATTCAAATGCGTCAAAAAAAAAAAAAAAAAAAAAAGCCAAAATAGCCAAAGCAATCTTAAGCAAAAAGAACAAAGCCAGAGGTATCACACTGCCTGACTTCAGACTATACTACAAGGCTACAGGATCCAAAACAGAATGGTACTGATACAAAAACAGACACAGAGACGAATGGAACAGTTTAGATAATTCAGAAATAAAACTGCACACCTACAACCACCTGCTCTTCAACAAAGGCAACAATAACAAGCAATGGGGCAAGGGCTCCCTATTCAGTAAACGGTACTTGGATAACTGGCTAGCCATATGAGAAGATTGAAACTGGAATCTTTCCTTTCACCATATACAAAAATCAATTCCAGATACATTAACAACTTACATTTAAATCCTAAAACTCTATGAACACAAGAAGAATAACTTAAGAAATAGCATTCTGGATATAGGTTTTGGCAAAGATTTCATGAGAGTCTCTAAAAGAGAATGCAGCAAAAACAAAAGTAGACAAGTGAGAGGTAATTAATCTGAAGAGCTTCTACACAGAAAAAGAAACTATCAGCATAGCAAACAGACAGCCTACAGGAATGAGAGGAAATATTTGCAAACCATGCATCTAACAAAAGCCTAATATACAAAATCTGTAAGGAACTTAAATGAAACAACAAGAGAAAACCTAGCAACCCCATTTAAAAAATAGGCAAAGGACATGAACAGACACTTCTCAAAGGAAGACATACAAGCAGCCAACAAACATAAGAAAAAATGTTCCAGATCCCTAATCATCAGTGAAATGCAAATCAAAACCACAATGAGATAGCATTTCATAGCAGTCAGAATGGTTATTATCAAAAGGTCAAAAATAACAGATATTAGCAACGTTGTGGAGAGAAGAGAATGCTTATTCACTGCTGGTGGGAATGTGAATTAGTTTAACTGCTGTGTAAAGCAGTTTGGACATTTCTCAAAAACCTTAAAGCACAACTGCCATTAGACCAGCAGTCTCATTATAGGGTATATCCCCAAAATGACATATAAATTGTTCTACCAAAAGGACGCATGCACTTGTATGTTCATTGTAGCACTAGTCACAATAGAAAAGATATGGAATCCAGCTAGATGCCCATCGTGGTGGACTGATGAAAGATAATGCAGTGCATATACACCATAGAATACTACACAGTCATAAAAGAAAACAAAATCATATCCTATGCAGCAATGTGGATGCAGCTGGAGTCCATTATCCTAAGCAAATGAATGCAAGAACAGAAAACCAAATACCACATGTTCTCACTGATAAGTGGAGTTTAACATTGAGAACACTTGTATGCAAAGATTGGAACAATAGACACTGCGGCCTACTTGATGAGGGAGGATGGAAGAAGGGTGAGAGTACTATGCTCACTATCTGGGCGATGAAATCATTTGTGCACCAAACCCCAGTGACATGCAGTTTACCCATGTAACAAATCTGCACATGTATCTCCTGAACCTAAAATAAAAGTTGAAAAAAATTAATAAAACATAAACTGTAAAATAGTTAAATATCATTTTAAATTTTAATTTTATTTAAATTTTATAAATGACAATTAACTTTTAATTTAATTTAAATTTTATAAATTACAGATTTAAATTTTATGAGCTATATTTATAAAATAAAATCACTCAATCACACCTTGATACACCTTGAAAAGCATTAGTTAGCCCCAGAATTTCTGCTAAAGTCAACAACTCATGAAGGTAATAACCATGACAACAATAAACTTTTAGATGAGTCTGTACGTTATAGAAAATTACTATTCAAAGATATTGAAAGAATGGTTACAACTTTTGCTAATTCACCTTTTCTTAAATGCATAAATATCTCATCTAGCGTGGTTGAGCTTAACTTTACATTTTGTGTTTATAAAGCCATGACCCTCAAAATGATGTTACTTTTAAAGTATGTTGGCCCAATCAAATATTAATGTTGAGTCACAGAAGTCAAATAATTAAGGCATTCATGAACTTTGTCTCAGGTTAAGTCTTTGAAAGTCTCCTTTATCTTCTATACTCCTTATTCTGCAGAGTCCTGGGGCTTCTTTCACCCTTCTTCCACAGCATCTTTTTGTGAACATCACCCTCATAACCCTATGGCCTGAAAATAGTGGGGCCTATCTCAGGAATCAAGGAGGGGAAAATAAGTTATAAGGACAGAGCAAGAGTTGTGGCCCTTGGAGTATCAATGACTTTATGAATCATATCAATTTCTCCAATGTTTTGGCTAATGTTTTATTCTGACTACATGCTACATTACTTATGAACTTGTAAGTTCCTGGAATACCTATTTCTAATGATGAAATCTATCAAGAAATGAAATTTTAGTACAGCATCATTGAATATTTAGGCTTTCCTGGTCTCTGAGACCACATATGAAATCTGCCTCTCACAGTAATGCCCAAACTGGTCCTACCAGTGAGTACCAAGGATATACCGAGAGAAATGAGATGGGGTGATGTAAAAATATTTGCTTCTTTGGGTCTTTGACCTACAGTAGTGGGAAAAGCATTAACTTTGAAGCTGGGCAACTGGTTGGTAAAAAATGCTCCATCTCTTTCCTATGTTTAAAATTGGGGATAATAATATCTATTCTTCAGGGTTAAAAAAAAAAAAAAAAAAAGCTTAAGATGGTGCCTCGCACTCCTTAGGCATGCTATCTATGATTTAGGCAATGTAGCCTGCATTTTCCCTATTAAGGTAACCATTTAATATGTCCCATTCAAAATTCCACAGAATGTATAATCTTCAATTTCTGCCTTGAAGTATTTTCTCATCTCTATACTCTAACTGGACTTACAAATTAATTTCTATGTCCGAAACAATTCCAAGGCTAAGACATAGGAACTAAATAAAACAACAACTTTACACAAAATTATTGGTAAATTTCTTGAGGGATAAATATGCCTTCTTATGTTCTGATTTTGTGATCTTGGTGAAAATTGGAGCAATGTGCTAAGTGATTTTGTAATTACAAGGACTATTCTATATCCTGAATGAACAGGGATATAGACTCTCTTAGGGGGAAAGGGTTATTACCAAAGCACACTCATATATGTCTTCAACATTCGAAGATGGCAACTGATGGAATTTCTCATCTATATATAATAGTTCATGCATCTTAGAACATTATATAAGGTTTTCTTTTCTTTATCATTTGTAAAATGGAGATAATACTGACATTGGAGGTTAAGAGCATGGGCTTTGGGTACTATGATTTGCTTTTATTATTTGAGGATTAAGAAATGCTCAATAACCTAATAGTGAAGACACTCTTTAAAATTGCAAGTCATCCAAATGAAAGTCACTGTTGAGGTAATATACTGTTGTTCCTCAGTATTTTGGGGATTGATTCCAGGATGCTTGAGGATACATAAATACTTGGGTATTCAAGTCTTTTATATGAAATAGCATAGTTGCATGTAACTTGAAACATGTCCTCCCATATACTTTAAAACATCTCTAGATTACTTACAATACCTGATGCAATGTAAATTCCATTACAATATTTGTTATATTGTATTGTTTTTATTGGTACCATTGTTTTTTCTTTTTTTCTCACATATTTTCCATCAGGAGTTGGTTGAATCTGTGACATGGAAAGCATGGGTAAGGAGGGTTGACTGTATAAAAATCAATATCTGTGTGTGTGTGTCTCACTCTTGGCTGGCTTCAGGTTTTATGTTAAATTTCCTAAATACTCAGGTACTACTGTTAAAAATTGAGCCCAAACCATACACCTACTTTGTACATGTAATAATGCATATATTATAATGAAGATACAGTTTAACTATGAAGAAATACAAGATTACATAATAAATAATATTGGCACAATCAGCGAGTTTTTTAAACAATGGCCAATTTATTTCCTCACCTATAGGGAATATTTATCATTTTTGGCAACTCAGCATCTTTTAAATACTCATGTTAAGTTTTTGAGAATTTCCCACATTATAAATTCTACCTCTCAAAGTCAGCATTTGGAACTGTCTCTCAGCCTCCTTTGAAGGTAAATTGAAGCAGGTGACCTGGGCATCAAAAATTACACCTGCTAGCTCAAGACTCAGGTCCTAAGTTCATAAATGAATTGCTGAGCGCTCCTTGGACTTGATTTTTTGCCTATGGATGACGGCAGGAACATTTGATGTTTTCTGTGTTTCTCATCAGTATCCCTGACCGTTATATTATTTCACCCCTTACACCAAAAGGCATTTCAGATGAATTAAAGAATTACATTTTAAAATTTAGATTTTTAAAGCGTATACAAAAAATAAAAGTGATTTACAATCAAATCTGGGGAGGAAAAGGCATTGTAATGTTAAAAGAAATGAAAGCAATCACAAAAGAAAAAACAGTGCAATAAAATTAAACTCTTTTCTATGTTTTCTATAAATAACCAACGAATATACAATAAATTAATTGGTTTATTATATAGTAAGCTCATGAAGACCTAAGACACACAAAGACTGAATTAGTGTGTAGCTTGAGCTAAATTTCAAAGGGATGAGATAAAAGGATTTACAAATATAAATAGAAGTAAATAATAACTACTTGAGAAAAATGCACTAACTCTTTGGATATAGAAATTAAATTATAGTCATGGTGTAATATAATTTCTTACCTGTCAAATCAGTAACATTATTCTTTTAAATAGTCACACCTGGTACAGTAATAGAAGACTGGTACACTTATATACTGCTGGAGGGAGTACACAGTAATACAATGATTTTGGGAAATATTTTGGAAATACATATAAAAATATTAATATTTCATGACCTTGCAGTTCTCCTTCTAGGAATATTTTGTTAAGGAAATAATCTGAAGTATCCAGAGAGATTTATACATAGGATGCTGATTGGAGCACTAAAGCCACTTAAATATTCAACTATATAAAAGGTTAACTACATTATAGATGATTCATTTAAGTAAATATTATAGAATTGTTAAAATTATGCCTCTGAAGAGTTTTCAGTAACATGAAAAATGCATATAATTGAAATGATAGTTAAGGTAACAAAATTAACTCTATAATCTGAGCTCAACTGCTTAAAATACAGAGAAAAAAAGGTGGGAAGAATGATAGCAATAAAATTTTCAGGGAATAATTTATTTTTTCTGATTTTTAAAAAATATATTCATGCTTTCAAATTAATTTTTTTGTAATTAGAATAAAAAATTATCTGAAATTAATTATCCCCACAAGAACAACTGGTTGGACAAAATGTGGTTTAAAAATAAAGTATTAAATTAAATAGTCCTTGTCGGGAACACTTTGTTCAATGAAAAAATTTTTCACTTTTCCGTTGCCAAGATCCCACAATGCTTTTATCTTGCTCCCTGCTTAAAAAATCTCATTGGTTCCCTGTTTCTTATGCCATTAAGTATAAATCCCTTTTGACTGCTTTTCAAGGTTTTTCCAATCTTGTTCCATTCAAAATTATTCACTATTACTTTGCCTTCTGCTTGTCTGGATTCCAATGTGTATTGTAACCACCCTTGAAACTTCACACTTGCTCATAAAACACACACACACACACACACACATCCGTGGACTGCCTGACAGAAATCATATTTTTTATTCGTTAATTCATTCAACAGATATTTAAGTGTCTACTATAGATCAAGTGCTGCTCTGCCTGTGGGGAGATGTACAGGATCAAAAAGATTAAGGAGCATGTTCCCATAGAACTGTCTTTCTAGAGAAAAAATAATTTAGCAATAATCCTCTAAAGGCCATGAGGTGGATAGACTACTTGCCTTGGAACTTAACTTCAGCACCAAACCTGCCTGTTGGGCCAAATTAATGTGGTAGCTTTGGGAAAGAAAACCTTCATAGAGTTCTAGAGTTCTATCTTTCCTTAATTCCCTTCTCAATATTTAGAAGAAACAACTACATAAGATGTACTATTGTATATGCTATGAACAAAATGCTGTTGAGGGCATTATTCCTTTATGTCATTCTGTTCCACCTTATAATGTCAGTGTGGAAGCTTTATTTTGTCATTTATTACCTGTATTAGTTTGCTCTTGCATTGCTCTAAAGAAATACCTGAGACTGGGTAATTTATAAAGAAAAGAGATTTAATTGTCTTATGGTTGTGCAGGCTGTGTAGGAAGCATAATTCTGGCCATTGGTCAGTTTCTGAGGAGGCCCCAGGAAACTTAACAACCATGACAGAAAGCAAAGGGGAAACAGCCATGTCTTACATGGCCAGAGCAGGAGAAAGAGAGAGAGCAGGGAGGTGTTATACACTTTTAAACAACCAGATCTCATGAGAACTCTGCCACGGTACAGTACCAAAGGGGAATGGTGCTAAACCACTCTTGAGAAACTATCTCTATGATCCAATCTCCTCTCACAGTGAGGATTACAAATCTACGTGAGATTTGGGCAGGGACACAGATTCAAACTATATCATTCAGCCCATGGGCCCTCCCAAATTTCATGGTCCCCTCACATTGCAAAATACAATTACGCCTTCCCAACAGTCCCCCAATGTCTTAACTCATTCCAGCATTAACTCAAAAGTCCAAACTCTCACCTGAGACAAGGCTAGTCCCTTCCTCCTATGAGCCTGTAAAATCAAAAACAAGTTGGTTACTCCAAAGATACAATGAAGGTACAAGGACTGGGAAGTACTCCCATTCCAAAAGAGAGAGAAATTGGCCAAAAGAAAGCGGTGGCCCCAAACAAGTCCAAAACCCAGCAGGGCAATCATTACATCTTAAAGCGCCAAAATAATCTTCTTTTACTCCATGTCCCACGTACAAGGCATGCTGGTGCAGGGGGAGGGGCTCCCAAAGCCTTGGCCAGCTCTTTTCCTGTGACTTTGCAGGGTTCAGGCCTCACAGTTGCTGTTAAGGGGTGGTATTGAGCGCCCCAGTGGGGACTCTATGTGGGGACACCAACCACTCTCTAATAATGATAAGGATATGTCACATCATGTTTCCCTTTATACTTTGACTACCAGGGAGATAAGTGCCATATATTTCAATTGCATTGATGCCTACCATCATGGGCATTCTTGCATTAGCATTATTTTTAGATTTTTAAATTTCTATTTATATTGCTTTTTTATATTGCCTATATGAAGTCTCATTTCAAATTCCTTGTAGAAAGAAAAAAGAAACAATGTAAAGGAGTCACCAAGATGACTTCTGCTGGACTGAATTATTTATCCTTCAGCTTCTTATAGTGGTGCTGGCCATTGGCTTTCAGCAGAGTTCCGCTTTGGTAATTGCTCATAGTCAAAAAGAGTCTTCACACCAAAGGTTATGTTCCTGCCTTTGGAGTAGCCCACATTCAATGCCTAGTTGACTGTGGCACGGGTAGAAACACACAACCCCATTTTATCCTGGGAGGATAATACTGAAGGCCATCCCAGATCAACTGCATTGCAGTTCTCCTTCTTTCTCAGCCCAACCTTAATCAGTACCCATCACAGTTGTTGTCCCCTAGAGAACTCTAGGACATCTTGTTCAGGCAAATTTCAATATCAGTATCTGTTTTCCAGAAAATTTGATCTATAATAACTAGATTAATAAAACAGACAATGGTAATATTCCCTATTACATTCCGGTAGATACACTCTATCAGGTTAGTCGATAATCTTGCTACCCCTGACCTCACATGTCCTTTTATACTCATGAGGACAGCATTGCTCACTGATCTCCATTTACTATAGTCTTCCGCACATCTTAGAGTCAGAGTCACACATGTTAGCTCTCAATTCCTTGTTGATTTCTGTTTGCTGTTGTTTTAGAAGGTTATAGCCATATGGTTGTATTTGACACCTCTTCTTATTGATTCTCATCCTCTTTTGTGTTCATGGTGTGCTTTCACACTACTGGAAACTTTGGCAATGCCTTTAGAGAGATTAAATTGCTCTCCTAACTCTTACACTACTTATCCACCCTTTCATCTGTATCACTACTTGTGCAGAAAATATAATTTTATTGTCTAGACATTACAATCTTATGCTTGCAAGAAGCAAAGCTCTACTCAATGCATGGCCATTTCTGGTGCCACTTGAGAAATGTGATCCACCTTATGCCTATAATGGTAATCTAAGTTTTTTGAGATTACTAGAGCTGTTTTAACAAAGTACTATATTTTGTATCTTAAACAATAGACAGTTATTCTCTCACAGCTGTGCAGGCAGATGTCTGAAATCAAGATGTTGGCAAAACCATACTCTCTGTATAGGACATTCCCTCCTTTGCCTTTTGTGATGGTTAATACTGAGTGTTAACTTGATTGGATGGAAGAATGCGAAGTATTGTTCCTGGGTGTGTCTGTGCGGGTGTTGCCAAAGGAGATTAACAGTTGAGTCAGTGGGCTAGGAAAGGCAGATGCACCCTTAAGCTGGGTAGGTACAATCTAATCAGCTGCCAGCATGGCCAAAATAAAAAGCAGACAGAAGAACATGAAAAGACTAGACTGGCTTAGCCTCCCAGCCTACATCTTTCTCCCATGCTGGATGCTTCCTGTCCTTAAATATTGGAATCAAATTTCTTCAGTTTTGGGACTCGACTGGCTTCCTTGCTCTTCCGTGTGCAGATGACCTATTGTGGGACCTCGTGATTGTATGAGTTAATACTCCTTAATAAACTACTATATCTATATATAGTATATATATTTATATATATATATATATCTCCTGTATATATAGTATACATATATATATCTCCTGTATATATAGTGTGTGTGTGTGTATATATATATATATATACACAGAGAGTGTGTGTGTGTATATATATCTCGTGTGTGTGTGTGTGTGTATATATGTGTGTGTATATATATCCTGTTAGTTCTATCCCTCCAGGGAACATTGCCTAGTACAGATTTTGGTACCAGGAGTGGCTCTAGAGGAACAGAATATTAAGGATGGAGTTCTTTCATTGGTTTTGGGGTTTCTGGAATTGGCTGTTTAATATGATTATACCCAAACGTGCTAAGGAATCTACTTCAAATACTACGGAGAATAGTGATAGTCCTTGGCATGAACTGTTTAGACAGTTATGCAAAATAAATGCCTTTGACACTCCTGATTCACCAATTGTGAAAGGTAAAGAGTGTAGTGACTGTACATAATACCTTTGACTATATGTGGAACATAATGAAATTGGTTGGTTGCTCCTAAGTTCACTGGACAAAGTGATAAAAGAAAATGATGAACTAAAGGATTCTAACTCCTGGCTTCAGAAGCAGATACTGAGCCTCAAATCTGCTCAGGATTGCCCTTAGAGTATTATCTGCTCTAGAGAAAAAGCTGATATTCTGGAAAATCAGACACAAGCTCTTATCATGTGAGTGGCTGACCTGCAATGAAAGGTACATGCACAGCCTCAACAGGTCTCTACTGTTAAAGACAGGGCATTGATTGGAAAAGAATGGGACCCTGCATCTTAGAATGGGGATGCATGGCAGAACCCTGATGAAGCTGGGGACACTGAGCTTGTAAACTCTGATGAACCTTTTTTGCTAGAAGAAACAACTTCCTCATCCCCAGTAGGGTAACATTCCCTCCCTGACCCATGCTGCCAACAGCCTTTCCATCTTTGTCTGAGGAGATAAACCCTGCACTGCCTGAGACAACAGTGATGGCATCCCTAAGGCAGTTGAAAGGCAAGATGATATTGATTCTCCTCAGGAGCCATCCCCAACAGCCCTGTTTGCTTCTAGACCTATGTATTAGTCTGTTCTCATGCTGTTGATAATGATATACCAGAGACTGGGCAATTTACAAAAGAAAGATTTAATGGACTTACGGTTCCACATGGCTGGGGAAGCCTCACAATCACAGCAGAAAGCAATGAGGAGCAAGTCATGTCTTGCATGGATGGCAGCATGCGAAGAGAGAGAACTTATGTAGGGAAACTCCTGTTTTTAAAACCATCAGATCTCATGAGACTTATTCACTATCAAGAGACAGTATGGGAAAGACATGGCCCCATGATTAAATTATCTCTCACAAGGTCCCTCCCAAAACACCTGGGAATTATGGGACCTACACATTGAGATTTGTGTGACGACACAGGCCAAACCATATCAACTTATAAATAGACTGAAGTCCTGTCAAGACCCTAGAGGTGAAGTTCAGGACATGACCCATGAGGAATGCACTACACTTGGAAAGAACTGCTTGAGTTTTCTAATTTATGTAAGCAGAAATCTGAAGAAAAGGCATAGGAATGGATACTAGGGGTGTGGGATAATGGTTGAAGTAATAGAGAGTTGAATCAGGCTGAATTTATTGATTTGGGCCTACTAATTAGGGATTCTACGTTTAACGTTGCAGCTTAAGGAATTAAAAAAGATTCTAATAGTTTATTTGCTTGGTTAGATGAAATATGGATTAAAAGATGGCCCACTGTGAGTGAGATGGAAATGCCTGATCTCCCTCAGTTTAATGTAGAGGAAGGGACTGAAAGTCTTAAGGATATTGGGATGGTGGCGTGGATTTGACCTACTTATCCCAGCTGGGAGGGTTCAGAAGATATACCCTCGACCAATGCTTTGCAAAAGACATTTATGAGGGCAGCACTTGCACCTTTGAAGAGCCCTGTAGTTGCTTTTCTCTGTACATCAGGTCTAACAATGGGAACCACAGTTACTCAACTACAAAATTTAAATGTAATGAGAGTAATTGGATTCCAAGGTGGCAAGGGCAAAGTGGTAGCACTCAATTGTCAAGGCAAGGTAGGCATAGCTACCATAATGAACAGCAGGGGCAAAGCAGAAATCTGAATACTCTGACTTGTGTAGAGCTCCAGCATTGGCTAATTAATCATAGTATTCCTAGAAGTGAAATTGATAAGAAGCCTACTGCATTCCTACTTAATTTATATAAGAAGAAAACTTCCAGGTTGAGTAGACAAAAGACTAATTTGAATTATAAAAAACAGAGAATCACAGCCCCTCAATCAATTTCCAGATATGAGCCAGTTTACAGGCCCAGAACCCCTTGAATGAAGGGGATACCACGTCCCCTTGAGGACGCACCCCATTACACCACCGAAAATTTATGCTGTTAATTTTTCTCCCATCCTTCCCCAAGGAGACCTCTGTCCCTTTACCAGGGTAACTGTGCACTGGGAAAAGGGAAATGATCAGATACTTCAGGGAATACTGGACACTAGCTCTGAGCTGACATTGATTCCAGGGGACCCAAAACGTCATTGTGGTCTTCCAGTAAAAGTAGGGGCTTATGGAGGTCAGGTAATTAATGGAGTTGCAGCTCAGGTTGGACTTACAGTGGGTCCAGTCAGTCCCTGGACTCATCCTGTGTCATTTCCCCAGTGCCAGCATGCCTAATTGGCATAATATACTTAGCAGCTGGTACAACTCCCACATTGGCTCCCTGACTGGTACGGTGAGAACTATTAGGGTGGAAAAGGCCAAATGAAAACCATTAGAGCTGCCTCTACCTAGAAAAATAGTAAATCAAAAACAGTATCACATCCCTGGAGGGACTGTGGAGATTAGTGCCACCATCAAGGACTTGAAAGATGCAGGGGTGGTGATTCCCACCCCATTCCCATTCCATTTTCCCATTTGG
This sequence comes from Piliocolobus tephrosceles, assembly GCF_002776525.5. Lineage (NCBI taxonomy): Eukaryota > Metazoa > Chordata > Mammalia > Primates > Cercopithecidae > Piliocolobus > Piliocolobus tephrosceles. The sequence continues at coordinate 167,041,566 of NC_045436.1, read as the reverse complement.
CCAGTTCAGAAGACAAATGGATGTTGGAGAATGACAATGGATTATCATAAACTTAACCAGTGGTGACTCCAATTGCAGCTGCTTTACCAGATGTGGTTTCAGTGCTTGAGAAAATTAACACATCTCCTGGTACCTGGTATGCAACTATTGATTTAGCAAATGCTGTTTTTTCCATTCCTGTCCTTAAGATCCACAAGAAGCAATTTGCCTTCAGCTGGCAAAGGCAGCAATATACATTTACTGTCTTACCTCAGGGATATATCAACTCTCCAGCTTTGTGTCATAATCTTGTTCGAAGAGGTCCTGATCACTTTTTAATTCCACAAGATATCACACTGGTCATTGATGACATTATGCTGATTGGATCCAGTGAGCAAGAAGTAGCAAACACTCTGGACTTATTGGTGAGACATTTGCATACCAGAGGATGGAAAATATGACTAAAATTCAGAAAACTTCTACCTCAGTAAAATTTCTAGTGGTCCAGTAGTATGGGGCCTGTCAAGATACTCCTTCTATGGTGAGGGATAAGTTGCTGCATTTGGCCTCTCCTACAACCAAGAAAGAAGCATAATGCCTAGTTGGCCTATTTGGATTTTGGAGGCAACACATTTCTCATTTGGGTGTGTCACTCTGGCTCATTTATTGAGTGACCCAAAAGGCTGCCAGTTTTGAGTGGGGTCCAAACAGGAGAAGGCTCTGTAACATGTCCAGGATGCTGTGCAAGCTCCTCTGCCACTCGGGCCCTATGACCCAGCAGATCCAATGGTGCTTGAGGTGTCAGTGGCAGATAGGGATGCTGTTTGGAGTATCTGGCAGGCCCCATAGGCAAATCATAGCAGAGGCCTCTAGGATTTTGGCGCAAGGCCCTGTCATCTTCTGCAGATAACTATTCTCCATTTGAAAGACAGCTCTTGGCCTGTTGCTGGGCTTTGGTGGAAACTGAACCTTTGACTATGGGTCATCAAGTCACCATGTGAACTGAACTGCCTTTTATGAATTGGTTGCTTTCTGACCCATCTAACCATTAAGTGGGTCATGCAAAGCAGCATTCCCTCATCAAATGGAAGTGGTGATTGGGTTCGAGCAGGTCCTGAAGGCACAAGTAAGTTACATGAGCAAGTGGCTCAAATGCCCTTGGTCTCCACTCCTGCCACCCTGCCTTCTCTCCTCCAGCCTGTACCTCTGGCCTCATGGGGCATTCCTAATGATCAGTTGGCAGAGGAAGAGAAGAGTAGGGCCTGGTTCGCAAATGGTTCTGCATGGTATGCAGGCACCACCCAAAAGTGGAGACCTGCAGCAATACAGCCCCTTGCTAGGACATCCCTGAAGGTCAGTGGTGAAGGAAAATCTTTCCAGTGGGCAGAACTTCTAGCAGTGCACCTGACTATGCACTTTGCTTAGAAGGAAAAATGAGCAGATGTGAAATTATATACTGATTCATGGGCTGTAGCCAATGGTTTGGCTGAATGATCAGGGACTTGGAAAAATAATGATTAAGAAATTGGTGACAAAGAAATTTGGGGAAGAGGTATGTGGATGGACCTCTCTGAGTGGTCAAAAACTGTGGAGATATTTGTATTTCATGTGAGTGCTCACCAATGGGTGACCTCAGCTGAGGAGGATTTTAATAATGAAGTGGATAGGATGATCCGTTCTGTGGACACCACTTAGCCTCTTTACTCAGCCACCTTTGTGATCACCCTATGTGCCCATAAACAAAGTGGCCATGGGCTCAGCAACATGGACCTCCACTCACAATGGCTGACTTGGCTATTTCCACTGTTGAATGCCCAATTTTCCAGCAGCAGAGACCAACACTGAGCCCTCGATATGGCACCATTCCTTAAGGTGATCATCCAGCTACTTAGTGGCAGGTTCATTATATTGGACTTCTTCCATCATGGAAAGGGCAGTAGTTTGTCCTCACTGGAATAGACATTTACTTTGGATATGGGTTTGCTTATCCTGCACATAATGATTCTGCTAAGACTACCATCTGTGGACTCACGGAATGCCTTATCCACCATCATGGTATTCCACACAGCATTGCCTCTGACCAAGGCACTCATTTTATGGCTAAAGAAGACAAGAGTGGGCTCATTCTCATGGAATTCGCTGGTCTTTCCATGTTCCCCATCATCCTGAAGCAGTTGGATTGATAGGATAGTGGAATGGCCTTTTGAAGTCACAAATACAATGCCAACTAGGTGACTATACTGGGCAAAGTTCTCGTGAAGGCCTTGTATGCTCTGAATCAGTGTCCAATATATGGTACTTTTCTCCAATAGCCAGTATTCACAGGTCGAAGAATCAAGGGCTGGAAGTGGAAGTGGTGTCACTCACCATCACTCCTAGTGATCCACTAGCAAAATTTTTGCTTCTTGTTCTTTCAGCATTACATTCTGCTGGCCTAGAGGTCTTAGTTCCAGAGGAAGGAACACTGATACCAGGAGACACAACAATGATTCCATTAAACTGGAAGTTAGGATTGCCACCTGCACACTTTGGGCTTCTCCTACCTTTAAGTTAACAGGCTAAGAAGGGAGTCACAGTCTTGGTTGGGGTGATTGATCCAGACTATCATGAAATCAGTGTACTACTCCATAATACAGGTAAGGAAGAATATGTGCAGAATACTGGAGATCCCTTGGGGTGTCTCTTAGAATTACCATGCCCTTTGATTAAGGTCAATGGGAAACTACACCAACCCAATCCAGGCAGCCAGAGAAAACAAACAAACAAAAAACATGACCTGTTGAGGTGCTTGTTGAAGATGAAGGAAATACAGAACATGTAGTAGAAGAAGTCACAATACTAGCTACAACCATATGACTAGTTGCAGAAACGAGGACTGTAATTGTCAAGAGTATTTCCTCCTTCTTTTGTTAAAAACGTTTGTGCATGTGTACACCTGTACTAAAAAAAGTCTTCATTTTATTTCCTTTTTTCTTTATAATGTGACATAAGATTTATTGACTTCATATCGGCATTTAAGTGTTGTTAACTTTATGTAATAGCATTTGGATTGGGGATTGGTGCATTTCTAGTTGTATAAAGGATGGTTGTATTATGTTAGGTGCAATTAAGCCCCTATTATTGTCTTTATTTGAAGATTATGTATGAGCTCAGGAGATGTTTATAGGTTCAAGTTGACAAGGGGTGGGCATGTGATGGTTAATACTGAATGTCAGCTTGGTTGGATTGAAGGATGCAAAGTATCGATCTTGGATGTGTCCATGAGGGTGTTGCCAAAGGAGATTAACATTTGAGTCAGTGGGCTGGGAAAGGAAGACCCACCCTTAATCTGGGTGGGCACAATCTAACCAGCTGCCAGTGTGGCCGGAATAAAAAGGAGGCAGAAGAACATGGAAAGGCTAGAATGGCTTAGCCTCCCAGCCTACATCTTTCTCCTGTGCTGGATTTTTCTGTCCCTTGAGCGTCAGCTGCCAACTTTCAAAGCTTTAGGACTCGGACTCGCTTCCTTGCTCCTCAGCTTGCAGACAGCATATTGTGGAACTTTGTGACCATGTAGTTAATACTTAATAAACTCATATATATATCCTATTAGTTCTATCCCTCTAGAGCACCCTGACTAATACACCTTTCCATAGCTTCTGGTGATAACTGGCAAATTCCAGCATTACTTGGCTTATGGCCACATCACTGCAATATCTGATTTCTCTGCTTATAAGGAAAGGGACACTGGGAAACAGAGACTCACAGGGAGAAAGCCATGTGATGATGGAGGCAGATATCCAGTAATACTGGATCAGAAGCCACTCTAACTCAGTATGACCTCATATTAACTCGATTATATGTTTAATGTCGCCATTTCTAAATAAGAATCTATTCATGGATACTGAGAATTAGGACTTCAACATATCTTTTTGAGGAATACTATTCAACCTACCACAAAGGTCTTCTTTGCTCTATTTAGTCCCCTGATCCCAATAAAACCAATATGACAGATGCTATCACAATACAAATGAGTTGAGAAAAAATTGCTTTTAGTTATTGACTGAAATATGACCCCACACCTAGGAAAGGTCACAATGCATTGCATTAAGTACCAAAAAGCCACGGCTTTGGCATTGAGTGTGCCTTCCTCACTTGTTTGATGCCCTTTTGGTCCCTTTCTTTGCCTCACCTGTGCCTAAAGTATGTAGGGTGCAACATTTTGGACAGAATTATGAAATCTCCTCTGACTAATTATGCCACCTGTTTCTTTTTTTTCTTTTCTTTTCTTTCTTTCCTTTCTTTTCTTTTTTCTTTTCTTTTTTTGAGATGGAGTCTTGCTCTGTTGCTCAGGCTGGAGTGCAGTGGTGTGATCTCAGGTCATTGCAACCTCCAACTCCTGAGTTCAAGCAATTCTCTTGCCTCAGTCTCCTAAGTAGCTGGGATTACACGCATGCACCACCATGCGCAGCTAATTTTTGTATTTTTAGTAGAGATGGGGTTTCACCATGTTGGCCAGGCTGGTCTCAAACTCTGACCTCAGGTGATCTGCCTGACTTGGCCTCCCAAAAGTGCCAGAATTACAGGCCTGAGCCACCGCACCATGTGCCACCTGTGTCAAACCTCTTCTTATATTTCTTTTCTCGTATCCAACTTCCATGCCTGTGTATCAATCTTCAGGATTATGTAAAATGTGAGAGTCATTCTGATAGTTTATCATATTCTAAATTTTCTAAACTAACTTTAAAAAATAAATTAATCTATGAAGTATTAGTTCAGGGAAGTGTTAATTTTAATAAAATTTCTTACAGTATGAAAAATGAGTGCTACATGAACAATAAATTTAGTAAAAGTGGGTGCTAAAGCTCCTCTTTCAGATTCTTGAGATCTTTAGACTACTTAGGTTTATGAGAATTCTCACAAACAAACAAAAGCAAATGAATGAAACATGTTTAGCTTGGTTGAAGTCAGCATTTGTCAAAAGTATTGAATCATAAGACACATTGAGAAAAGCCACATTGTGGAGCTTTTTTATAGCCTCTGTTTAGGAAATAAAATAAAATTGTCAGCATTTTGGTTTGTCTCTCCACACAGAAGGATTTTCTAAATTAGTTCTATAATCCAAACAAATTAGAGCCAATAATGTTAACCTCAGACAATGGCATTGGTTTTAGTGGGAAAGATCGCTTTTTAGGATATATTTTACTATATATGCTAAAAATATGGGTTACAGTGACACATTTATTATTGATTAATACTACAATTTCAGATTTAGAATATATTAACTACAAAAGTATAAGAAAAAGTAATGGGAATTTGTGTAGAACATTTAAAAATAATATTCATCATAGAAAAGAAAAATTAGAAACAAATAAAATAATCAATTTTAAAATTAACTAAAATATAAGTCAAAATTTAGAAATATATGTAACATAATGGCCTCCAGGTCCATTTATGTCCCTTCAAAGGACACAATCTCATTCTTTTTTATGGTTGCATGATATTCCATGGTGTATATGTTTCACATTTTCTTTATCCAGTCAATCACTGATGGACATTTATGTTGATTCCATGTCTTTGCTATTGTGAATAGTGCTACAATGGACATATGTGTGCATGTGTCTTTATAACCTTAGCAAATTAACACAGGAACAGAAAACCAAATACCACATGTTCTCACTTACAAGTGGGAACTAAAGGATGAGATCACATGGGCACATAGAAGGGAACCTTTTGGAGGGTGAAGAGTGGGATGAGGGAGACGATCAGGAAAAATAACTAATGGGTACAAAGCTCAATACATGGGCGATGACAAAATCTGCATAATAAACTCCCATGACACAAGTTTATCTGTGTAACAAACCTTCATGTGTACCCCTGAACTTAAAATAAAAGTTAAAAAAAAATATAGGTAACATTAATAAAGAATAAAATCTGAGAGCAAAAAAAGAGTAATAAATCCAACTTATCAGTGCCAACCTAGAAGTGTTTTTGCTTCTATGAGAAAATCAAAGATTATCTATTTTGATATGTCATAAAAAAGTGAATACAAGGCGGTGAATTAAAGCATTTCTAAATTACTCAAGACCAGTTTGCATTCCTTTCCTTTCGATGGTCTTGTCTAATACTATGCTCCTTTTAAGTTTCTTTTCTTTCTTTAAAAATGCAAAATAATTGTTTCCCCTTGCAATGAATTTTAAATTCATTCGTGTAGGTACAAATCACAGTAGAAAATTATGAAATTTGGCAACTGTAAAATGTACTGTATTTATATGTAACTCTTATTCTAAACGATGCCACAAAGGCTAAATTAGAAGTTTCAAGTGTATGTGAAATTTCCTGTATTTTTAATGTGCATGATAAATTTAATTCTTTTTGAATACTGAACTCTGACAATTACTATGAAAAAAAATATGGGCTCCAGAATCACACTGCCTGAGTTTGAATTGCTTCTGCATTCAAATTGCTTCTGCATTCAATTGCTTCTGAATTACAAGTTATGTCTGTTTGGCCAAGTCACTCATCTCTCTAACTCAGTTTCCTCATTTATAAAATGATTATAACAACAATAGTACCTCCTTATGACATCATTAAAGAGAGGGGTTAATCTATGTAAAATGCCTAGCACAGTCCTCAGCACACCAGCACGCACTTCAGTCTAAACCTGAAGACTGTTTGTCTCTTTCTCATTACACACACACATATACACACACACACACACAAACACACACCATTATTAAGTTTAAAATCATATTGAATGGTGGACATTTCCATCACTGTTCCGTCTTAGAGTTGGAGTTTTTTCTTTGGTTTTGAAAAGTACTCTATGTTGGGAGTTAGGCTATTGGAACTCTGGATCCAATTCTAGGACTACTCCTCTGGGGAGCCTAATGCAAATCAATTCTCTTTTCAGACTTCTATTTGCTTTACCTGTAAAATGCACACAAGACGTGAAAGGTCTCTGCCAGTTCTCAAATTTAAAAATCCACTTAAAAAATTCAACTAGTTTCAGTGTAATTGGTGTCTTGTCATGAATACACACTTTTTATTTTCACACACTGCATACAACTTCTCCACATTGCAGTAGTTTTTACTTTCTGTTAGTTGTTGCCACAGCAGTCCACAACATGAGTCACATTAAGATGCTCTTATAGGATGCCTAAAAGACTTCAAGGAAAGCATTGAAATGTTTAAAAAACATTTACTACACATTCTATACTCATTTCACTGGGGACTTAGAGATCAGGCAGCCTAATATAGGGTAAGAAATGGACCTGGACTCACTACACCCAAATAGAGATCTTGGTTCTACCACTTTTCATTTGCTGAAGTTCTTTCAGCCTCAGGTTTTTATCTGTATGATGGAGTTCCTATCTTCATAGAATTATTATAATATGTATAATGAATTTACAAAACAATGTCTATTGTATAGTAGATGCCAAACACATGTGTGTTGTTATTATTGCCAGGTAATCCAATGTTTTTGCAGATGAGAAAACTAAGATCACAGAAATAATTAATGATAGAGCTGTGAATGAATTGAGGTTTTGAGCCAGATTATTCTTCCCTTTTTGTAACAGTTGTATTCCAGGAAGAATGCCCGTAAAATCAATCTTAGTTGCTTTAGTAATCCAATTTGATTAATCCTTCAAAAGCCCTAAATCACTTGGGCTTAGTTTTCAAAGTGAATTAATATTTTGAAGCAAAATCTTCATATTCAGTGATTTTTCTGGTAGGTAAGACATTAGAGAAGATTTCTCTGAAGATGAAATACTAAAAACAATTTAAATTAGTTTAATTCCAAAGATATTTATTAATTATGTATACTATCAATGACAAAAATGTAGAAACATTTATTTTAGAATTTGTTAGGGGAAAATCTGTCACCTACTCAGCTTTATTTTTTCTATGAGGAGATTCTTTGCTGGATCTCAGCATGGGTGCATTTATTCATAAAATAATATTTACTTAAAACCTACTGTATTTCAGGCACTACTCTAGACGAAGAGAAGAGATTGGTGAAGTCTATTTTCATGGATTTACTAAAGAGGACACCAAACTATAGCCTCAGTTGAAATATATGGTTTTTGAAAATAATGAAATTGAAATAATGGTTTTTTGTTTGTTTGTTTGTTTGTTTGTTTTGAGACCGAGTTTCACTCTTGTTGCACAGGCTGGAGTGCAATGGCGTGATCTCGGCTCACCGCAACCTCCACCTCCTGGGTTCAAGTGATTCTCTTGCCTCAGTCTCCCGAGTACCTGGGATTACAGGCATGCACCACCACGCCTAGCTAATTTTTTATTTTTAGTAGAGATAGGGTTTCTCTATGTTGATCAGGCTGGTCTTGAACTGCCAACCTCAGGTGATTCACCCACCTCAGCCTCCCAAAGTGCTGAAATTACAGACATGAGCCACCGTGGACAGCCTAAAAATAAAGTTTTATTTGAAATCAGTCATGCTGATTCACGGCTGATTTTCTTATGGCTACTTTCACACTATCATGGCGGAGTTGAGAAGTTGGAGCAGAGACCCTATGGACCTCAAAGCTTAAAATAGTTATCCCTTTATAGAAAATATTCATCAATTCATTATTTAGTAGGATGAGTCATCCAATAAACAAGTAAACAAACAAACAGGATAATTTCAGATACTATAAACAAATCAGGATTATATAATAGTGACCAGGGAACTACTTTGTATTTGCGATATTATACAGAGTAATAAGAGGGCTACTTTGTATTTGGATTGATATTGAATGTCTTTCTAATGTGGTGACCTTTGAACTGAGACTAGAATGATAAGAACCTGAGAATCATGACAAAATCAGGTAGCAAATTGTTTCAGGGCCAACAAGTACAAAGGATTGATCAAGAACTACAGTGGCTAGAATTTCGTGAGTGAGGTGAAGAGTGGTGAGACAGAAGATTGGAGATCAGGCCGGGGCTGAGTCACATGGGCTCCTATTTGAAGAAGTGTGGCATTAGACCTGGAAAAATGGAGAAAACTTGACATGTTACATCATTCCTTATTGGTTCAAAATAAAGTTTAGTGTTCATGTGTGACCTCTTTATTTTTCTTCCTCTTTTTATACCTACCATAAGGGTGTAGAGCAAGGTCACCTTTTTCTTTATGGATAGAAGTTTGCATAATTTTATTCTTCTTCTAATTCTCCTTTGTCACTAGGTGCTTCTGGGCCACAATCTTAGGTTCTCAGAGGGACAGAGAAGGGCCTGCCTCATTTCCCAGAGATTTTATCAGTAATAAAGTTTATCAGTAATAAATCACTGTTGCATTGCTGATTAGGTTTATTGTGTGCTTCTCATTGACTACAACCAAGAGAGAAGGAAAGAGGATGAATAAGTAGTCTTATAGCCAGATTTCTTTTAGTTAAGTGTAATGGTTTTGATATCACAACATAGAGTCCAGAGAAAACTTAAATGAACAAAACACAACTTACACACAGAATAAATAAACCAGCTAGGCAATATAGAATCTAATCAGATTCTAAAATACAAATGAAATCTTGTTGTTTTCTGCATTTTACACTGTAATTGGCTGTGTAAACCAGGGGTAAAGGTCATACATAAGAGGCTGGCAAAGTTGCAAGAATCCTCTAAGTATTTTTCCTAGTAACCCTTAGAGAATACTTCATTGACAGTATCCTTATATTAATTTAGCTTTCTTTGAAAGCACTTTTAAGTTGTTTTACTCAAATAATCATCATGAAATCCCTATTGTTATTCATTGTTATCATTGGTAGTATTAATATTCATGAATAAATATTATTAATAATTTATACAATTCAATTTAGTGGCAGAACTGGGATGTCAATCAAGCCATTCGAATCTAGAGTCTATGCATTTGAGATGTGGTACTCACAGCACTACTGGAGGTTGCTATGGAGTGGGCTCTGCAGTCATATGGAACTAGATTCAAATCTGAGATCTGTTTCTCACAGGCTGCATGATATGAAATACCTCATTTACTTAGCTATGAAATCTTGTTTCCACATCTTTAAGTTGTGGATCCAATACATAATTCATCATTTGCAGTATTAAATGCATTAAAATTAGGACAATGTCTGATACAGTATCTTTCCCCAGCATAGATACTCTGTGAGGAACAATCATTTTCATAATTGCTGCATTTAAATAGCAATAGAGTAAATTCCAGCATTTCTGCATGACACTTCATCTTAAAAAAGTAATACGCTAACAATTGCTTGGCTACATTTGGCTTGGATATCTAAAATGTAACAGATACATTGTAAAATAAAAATGGAAATTCTATTAATTACAGACACAGGAATTGAGAACCCATGCAAATTAGTTTACCATAGCTCTAATATTTACGTGGATTGGTAGCTTTACATTGTGGTTAGGAGTCACACATGTGCTTCTGTGAATGACACACAACCGCACATCAAAAGACTTTTAGAGCCTAGACCCAAAGCACAGAGTTATTATACAACCAGGCTGTACACAGCTTATTCTACCCTGTGGATTCACCTTTTTTATAGTAAATACTTTTGTAGGTTTTATGTAAATCCAAGTTAAAGAAATCCAAACAGCTATATTTAAGAAACTCATACTTGTTGAGCCCATGTATTATTTGTAGTCACTATATAACATGTATTATTCTGTGTCTGCAGTAAGAATATCAAATGAACAGCATCCCTTAGAAACCCAGGCCAAGGCAGGGCCTGTTTTTGCTTGAATATTTCACATTTCTTTTATATTGGAGTACTAGGTAAAAATCAGGATAAAAGTTCAGTCTCCCATGATAATTTTTTATTATAATAAAGTTTTATACTGGCTACTATTTATTTAGCTAGATAATTCCATGGTTTATGCCAGATAATTTCCTAGTCATTTTAGATTTGTTTTCAATCCTTTCAAAAAGCCTATAGGACATTATTAGAGAACATGATTCAGCAGGACATTAAATAACTTGCAAGGATTATACATCTGGAACTGAAGCAGCCCAGTTTGGAGTTTAGGATCTTTGGTTCCAAAGGCTTACCCTTTTCGCTATGCCATTCTTCCTCATATTTGCAGCTGATGAATAAGAAAGCTTTCAATCTCCCAGCATAAACATAGTTATCTAGAAGATGTTATTTGAGTCCACTATGGTCTAATCAAAGTTTCTGTTCTTTTTTTTTATACCACATTTTGGGGTGAATAAAAGGAATGGAATTGGAACATATGCTTCTAATTCTCCGTCCCCACTTCCCCCAAAAAGCACTCTTGCCCCACACAATTTGAGAAGCTAACACTAGACAGTTTAATGCTTTATATAGTTGTGTCTTTTTAAGATCAACATGTCTTGTTCCTCCAATCACAATTTCTGTCAGTTCAATTTAAAAAAATTATCTAAGACCACGATTTGTCAGTATTCAGCTAAATATTTTCTCAACCAGATAATTTCAAAACTTTTCACCTCGTGTCTAAACAGGTTATTACTTTTAGTTCTCCAAGTCAGGGTGAAGGCCTTGACTTAGAAGAAAGATTGTAGTAATATAAGACCAAAACTTATTTTATTACTGAAGTTAATTTCTTTTGTCTGATTTTCTGAAGTGGAGAAAAATCTTAGGAGTGCTCACTAGTGAAATGTATTTAACATGATTCTTCATTTGTGATTTGGCATCTCTGGTGTATATATGGAGACTTTTTTTTTTTAATTTCCATAAAAGGAAAAATAGGTGAATAATTTGGAAAAGGGGGTAACAGAAAAACCACCTGTACTATTTAAATTAAAAATGCTAAATTCTATGTCTATTTTTAAAACTATGCAAATGAAAAAACACATGGTCTAATTTTATTCATTCAATATGGAAATTTTAATGAATTGAGATTCTGAGCATAAAAACACACAATGCACTTCGCCTGGACTAAGCTGTGGTTTGTGCTTGTAAAGAGGATACACCACAGCACCCACCTTGGACCATTCAGAGAGTCTGGCTCATTTACAGAGTTGCATTCCACACCCATGAAGGTTCAGCTTCTAAATCAACACTGTGAAGGAGAGAGGAATGCTTTGAAAGTGGTTGTGAAAAGTCTCGTGAGCATCTGGGGATTTTTGACTGGCCAAATTTTATTTTCGTTCCTCTAATTTTTCCACTGAAGAACTCACCTTTCCATTCTACAAAGTCTTGGTGGAACTGTCAATCAAGATGCCACTTTTTCCCTGGCAAATGGATTACACGAGTTCAACTTCTGGTTAGTTACTACAGCTCCCAGAAAGTGCATTTTGAGCCTTGTGACTAAAGAATGCATGCCATAGGCAGCTTTCTTAGGAAAATTCATTATTTCCTACTATGCCCACCTAAGGACTCTTCTAATAAATGTTTTTCCACCTTCCCTTTGATTCTGTGAGATGCCTCAAATTCTCAATGAACAATAAGCAGTCTCTCCATTTTTCTTTCTCTGTTTCACTTTGATGAGTCAGATTTGTTTTGTCGCTTGCAACCAAAACAAAACACACTAATAAGTGCATAGATTTTTAGAAATTTCACTTCCAAAACAGTACATTACATAAAAGCTACAACACTACCATTTATAGATTTGAAATAATAATAGCATAGTGGTCTTATTAATTTCCCTTTTTTATTCCTCACTCCTTAGACAAATTTCAAAGTATTTTTTTCTCTTACAACTTCAGGAAGATAGGCTTGGATGATAGTCATGAACAATGCTGAGTTTACAGGTTTTGGAAGAGAGGATGGTAAAATACAGGCTGAAGGGTACTAGATGAGAATTTATCTGGCTGCTTTTAAAGTATAGATAAAGCTTCCTTTTTTTATATTATAGTCGCATATAAATTTATTTTGCTTTGTTGTAGCTGATATGCACAAACACCTTTGTCCTTTATACCTGGCCTTCTATTTTATTAATTCATTCATAAAATGTTTAATTTTATAATTAAATAAGTTACCACCCTGGTACCCTGATCTGTGATTATTCTCACAGTTGTAGAAAAGACATAGAAAAATACAAATTCCCACATGGAAGAATTTCTTTCAAGTGAAATTTGAGAAGATGTTACTCGATATATTTCTGGTCTCAAATGCATTTCTTAACCAATTAAATAAAATTTCAAAGCCATATTTATTGACCTTCCTATTGTATATTTCACTGATAGAGGTGGGTTCTAGGTGGATTGTGAGGGGATCTTTTGTTCCCTTCATTTCACATCTGGGGTACTTTTGTCTGTTTCTCACTATAAGCAATCAGAGTTCACATGGAGCATGGATTTCCTCTTATCAAGGGGAAAAATATTTAACAGCCAAAGATAACTGAAGATGTATCCCTCTCCCACCACACACACACACGCACAAATCCATGATTATATAATGTTAGGCCTTATTACACCGGTGGGGGCTTTGTGTTTTAGCATACAGAGAGAAGTTTATTTGGGTAGCAAATTCCTAACTTTTAATATTTATAGGACATTTATTTTTGCCAAGCTTCTAATTTTACTCTCACAACAATCTTGTGAATCAGATTCCTATTTAATTTTATTTTAGAAATGAAGAAACCAAGGCTAATAATTTAAGTGAGATGCACTAAGTTCCCCCAGATAGGAAATGTAGGAACTCAAATGCAAATCTTGGTTGCCTGGCACTAGAACCCACATTCTTTACATTACACCACACTGCCTTTCCAAATTCCTCTCAGACCAGGCTGGCTCAGACAACCTCTCAGCAGCACAGATCCCCAGATCTCCTTCTATTCATCCGTATCATGTACCCACTTCATTAGTTTCAATTTATTGTACAGGTGAAAAGAAAGCAGAGTTTTGTTTTGGAGATTTTAGCTAAAATTGCTCCACTCCTTTTAAAATTTTAATTTGTTTTAGATGAGAGAATACAAATACACATATACCACACCCCCAGTCTTCAAACTAACAGAAACCATTTTATTAGTTCATTTTTACACATTTATTAGTTACATTTTACACTGATAAAGACATACCCATGACTGGGAAGAAAAGTAGGTTTAATTTGACTTACAGTTCCACATGGCTGGGGAGGTCCCATAATCATTGCGGAAAAAGCCACTTCTTAATGGTGGCAGCAAGACAGAACGAGGAAGAAGCAAAAGCAGAAACATCTGATAAACTCATCAGTTCTCGTGAGACTTATTCACTATCATGAGAATAGCATGGGAAAGACTGGCCCCCATGATTCAATTACCTCCCACTGGGTCCTTCCCACAACATGTGGGAATTCTGGGAAATACAATTCAAGTTGAGATTTGGGTGGAGACACAGTCAAACCACATCAGCCATATAGAAGGTGAGAAATTAAAATATAAAATTAAACATTCAACGAATGATCTCAAGATTGGAAAGAGTCTTAACAGGCATCAGGCTCAATTCTAATACTTCTGACGTTAGGCTGTGTAATGAGCTATTGGCACAAGACCAATGTCATTTCATTAAATCATACGCCACATAATCACTGTAAAGATTTATACAGTGTTTCCCATTTGTGCTAGACACCATTCTAAGTGAATTGCTGGTGTAGTAATATTATACAGGTATCTTAGTTGATTCTCTGTTGCTATAACTAAACACCTGAGACTGAGGACTTTATAAAGAAAATACATTTATTTCTTACAATTCTTGAGGGTAAGATTTCCAAGAGCTTAGAGCTAGCATCTGGTGAGGGCCTTCTTGCTGTGTCACAACATGGTAGAGGGCATCACATGGTGAGAGGTCAAGAGCACACATGCCAGTTCTGGTCTCTCTTCTTCTCCTTATAAAACCACCAGTCCCATCATGGGAGCCTCAACCTGATGACCGTATCTAATCCTAATTAACTCCCAAAGGCCCTCTGCAGTCAAAAATCAACATATGATTTGGGGGATTAAGTTTTCAACACTTGAAATTTGGGGGACACATTAAAATCATAGCAATAGTCATAGCTCATAGTATTATACCATTATAGAGTCATAATCTATATTTATCCACATAAAACACATATAGTTCTCATGATAAGATTTTATTACAAAAATTATTTCATTTTAGAAATGACAAATCTTAGGCATAGGCTTATCTATGTTACAGTTGCATAGCTAGTAAGTGGCAGTTGGAATTTGAACTCAAGAAATGTGGCTCTGGGACTGTTTCATAACATTTCCTCAAGGGACTGGGGAATAGATCACTCAGCCTCTGCAAGGATCATAACACTACTCAGGCACCTTAAAGATGATGACATTGTGAGTGATGCTCTTTTCATTATCTCTTCTAACTTATTTTTCTATTGTATAGGAAGGTTATGGATTTTTATATATTTTGCTATTGGGTAACTTACTGACCTCCATTATTAATTATAATAGTTTTTCAATGATACCTTCTATGTTTTCTAGAAGCGTGATAATCATGTCTACACACTTTTGTTCCACTTTTCTTTCAGTTTGATTGATAAACCCTGTATCAGCTTCCTGCTTTATCAGATTGGGTATAATGTAGGTCTCCTTAAAAATTAATTGGAATGATGAAAATATTGTGGAATTTTTGGATACGTTGTAAGCAGGTAAAAAGCATTTCAGGTATAATGTAATAAAGGTTTGGGTTAAGATGATGGCATGAGAAAAATCAATATCTATTAGAAAGAGATTTTATATTAAAAATTGACTGAACTTGGAGATACGGGATAAGAAAAAGTAAAACGTTTTGAATCTGAAGTATGCAAGTCCAGTTGATAATGATCAGGAAATTGACTGTGTTTTAATAGCTGCTGAATTCTGCTGATCTATTCATCTGAAACAAAATGACTGAAAGGAAATAATTAATGATTTCAGCTTATAAACAGGTTTAGGAATGCTCCTTCTTTAAAGGAAATTCAGAAACATTTTTATTTTTATAGCCTCTCCATAGTCTGATATTTAATATAACTACTTATAAAATACATATTATAAAGTTAATATAATATTTATCTGATATAAAGTAACTTGAAAAGCAATATATGGATGAATATAACCTTTTAAACTCTGAGATGGATAACAACCTGTTTTTCAAATTTATTTTACTTCAAAATCATTAGAATGGCTCTTAAAGCCCCAATCTTAGAGATTCTTGATTTTGTTAATCTGGAGGGGAGCTTAGGAATCTGCATTTTCAGCTATTAGTCCGGGTAATTTTGAAAAATTGGCCCACAGGCTATGCTTTTAGAAACCCTGGTCTAGGTCTTTAGAGTTTGCACCAACACGTTGCATTTGTGTGCTGTATTTGGTACACTTATCCTTGTCATTCACACATTGAATTTCAATACCATCTAATGTTTCTTTGAGCATTACATGCTTTTAAATTTTTCCATATCCCTGTCCATATGGTTCTGACGTCTTAGAATGTCCTGATTTGCCTACCAGATTAACAAGCAGGCTATCTTTCTAAACTCTATCCAGACTCAGGAGAGTCTTGGTTTCCATCCCCAGATGGAGGCTCTGCGTACCACTCTGACATGCAGGGTGCGACACAGTCCCCTCTCAGTTCTGGTAGAATAAAACAGAAGGACCATGGATGAGGTAGCTTGCTTGTACATATATAGAAATCTCCATGACAGTCCCCAACCCGTGGACATATACTATTCTTTGCAGAGCTTGCCATCACAATCAAAGGAAGATTCAACAAAAGTAAAAACCAAATTGAAAAAAAGAAAGTACTTCTGTTACTCCTACTTATTTTGCTTAGACCAAGGAGGAGACAGAACAATATTTAGTATGGCCTACTTCCTAAAAATAAAAAAGGATATTGTATATATCTTAGCATAAGGAAACACAAATCTGCGTGTCCAAAGCTTATATATATTTCAAATAATTACTGATAAAGAGTAAGGGAAAATGATTAAAAATACACTGCCACGAAAATTGAGGAATGATGACCAACCGGTTTCTGGATTCTAGGGTCGATTTAACTAACTGCAAGAACAATAGAAATGGATTTAAAAACAAGTATATAAAATTACAACTAAATATTAGATTGGTGCAAAAGTAATTGTGGCTTTTGTCACTATATATAACGGCAAAAACAGCAATTACTTTTGCACCAACCTAATAGAATTAATTATTGTGTCTTAGGGCACTGTAAAATGAGTGTAGTTAAGAATACACTATATAGTTTCAAATAGCTAGAAAGAGGATATTATATGTTTGAAAGACAAAGAAATAATAAATATTTGAGATGACGGATATGCTAATTACTTTAATCTGATTACTATATGTGTATTGCAACATCACTGTGTCCCATAAATATGTATAATTATTAAATGTCAATTAAAAAATTTAAAATTATATTTTTAATGATAAAAATATGGTATAACAACAACCAGAAAAAGGCACACACAATACAGAACCAGAAATACCATGCTACCACACACCTTGGGCCTATTTACTTGAAAGTACATAGACATATCCTACTCACATCACATCCCTTCCAACTTGCATATGACTTGGAAGACTGATTAGGCAGCTCTCTCAGAGACAATTGGAAAGCCAGGGAAAACTGATGTTGAGTCATGGGGGCTACACATCCCACAAATAAACTCTGGAGTTGGGCATGAAACACAAAGTGCCTTCGTAGCAGTAGTCATTGATGAAGTCAGCCTTAACCTTCTCTCTCTGATTCTAGGAGTATCAGAGAGTCGTGTACTGGATCTAGGAGTGCCTCTTTCTGGGCCAAATGCTAAGAATTTAACTGTGGGCTCCGCATATCACATCATGGTGACAGCCAGTTTTAAGAATAAACAAAATAAATGCGCCCTATTCATTCAAACAAACCAAAACACTGCAGAACGAGAGAAAAATAAATGTGATCCTTAAGGCCATCCTCAGAGAAAATATTCCAAGCCATGTCAATCACTGGCAGTATCTTTGGGGTAAAGTGATACTTCCAGGACCTGATTAGAAGGAGGCAACCCTCATTTGATGGAGAGTTTTCAAAAATCTATGCTTAGAAGCAGTCTCAGCATAAAACCATTTATATAATTTGGAAGAAATTTCTGCAATGTGTCTTTATGTGTTTTTCTGGTGAAAGAAATAGGGAGCCTTATCTCTTCTTACCTCTCCTGGGTGGTCTAGTTGCTTCTTCATAGTAGCAGAAAGGGCATGATTCTTTTTTTCAAAGATGCTAAGTAGAACTTATTGCTCTATCTTTTTGTCTATTGCATTCTTAGCACTGCCTCACTCCTACTTGTTTATGTAAGAGTCCAATAGGGGACTTCCATTATCTTTTTTTCCCTAAGTGTCACCTTGCTTGCTTTTTCCCTTGTTTCCTTTCTGCTGGCAGGCATCTTCATTTTCATTTTGCTTCTTTGAAGGGAAAAGTGGTATACTCCTTTAAAAGTATATCTCATTCAAAACATAAGAGAATAATAAATTGAAAGGGAGGACATGAATTGAGAAAATTACAACGCCCAAAACTACAACTGTAGGAGAGAAAAGATAAAAAGAACAGTAGATAGTGTGAAACAATCTGGGGTGGAACACTACAAAACTCTATTCAGAAATGCAACAAATTGGACATTCCCTTTAGTCTGTCAATCTTCTAGTCTCAATTCTTATATACCATCTTTCTTTTCTTCCTGATATTCAATCTGAAGTATTTTCTCTCATGAAAAGAATGGAGTTTTTCAAATGCAAGAGCCTAATTAGGAACAAGGTTTTCTATCCTTTCACTATTGCATTGTAAGTTTAAATTCTCTTTTTCTGCACTATTTACAATGGAGGCATTTGTAATAAAGGATATCACAGTGGGACACGGCTGTCATTGGTAGTATCAAGATGAGAACTGTAGAGAGAAAATAGACATAAGTTCAAGTACTGTGGTGTCCGTTCTTTGTAAGTGTTTTTGTCTAATGCAATAACAAGCAGGCGCATACCATATTGGAACTACACTAAGTGGGTTGTGAATCATCTCGACAATTTAATGAGCCTCAAATTTAGTTTTGGGAAAAAAAATGCTCACTTCCAAATTTTGACAGCACTCTCACAGGCTACTTTTGTTTAGCTTTCAGGCAGGAGCAAACTGGAAATAGAGATGTTGGGGAGAAAAGGAAACATTTTCATAGGAGGGATGTATAGAATATTAGTTTTAATCACATACAACAATGCTTCTCATGCACTTCTTTGAGGCTTTAGTATGCATAGGAATCACAGGGAGAGCAATATTCCTGAACTTTGCCACCAGCAGTTCTGTTAAAGAACCCAATACTTTTCACGTCCAATACTCTTCCTGGTGATGCCCATATTTCCAGTACATACATGGGCCTCACTTTGAGTAGCAAGGACAGAAGGCACAATATTTCTGAAGAGAAAGAATCAAAGTAAGAGATACCTGAAATTATGATGTCATCTTTGATTCCTTCTTTCCCTTCAATCCTAACTCTCTGTGCTCGCTCACCTTCTGCCACAATATCTAATCACTGAGTTTTGCAGAAATATCTCTCTAGTTCACCCCCTTCTTTTCACTCCCACTTTAGTTCAAACCCTAATTATTTCTTGCCTGGATCTTCGGTAGTATCTTGAGTGATTCCCCAGTCTCCGGTTTTGTCTTAGTGTAATCTAGACTCCATGTAACTTTCTAAAATCAAATCTAATCAAACTGTTCTTCTGATTAAAATCCAACAAAGGCCTCCAATTCTCTACAGAGTAAAGCCCGCACTTCGTAGCATTGAATGTTAGGCCTTCTTGATCTCCCTCAATCCATCTGTCCAGTCTTCTTTGTAGTAATAGCTCACTCTACCCACTGAAAGCAATGCTTTATTTATCTGACAGCCAAGTTGAGCTCCTTGTGGATTCCTAAACAGGCAAAATCCAAGTCTCTCCCTTGTAATATCTTTACCCTTCAATCAGAAAACATTTTCATTCATTCTTCAAAAATATGACTTGAACATAAATCATCTATGAAAATTTCCATGACTCTCAGATGTACAGAAGCCTCCCTCTTCTGTGGCTATTTGTCAAACTGTAGTAATAATTTGCTTATTTTCTTCCCTTCTAAAACTGTGTGATTTCCTCAAAAGCAGAATTAAAAAATGCAACTTGTGCAGGATCTAGCCCAAAAGGTTTACTCAATTAAATTGATTTTAAGAGAGATTAAACACTATTTAGGATTTTCATTTGTCAGATGCAGAGAGAAGGGAGGAAGGATTGTTCCAAAGCCTCTAAAATAAGGACTATGGAGTGATGTGATGTCTTTGCTAAAATAAGGCAGTTCAGTCAAACAGGATTTCTTTCTTGTTAGAAGGCTTATGTGGATCACTGTAAGGACCAGAAAACACTTGGGAACCAATGAGTGTGTCTGTATATCTTTGTGTTTCAATCCGTTTGCCTTAAGTGAATTGTTTAAATACTCAGTACAAATATCACCAATTGTATATAGAGCATGCAAATTGCTAACACTTGGGCTATTTTATTCCAGCTGTGCAGTGCTTTGAAAAACTATTGAATATCCCTTACCTCATTAAACATGAAGCTTACAGCAAATCTGAAGATTTACAAAGCACCTATTTTCTATTAGCCAAGAGGAAAAAAGAAACTTCATAAAGTTTCTTTTTAAATAACATAACAAAACACTTGCTCCCTTCCTCCTCTACCATATCTGTTCTCTTAAACATGGGTTGCCATAAATTACAGCACATTCTTAGATAGCTCTAGTAGAGCTGGGGGAAACCCTTAAAGATTTCAACTTTAAGAGGGAATACAAGTTTAAACAAACAAACCTGTGCCCAAACAGGACATGAATAGGAAAGACATTCATTAGATTGTGTAACATAAACTTATGCTGGCAGAAGTAGGAAAGCAGTAGACTCAGACAGAGCCCCAAGGCAGGTGGTGATCTGATAAATACAAGTTTTTTAATTGTGTGACTATGAGTTTTGGTTCTCCATATGGCTTCAAGGCAATCTAAGGGATTCTCCTAGAACATATGCCATCTTGTGTGTTTTTCATAGCTCGCATTCTCACAGAAGAGTGACCCGTTTAACTTCTCTTGCTGTTTTCAGTCTATTAAAGCACTTTGCTTTCAACATGGGCTCTAGTCTGAAAAGAATGGAATAGAAGAGGGGGTTATTGAGATGGTATGGGGCTCTGATTTGATAATGAAGCTCACACATATGCCAGTCATGATGCTACTCACAGAGCAGTGGGGCAAGCATCCCATTTCCTTTGATTCATTTGACCCTAGAGCCTCCTCTTAAACCTCTCTCTCCTACCTCTTACTATCATACAGATCAAAAACAAATTCACACCTCTTGCAAGGCCATTTTTGACCCATAAGAGCCCTTAAAGTAGCTCTACCTTTCCCACTGGAGAATACAATTTTTCCCTCTAGGAGCATACTGAGCTCACTATGGCTAAGGAAATTCAGAGAACAGAGTACAATCATTTCCATTTTATTGTCCATTGTCCAGACGAATAAGATAAAATGTAGCTTATGGATTATTTATGTGCTAGTGTTATTCTCTTTTTTCAGATTCTCACCTGTAAGCTTGACTTATGTCTACATCATTCTTGGGAAATGTCAATATATTTTAAGCTTGAAACTGCAATGATGAGGAAGTCACCACTTCCAGAGAGAACACTTTACTACCAGGTAAGCCTCTGACTTTTACCTCTTAAAAAAATCCATACCACTTTCAGACTAAAATTTACTCAGTATTGGGAAACATCACCAATTATTTTCTAGTTCCTTTTTGATATTATTGCTCTTCTTTTTAAACTCCTGGTTATTCTCCTCTGAATACTTCCCATTTTAAGTTTTACTCCATTTAATGTAATTTACGTAAAATCATATGTACTAATTTGATTTTTAATGATCGGGTATTTTCTTGTGTGTTTACTTTTGAAATACATATAATTTCACAAGGTTTTAAAAATACTTAAAGTTAACAGTTAACACCAAATAGAATAAGACTTTAAATTTTTAGTATATATGTGTGTGTACATATATACATGTAAATCGATATATAAATAGTTGTGCTCTGAATGGAGGAAAGACTGGTTTTAAGAGTCATGTAGTAAGATTGTCACTCTAATGTTTTCAATTTTTGTATTTCCATTAATGCAGTATAAGACTACCAGAATGTTAAGCTGAAGTTTAGCACATATCATTACACATTAGGTTTACCATGAAAAGAATACCCCAAGATTGTTTTTTTTTCTTTAAAAAAAGATACATCCCTTAAACTTGTACTGTGTGTTTTTGACCCCAATAAGTGAACTTACAAGAACACTATCCATCGCTTTAGTATCATTTTGAGCCTGGCTACTTATTATTAACACACTTATTATTAACACCTTGCCTTCCATTGCTTTGTTTCACTGATTTAAATATTGAACAGAATATTCTGCCCTATGGCAAATCTTTCCAGGTTGAGGATTTGATTTTTACAAATCAAATGTATTTAATTTGTAAAAAATATAGATTTAATATCTCATGACCAAGTACAACTAATCCTGGGAATGTGATGTTTTTTCAGCATATGACATTTAATCAGGATAATTTATTGCATCAACATTCTAGAGAAAAATCACTTGATCCTCTCAGAATATACAAAAGAAAATGAAATTAACAAAATTCACCATCCATTCATGATAAAAATTCTCAGCATAAGAGAAACAGAAGAGAACTTTCTTAACCTGATAAAGAACATCTGCACAAAAAGATAGCTAACTTATTATGATTGAAAACTAAATACTTGCCAAAAAGATAGAAAACAAGACGATTTTGTATACTCTTACCACTACTATAAATGCCACACTCGATGTTTTAGTCGGTTTACTGAGGCAAGAAAAAAAAAAAAAAAAAGAAAATCTATACCAACAGGAATAAAAGATCTAAAACTGTCTCTATTGTTAGAGAATATAATTATCTATTTAGAAAATACCAAAGAATCTATAAAAAAAGCTATTACAACTAATAAGTAAGTTTAGAAAAGTTGCAGGGTGCAAAGTCAATATACAAAAAATAATTATATTTTTCTATAATGAAAACCAACTCTTTTGGAAGATGGCAAAATAAGAATTCTCCGGGTCCAGTCCTCTTCACAGAAATCCAGCTAACAACTATCCACAAACAAGAATACCCCTGTGAATATTCCAGAACATGAAAGTGAAGCTGAGACAACTTCTCGGATTGCAGAACTGAGAACAACCATACACAAAGAGTAAGAGGAGTTGTTTCACTTTGGTTGTGTTATTTCTCTCCCAACTGGCTCGATGTCACACACAGAGGATTCCCTAGGAATCATCATTTTTACAGAGGGACAAGAGAATTGGAGGCAAACATTCATCATTCCCATCACTCTGAGACTTTTTGCAGGAGACACTCTCTTGTGTCACCACATAAGAAGCACTGGGGGTATTGGTAGGGCTAGATGACCAGGGTTCAGTTAGAAACAAAAAGCAAGAATGGTGCTCACAGAGGTCAAGGATGGTTGGTTGGTTTACATTTTTTTCTGCAAATAGCACTGCTCTGAAGAAAACATGGTTAATTGGTCTTTCAGGCTTGAATTCCTGACTGGTTTTCACCTCCAGCCTCAGTACTATCCTTCTCAAGGCCAGGAGATTGGATCAGGTGGATAACTATCTGAAAAGGGAGAATCTGACCTCGCATGGCCCTAGCTGTCAGCCTTCAAACCAGTCAAGCCCTAGTGCACTCTTTAACCCTTCTCTGGGCAAAAAGGCAAGGGTCGGAGGGTGATTATCCACACACACAAAAAAGATCATCTGTCCCCCAGGTGCTAAGTGGCTATTCTGGCTATTGTACCAAGCCTTGGTGCATTACTTAAGACTACCATAGGATGGGAGGCAAACATGGTTGAGTAGTGATCACAGAGATCCCATGGATGGGTAGAATCTATATTGTAAAAAATTACCATATTGCCAAAAGCAACCTATAAATTTAATGCAATTTCTATCAAAATATTATCATCACTCTTCACAAAACTAGGAAAAACTCTACTAAAATTCATATGAAACTAAAAAAGACCCCCATAGCCAAAACAAGACTAACCAAAAAGAACAAATCTGGAGGTATCATATTACCTGATTTAAAACTATACTACAAGGTTATAGTTACAAAATAGCGTGGTACTTGTATAAAAATAGGCACATAGACCAACAGAATAGAATAGAGAACCCAGAAATAAAACCAAATACTTACAGCCAGCTGATCTTCGACAAAGCAAACAAAACTAAAGTAGGGAAAGAAGATCCTATTCAACAAATGGTGCTGGGATAATTTTCAAGCCACATGTAGAAATATGAACTGCATCCTCATCTCTTACCTTATAAAGAAAATCAACTCAAGATGGATAAAATACTTGAATCTAAGACCTGAAACCATAAAACTTCTAGAAGATAACGTTGGAAAAACTCTTCTAGACATTGGCTTAGGCAAAGAGTTCATGACCAAGAACCCAAAAACAAATACAACAAAAACAAAAATAAATAGATGGGACCTAATTAAACTGAAATGCTTTTGCACAGCCAAAGAAATAATCAGCAGAGTAAAAAGACAATCCACAGAGTGGGAGAAAAATCTTTGCAAACTATGCATCTGACAAAGGACTAGTATCCAGAATCTACAAGAAATTTAAATCAACAAGAAAAAAAAAAAACTAATATTCTCATCAAAAAGTAGGCAAAGGACATGAATAAACAATTGTCAAAAGAAGATATACAAATGGCCTACAAACATTAAAAAATGCTCAACATAACTAATTATCAGGGAAATGCAAATTAAAACCACAGTGAGATACCACCTAATTTCTGAAAGAATGGCCATAATTTAAAATTCAAAAACGTATACATGTTGGTGTGGATGTTGTGAAAGGTAACACTTTTACACTTCTGGTTGGAATGTAAACTAGTACAACCACTGTGGAAAACAGTATGGAGATTTCTTAAATTACTAAAAGTAGAATTACCATTTGAACCAACAATCTCACTACTGGGTATCTACCCAAAAGGAAAGAAGTCATTATATGAAACAGACACTTACACATGCATGTTTATAGCAGTACAATTTGCAATTGCAAAAATATGGAACCAGTCTAAATGCCCATCAACCAATGAATGGATAAAGAAAATGTGGTATATATACACCATGGAATACTACTCAGCCATAAAAAGGAATGAAATAATGGCATTTGCAGCAACCTAGATGGAGTTGGAGTTATTCTAAGTGAAGTAACTCAGGAATTAAAAACCAAATATATGTTTTTACGCATAAGTAGGAGCTAAGCAATGAGGACACAAATGCGTAAGAATTATATAATAAACTTTGGGGACTTTGGGGAGAGGGAGAGAGCAGGACAAGTGATAAAAGTCTACACATTGGGTTCATTGTACACTGCTTGGGTGATGGGTGCAACCAAATCTCAGAAATCACCACTAAAGAACTTATCCATGTAACCAAAAATTATCTGTTCCCACAAAACTACTGAAATAAAAAATTTTAAAAATCCCTTTTACAATAGCAAAAAAAAAAAAAAAAAAAGGGAGAGAAACATAGGTATAAATTTAATTAAGAGGGTGAAAGACTTGTATATTAAAAAAATTATAAAACATTGATAAAAAGAAATTGAAGAAAATAAAGTAAATGGAAAGATACCTCATGTTCATGAATTGAAAAAATTAGTAATCTTAAAATTTCATATTTTCCAAAGCAATGTACAGATCACTTTCTATCAAATTCCAATGTTATTTTTCATACAAATAGAAAAATATTTCCTGTATTTTTATGAAACCACAAACAACTAGAAATAACCAAACAATCTTGAACTAAAAGAGCAAAACTACAGACATCACACTACCTGACTTCAAAGTATATTACAAAGCAATTATGATCAAAATAGCATGGTACTGGCATACAAACAAATTTTTCAAGGAATGGAACAAGATAAAGAACCCAGATAAATCCACATATTTATTTTCAGTGTTGATTTTTGACAAAAGTGCCAAGAACACACAATGGGAAAAGAACAGTCTCTTCAATGAATGGTGCAGTGAAAACTAGTTAGCCACATGCAGAAGAAGGAAATTAGACCTTTATCTAAATTCAAGCACAAAAATCAACTTCAAATGCATTAAACATATATCATAACACCTGAAACTATAGAACTAGTAGAATAAAACATAGAAAAACATACATGACATTGGTCTGGGAGAGGATTTTTTGGATATGACCCTGAAAGTCTAGGAAAAAAGCAAAAATATGTGATTGCATCAAATTGAAAAGCTTCTGCACAGCAATAGAAACAATTAATGAAGTGTAACGACAATCCAGAAAGTGGGAAAAAATACAGGCACAGCCCATACATCTGATAAGGGCTTAATATCCAAAATACATAAGAAACTCGTACATCTCAATAGCAGAAAAACAAATAACCAGATTTTAAAATTGAGCAAAAAAATCTAAATAGGCACTTCTCAAAAGAAGATAAACAAATGGTAAAGCAGTTCATTTTAAAATGCCCAGCATCCTTAATTATTAGGAAAATGTAAATTAAAATGTAAATTAAAACCACAGTGAGATCTCACCTCACACTGGTTTGGATTTTATCAGGAAGATGAAAGATAACTTTTGGTGAGGAGGTAGAGAATAGGGAATGCTTGTACACTGTTGGTGATGATGCAAAGTTTTACAGCCATTATGAAAATAGTGTGGAGTTTACTCAAAAAAAGTAAA
This sequence comes from Piliocolobus tephrosceles, assembly GCF_002776525.5. Taxonomy (NCBI): domain Eukaryota; kingdom Metazoa; phylum Chordata; class Mammalia; order Primates; family Cercopithecidae; genus Piliocolobus; species Piliocolobus tephrosceles. Next base: position 167,014,913 of record NC_045436.1, on the reverse strand, counting down.
TAAATAAAAATAGAACTACCATATTGCATTAGTCAGGGTTCTCTAAAGGGACAGAACTAATAGGCTATATGTACATGTGCATATATGTATATGTGTGTGTGTATATATACATATATATACACACATATATATGACTTTATTAAGGAGAATTGACACACAATCATAAGGTGAAATCCCAAGACAGGCCATCTACAAGCTGAGAAGCAAGAAAGTCAGTCTGAGCCTCCAAACCTCAAAAGTGGGGAAGCCAACAATGCAGCCTTCAGTCTGCGGCCAAAATACAATTAGAAGTGGTCAATTAAAAATAATATACATTTTTAAAATTAACTATTTTGAAATGAATCATCATTTACAATAGCATCAAAAACATAATGCATTATGTGTAAATTCTACAAATATTTAAATGAATGGAGATATAACATTTTCACGAATCGGAAGGCTTTTCATGAATTGAAAAAATGTTTCTAAGATGCCAATTATTTTCAAACTAACCTTTAGCCTCAACTCAATTTAAATTAAAATTCTAGCAGCAAATCTTTATATAAATCATCAATTTGATTTTAAAGTTTATATGGAAAGGCAACAGAATTAGAATACCTTAAACATTTTGAAAAACATGGCATATTGCCACTATCAAAGATTTATTTTATAGCTACACTATTCAAAGCAAGTTGGTACTGGCAGAATTATAGAAACATAAACTAAAGGAACAGAATAGAGAGTCTAGAAGTAGACACATAGATATATGATCAATAAAGTTTTAACAAAGGAGTAAAGGTAACTCCTTTGAGTAAAGGTAACTCCTTTGAGTAAAGGTAAAACTAAAGGAGTAAAGGTCATTCCCAGTGTGGAAATTGTCATCTTTTCAACAAATAATGCCAGAACAATTGGATATCCATGTAACAAACAAACAAAACCTTGATTCTTGACCTCAAAACAGATCTTGTGCCTAAAAATAAAACCTAAAGATATAAAATATTTGAAAGATAATATAGGAAAAATCTTTGTGATCTTGAGATAGGAGAATATTTCTTTGGTTAGACTCCAGAAACACAATCAATAATAGAAATAATGATATATTGGATTTCATCAACATTAAGAATTTTAGAACTTCTGCCTTCTGAAATATACTCTTAAAAAAGTAAAAACACAAGCAAGCAATGGACTGAAAGAAAATATTTTATATCACATATCTAAGAAGGGCATTGTATCCAGAATAAATAAAGAACACCCAAATCTCAAGGATAAGAAAACAAATAACCCAATAAAGAATTAAAAAAAATTTCAAACTGAAAATTTGCCCAAGAAGGTGTGTGGATGGAAAATAAGCACTTATAGGGATGCTAAACCTCATTGGTCATTAGAGAAATACAAACTAAAATTAGGATGAAATACTATTATTGGCATCACAAAAATTTTAATAACTAACAATACAGTGTGTGTATTTGTTTTCACACTGCTGTAAACGACTATGTGAGACAGGGTAATTTGTGAGGAAAAGAGTTTTAATTGACTCAGTTCTGCAGGCTGTACAGGAGGCATGGCTAGGGAGGCCTCAACAAACTTACAATCAGGGCAGAAGGGCAAACAGGAAGTAAACACATATTCACAAGGCAGAAGGAGAGAAAAAGAAGGGGGAAGTGCTACACAGTTTTAAACAACCAGGGCTCCTGAGAACAAACTCACTATAATGTGATCAGCAAGGGAGAAATCACCTCCCACCTGATCCCTCCACCAACATTGTGAATCACAATTCAACATGAGATTGGGTGGGGACAGAGCCAAACAATATCAGTGTATTTGTGAGGAGGCGGAGCAACTGGCACTCTTGAACATTTTCTATTGAGAATGCAAACTGTACATTAACTCTGGAAAACAGATTGGTAATTTCTTAGGAAGTTACTCACTTAAGACCATTTCCATTCCCAGGGATTTATCTGGGAAAAACGAATATGTTGTTGAATGAAAAAAAATCATAGGTAAATATTTATAGCAAATATTTATTTATAGTAGACATAAGCTGAAAATAATTGAACTGTCCATTAAAAAGTGAATGGCTAAATAAACTATGGCATATCAACTATGGTATACTACCTAACAATAGAAAGAAACAAACTGCTAGCAGACACAACAAAGTGAACATATTTGAAATACATTATGATACATGAATGAAGCCAATTCCCAAAGCTATTAACTGTGATTCTATGAAAATAACATTCTGGAAAATATCCAACTATAGACTCAGAAATGGATCAATTGTTGTCAGAAGTTGGGGTATGTGGGAAGAATTATTATAAAGGAAAATGGAGAAATTTGAAGGGTTAACAAAGCTTTTTTATTTTGGTGTTCATTATATGACTGCATGCATTTGCAAAACTCAGCAAATTATACTAGAAAAAGCATGAATTTTACTCTCTATAATGTATACCTTAGTAAAAATAATTTATATAAAAAGATGAAAAAAGAAACAGTTCGAGTCACATAAGATTAAGTTTCCAGCCCAGATCATGTACCTTAAAAACATAGGATTTTAGAAAGGATACAAATCATCATAAACTAGGTCAGTAAGTGCTGATAGAGGAAGCTGTAGCGTTTTTTTTTTTTTTTTCAGATATTAAAAAAAGAGCATTGCCAAAGACAGAGAATCTTAGTTCTTTTCTGTTGCATTGGGTGATGAAAGGGCTGAGCATGCTGTCTCAGTCCTCTTTCTCTTTTTATAAAGCCATCTCTTCCGCTCCCATGATAACCCATTAATTAATTAACATATTAATCCATCAATCCATGAATGAATTAATTCCTTCATGAGGGTAGAGCCCTCATGACCCAATCATTTCTTAAAGGTCCCACCTCTCATGACTGCTACGCGGGGGATTAAATTTCAGCATGAGTTTTTAAGAGGACAACATTCAACCCATAGCAGAGAGGAAAACTGTTTGGTCAAAATTGTGGTCACTATGGGTCATAATGATTTATTTTTCATTTTGTCTAAAGACCAAAGAAAGCAATCAAGTAAATTTTAAAAAGTAATTTTACATCTTTGCTTCATCAACCACCTATCCAATATTGGAGAAGTTACTCAAAATATTCAATGTTGAAATATTGAATATTTCAACATCCTTATCAGATAAAAAGAATTTCTGTCTTGAGATTCAATATTAACCAACTTTAATTTAGACCCTAAATAATTTCGGACTTGTCTTTGAAAATTTCCAGCTGAAGGACCAGTTGTAAGTTACTTAACCTATCTGAACCTCTTTTCTATAAATAGGATGGGGCTGTTGAGAGGATGGAATAAGACAGGGGTCACCCAGCTTGTTTGTATTTATTTTAGATCAAATTTAAAATTAAGTGTCACAGCACTGGCAGAGAGAATGCATTAGTCAAAGCCAAGAAAGGAATAGAAAATCTGGTGCATTGAAGAAACAAAAAATCATTAAATATGGTTGATACTTAAGGTTAAAGGGGAAAGAGTAGTGAGAGAAGAGATAGGTAAGAGCTAAATCATGAAAAACTATATGTGCTTTGGCCAGAACTCTTTATTTTACTTCTAACTGTAAAAATATCAGTGAGGAAGTGTTGACTGATTTGAGCAATATTTGGCTGGCAGAATTTACAGAGTTCAGTGACAAATTAGATGGGGAATGATGGAAAAGAAGGAATCTGTGACCACACTGTTCATAATGTCAGTCTTTACATAGGAAATGAAGGACTAAAAAGAGGTGAGAAGAGAGCCAAAGACATAACTCTAAGAAATAAAAATAACTATTTCGTCTGGCATAAAGGGTTACATTCAAGATAGAGACAGGAGGAAAGACCAGATGATCCTGACAATACAAATGATAAAGTAGAGTTAGCATTTGTTTTTTTATTATACTTTAAGTTCTAGGGTACATGTGCACAACATGCAGGTTTGTTACATATGTATACATGTGCCATGTTGGTATGCTGCCCACATTAACTCGTCATTTACATTAGGTATATTTCCTAATGCTATCCCTCCCCCCACCCTCCCCACAATAGGACCCAGTGTGTGATGTTCCCCTTCCTGTGTCCAAGTGATCTCATTGTTCAATTCCCACCTATGAGTGAGAACATGCAGTGTTTGGTTTTCTGTTCTTGCGATAGTTTGCTGAGAATGATGGTTTCCAGTTGCATCCATGTCCCTACAAAGGACACGAACTCATCCTTTTTTATGGCTGCATAGTATTCCATGGTGTATATGTGCCACATTTTCTTAATCCAGTCTGTCACTGATGGACATTTGGGTTGATTCCAAGTCTTTGCTATTGTGAATAGTGCCGCAATAAACATACGTGTGCATGTGTCTTTATAGCAGCATGATTTATAATCCTTTGGGTATATCTCCAGTGATGGGATGGCTGGATCAAATGGTATTTCTAGTTCTAGATCCTTGAGGAATCGCCACACTGTTTTCCACAATGGTTGAACTACTTTACAGTCACACCAACAGTGTAAAAGTGTTCCTATTTCTCCACATCCTCTCCAGCACCTGTTGTTTCCTGATTTTTTTAATGATTGCCATTCTAACTGGTGTGAGATGGTATCTCATTGTGGTTTTGATTTGCATTTCTCTGATGCCCAGTGATGATGAGCATTTTTTCATGTGTCTGTTGGCTGCATGAATGTCTTCTTTTGAGAAGTGTCTGTTCATATCCTTTGCCCACTTTTTGATGGGGTTGTTTGTTTTTTTCTTGTACATTTGATTGAGTTATTTATAGGTTCTGGATATTAGCCCTTTGTCAGATGAGTAGATTGCAAAAATTTTCTCCCATTCTGTAGCTTGCCTGTTCACTCTGATGGTAGTTTCTTTTGCTGTGCAGAAGCTCTTTAGTTTAATGAGATCTCATCTGTCATTTTTGGCTTTTGTTGCCATTGCTTTTGGTGTTTTAGACATGAAGTCCTTGCCCATGCCTATGTCCTGAATGGTATTACCTAGGTTTTCTTCTAGGGTTTTTGTGGTTTTAGGTCTAACATTTAAGTCTCTAATCCATCTTGAATTAATTTTCGTATAAGGAGTAAGGAAAGGATCCAGTTTCAGCTTTCTACTTATGGCTAGCCAATTTTTCCAGCACCATTTATTAAATAGGGAATCCTTTCCCCAGTTCTTGTTTTTGTCAGGTTTGTCAAAGATCAGATGGCTGTACATGTGTGGTATTATTTCTCAGGGCTCTGTTCTTTTCCATTGGTCTATATCTCTGTTTTGGTACCAGTACCATGCTGTTTTGGTTACTGTAGCCTTGTAGTATAGTTTGAAGTCAGGTAGCATGATGCCTCCAGCTTTGTTCTTTTGCCTTAGGATTATCATGGCAATGCGGGCTCTTTTTTGTTTCCATATGAACTTTAAAGCAGTTTATTCCAATTCTGTGAAGAAACTCACTGGTAGCTTGATGGGGATGGCATTGAATCTGTAAATTACCTTGGGCAGTATGGCCATTTTCACAATATTGATTCTTCCTATCCATGAGCATGGTATGTTCTTCCATTTGTTTGTGTCCTCTTTGATTTCACTGAGCAGTGGTTTGTAGTTCTCCTTGAAGAGGTCCTTTACATCCCTTGTAAGTTGGATTCCTAGGTATTTTATTCTCTTTGAAGCTATTGTGAATGGGAGTTCATTCATGATTTGACTCTCTGTTTGTCTGTTACTGGTGTATAAGAATGCTTGTGATTTTTGCACATTGATTTTGTATCCTGAGACTTTGCTGAAGTTGCTTATCAGCTTAAGGAGATTTTGGGCTGAGACAATGGGGTTTTAAGTGCTTATGACATAATAGACACTGTGTGTATATATGCATTATCTCACTTTACAAGAGGAAAAGAAGACTTAGGGAGAATAAATGATGTTACCAAGGCACACTGCTCTATGCAATTGGTTTCAAACTCAGAAAGTCACACTGCAGAACTTGAATTTTTATAAGGTAAGTCCAACTTGAAGAGTTGTCACAAAAGATGTGAAGAAAGATGTATGCAAGAAGGAAAAGTTTTAGTTTGTTAAAGCTCGAACATTTTCCATTGGATTTAATGATTAGGAAGTGAAACCATGAGTGGTCTTGAAGAGAAAAATACCATGCATATGGCAGGAGACAAAGGCAGATTAAAAAAAAGTTGAGCCGTTGGAGAAAGGATGACAGCAAATACGATCCTGATAATGCTAAGCCCACTTTTTTAGCAACCATAGCCCTTTGAGTATGTGGAATAACTTTTAAGAAGACAAAGACCTGACTGGTTTGTACAAATTATAGATTTGTTAACAATCATATATTTGCCACATGAAAGCTGATAAGGAAAATAAAACTATTATGTTAAATAAGTAAGACATCAATAACAACAAGAACAATAACATGTATTCCCCACACCCTGCTTTTCATTCAAACTCAATATATACAACTGGTTCTCCCTATCAATCTGAATAAAAATTAAGTCAAGGCTCATGAATCTTCTGCTCACTCTTAGATAACACGGAGTTCTTGATAACTTCTGTCCACAAAATAGTCTCAATCCAATCATTAATATGTCCAGTATAGTATGATAACGAAAATCTTAAAACTTAGTTTGAAGGTAAGCTTTCCCATTCCACTTGTAGCCAGAGCCTGATTCAAGCTGATTTCTTGCAGGGCTAGGAATGGGGTTTAATAGATTGCACCTCTTTCCATTGCAATCACATTTGTACTTTTGCCCTCACCTTGCTGACACATTTCTGACCAATGGAGTTTGGTAAGTTTTCAGCACTGGAGAAAAGAGTGGTACAGGGTCAGGAAAATGCTTTCATCCTAAAAACTGTGGTGACAAAGCTGGTTTGAATGCTCTGTGGGTCTAGAAGATGTCTGAAGTTGATGAATACACTCATTGAGAAGTTTCTGGGTTTCTATGAGACTTTTTCCTATCAATGTGGTCTCTCTAATTCTTTAAATGGACAAGTGTGTCAACCTTATTGCCTTATCAATTATAACTCTACCCAAGCTTGTAAGTAAAATCAAATACAATCCGTATTTTCTTTTCCAAGATTCCTTCCTTTTCCAAGATTCCTTGTCCGCACATGAGAGAATAAGTCTCTCTTATTACAGTTTACTCTCTCATGCATATTCTACAGTCAGTTCATAGGAACCAGTCACTTTGGGCCTATCTTATAGACTGGGCAATTACTTCCCAAACAGCTGTTGCTGTGGTGCCTTTTAAAAGACCTCTATAATCAGCCTCACTCTCACCCTTTAGATTTTCCAGGCAAGAGACAGAGTGAGTCTACTTTGCTTCACAAGTTTCCAGAGCAAATAACTCCTAAGTTTCCATCTAAAGCTTAGATCTGAACTCCCATCTATTTCCTCCCAGGGACAGTGTGACTTTTACCACCTACTGGATTTCTCTAAAATTTCTCCTGTATCTTTAACTCCTAAACATCTTACACTTTCTATGTAGGAGAATGGTCAAAAACTGTGAATTGGTTTTGTTATAAAATCCTGGGTAGTCTTGAACCACAGTCGGGAATGCAGCTAGGTTTTTTAGGTCTTTGCCTAAATTGACTGCAAAACAATCCATTTAAATAACTTGAAATTGAGAAGATTTTTTTTTTCTTATTTGTGGGAAAATTCTGTCTAAAAGGCACACCAAAGAAAGAAGTTCAGCATGCTGACCCATGCCTGGAATCTGGTGTATCTTTGAATGAATAAATTCAGATGAATATTAACTAAAATAGCAACACAATGAATTAGCACAACTTCCTTGTGTGACATAATGATCAATAAAGGAAAGACACAGGTGCCTTGCAGAAAATTTAATCTAAGTACAAATCTTTTATTCATAAGTTTGAAATTAAATCTGGTTGACTTTTAAAAGCTCCATTCAAACATTAATAAATGTTTATATATCAAAGGGGGGAAATGTCACACTTCTTTTGTAAACTAAAATGCATGTGATATTACATGTTCCCAAATGAAAAGTTTGAGCCAAGCAGCAGAAATAAATGAGAACAAATTAAAATTAGTTTATCATAAGCAGGAGTTCCAGAGTAAGTTATGTCCACAATTACATCCTGTGCTTATGAATAGTACAATCATCACACATTCAAACATGGAGTTTTGTCAAACATAGAGTATTCTTGACTGAAGAATTCTGTTTATGGTAGAAGGATAAACTCAATACAGGTGTTTATCACAACTGCTGAACAGGTATATGTAAGACCTTTGCCACCAAGTCAAGGCTAACACGAGGAAAAGAAAAAAGAAAGTTCAATCACTCTTGTTATGAACAGTAGATGTTCATAGAACTGACTTCAGTTGGTCTAAGGCTTAAGTCTTTCTAAAATATAATTGATAATGAACAGCAAAGAGAAAATATGCACTTGGTAAGTACTGTTTAGATTTGTTTTTAATTGTGATAAACTTCATATAATGAGAAATTTGCTACCATAAGCAATTTTAAGTGTACAGATAAGTAGTGTTAAGCATCTTCACATTGTTGTACAACCCATCTACAGAACCTTTTACATCTTGCAAAACAAATCCAATGTTAACCAAACAGCAACTGTCAACTTTCCCCTCCCTGTAGCCTCTGGTAACCAGCATTCTGCTCTGTGTGTGTGTGTGTTTTTTTTTGTTTTTTGTTTTTGTTTTTGTTTTTTTTTTTTGAGACGGAGTCTTGCTCTGTCACCCGGGCTGGAGTGCAGTGGCCAGATCTCAGCTCACTGCAAGCTCTGCCTCCCGGGTTTGCTCCATTCTCCTGCCTCAGCCTCCGGAGTAGCTGGGAATACAGGCGCCCGCCACCTCTCCCGGCTAGTTTTTTGTATTTTTAGAAGAGACGGGGTTTCACCGTGTTAGCCAGGATGGTCTCGATCTCCTGACCTCGTGATCCGCCCGTCTCGGCCTCCCAAAGTGCTGGGATTACAGGCTTGAGCCACCGCGCCCGGCCGAAATTGAGTATTTTATATGTGATTTCTCATATAAGTGGGATCACTATTTGTCCTCCTCTGATTGGTTTATTTCACTTAGCAAAATGTCCTGTAGGTTAATTGATCTTGTCACATTTGGTGGAATTTCCTTCTTTTTAAAGGTTGAATTATATTCCACTGTATGCAAATATCACATTTTCTTTATCCATTCTTCCAGTCAACTAAAAATTTCTGAACAGCAAGGAAACAATCAACAGAATGAAAAGGCAATCTATAGAAAAGAAGAAAGCATAAGTAAACCATGTATCTGGTAAAGATTTGCTAGCCAAAAATATAAGGAACTCTTCCAACTCAATTGCAAAACACCCAAATAACCCAATATAAAAATGGGTCAAGGCCTTGAATAGACATTTCTTCAAAGAAGATATACAAATGATCAAGAGGTATATCATTGGTGACATAGTTTAAATATTTGTCCCTTCAAAATCTCATGTTGAAAGTTGATCCTCGATGTTGGAAGTAGGGGCTGGTGGGAGGTATTTGGATCATGGACGTGGATCCCTCGTGAATGGCTTGGTGCCATTCTCATGGTAAAAGAGCCTGGCACCTCCCTTTCATCTCTCTCACTTGTTATATGATCTCTACACAGCAGCTTCCCTTCATGCTTTGCCATGATTGAAAAATTACTGAAGCCCTCACATCAGAAGCAGATGCTAATACCATGCTTTTTGTACAACCTGTAGAACCATGACCAAAAAAATATATTTGCTTTACAAATTACCCAGCCTTAGTTATTCCTTTAGTGACACATATGGATTAAGACATAAAATCAGTTCTGAGGAGGGAGTGTAGCTATAAATATACCTGAAATTGTGGCAGCAGATTTGGAACTGGGTAATGGGCAGAAGTTGGAAACGTTGGAAGGCTCAGAAGAAGACAGGAAGCTGAGGGAATGTTTGGATTTTATTAAAGACCAGGTAAGTGGCTGTTACCAAAATGCTGATTGTAATATGGATAGTAAAGGCCATGCTGAGGAGGTCGCAGATAGAAATGAGAAACTTATTGGGAGCATAGGTCACCCTAGTTACAATGTAGCAAAGAAATTAACTGCATTTTGTCCATATCCTAGGACTTTGTGGAAGGCTGAATTTAAGAGTGATGATTCAGGCTGGGCACTGTGGCTCACGCCTGTAATCCCAGCACTTTGGGAGGCCGAGACAGGTGAATCATGAGGTCAGGAGATCGAGACCATCCTGGCTAACACGGTGAAACACCATCTCTACTAAAAGATACAAAAAAAATTAGCCAGGCGTGGTGGCAGGTGCCTGTAGTCCCAGCTACTCAGGAAGCTGGGCCAGGAGAATGGCATGAACCCAGGAGGCAGAGCTTGCAGTGAGCAGAGATCATGCCACTGCACTCCAGCCTGGGCAACAGAGCAAGACTGTCTCAAAAAAAAAAAAAAAAAAAAAAAAAGAAGGAGTGATGATTCAATGTATTTGGCTGAAAAAATTTCTAAGCAGCAAAGCATTCAAGATAGGATGTGGTGGCTTCTAATAACCTATAATTAGATATGGGAGCAAAGAAATGACCTGAAGTTGGAACTTACAATTAAAAGAGAAGGAGAACATTAAAACTTGGAAAATTTGCCACCTGGTCATGTGATTGAGAAGAAAAGATAATTTTCAGATGAGGAATACAAAGGAGCTGCAGAGCAACCACTTGTTAGAGCGATTGGCATGACATTAAAGGGATACAGGTGCTACTAGGAACAACAATGGGGGAAAAGGCCCTTGAAGGCATTTCAGAAATCTTTGAGGCTGTCCTTCTATCACAGTCCCAGAGGTCTAGGAGGACAGAATGGTTTTGGGAACTAGGCCCAGTACAGTGCCCTGTGCTGCCTTGGAGTGTTGCTCCCAAATCTCCACAGGGTCAGTTTTAGCCACAGCTTAAAAGGCCTCAGATATTGCTTGGACTTCTGCTCTTGGACTGAAGGTGAAGGCAAATGAACCTTGTAAGATTTCATGTGGTGCTAAGCCCATAGGCACACAGAATGCAAGAGCCATGGAGGCTTGGAAACTTCCATCCAGATATTAGAGGATATGCCTGAAAGCTTGGGAGCCCAAGGAGGAGCCTGCCTCAGGGTGGAGTCCCAGCAAAGAGACTGTTTTAAATCAGTGCCAAGGAAAAAGTCAGTGACCCACTATGGCTGGACTTCCCACTGGGGCACTGCCTATTGGAGCAGTGGGAATGGAGCCACTGCCCTGTAGGTCCCAGAATGGTAAAGCCAGTGGCAAATTGAACCCTCAATCTGGAAAAGCTGCAGGCATTTGACTCTAGCTTGTAAAAGCAACTGTGTGGGATGTAACCAGAAAAGCCACTGAAAGGACTGCCTGAGATTTTAGGGGCCCACTGCTAGCACCAGTGCACCCAGAATGCAGAACATGGACTCATGGGAGGCAATTTTGGAGCTTTAAATTTTAACGTCTGCCCTGCTAAATTGCACACATATGTAGAGACTGTTACCCCTTTCTTTTGGCCAATTTCTCTCTTTTGGAATAGGATTGTTTACCCAATGCCTGTACCACCATTGTATTATGAAAGTAAATAAGTTGGTTTTGATTTTACAGATGCATAGCTAGAAGTAACTTGCTTTGAGTTTCAGCTAAGACTTTAGACTTTGGTCTTTTGATTTAGTGTTAGAACAAGTTAAGATTTGGGGGGAATATTGAGGAGAAATGATTGTATTTTGCAGTGCAAGAAGGACATGAATGAGATTTGGGGGTCAGGAAAAGAATGATATACTTTGTGTTTGTCACTTCTACATCTCTGTTGAAATTTGATCCTCAGTTTGAGGTGGGGCCTGGTGGGAGGTATTCGAGTCATAGGAAGGATCCTTCATGCTTGTCTTCTCACTCTATTAGTTCCCACAATAACTGTTAAAAAGAGGATGGCTGCTGGGCATGGTGGCTCATGCCTGTAGTCCCAGTACTTTGGGAGGCCAAGGGGGGCAGATAACCTGAGGTTGGGAGTTTGAGACCAGCCTGACCAACGTGGAGAAACCCTGTCTCTACTAAACATACAAAATTAGCCAGGCATGGTGGTGCATGCCTGTAATCCCAGCTACTCGGGAGGCTGAGGCAGTAGGATCACTTGAACCTGGACAGTGGAGGTTGCAGTGAGCCAAGATCATGCCATTGCAATCCAGCCTGGGCAACAGAGTGAGATTCCTTCTCAAAACAAATAAATGAAAAAAAGAGGATGGCACCTTCCTGTCCTCTCTCTCACTTCTCCCTGTGTGATCACTGCATACCAGCTCCCCTTTGCTTTCTATCACTAAGGGACGTTTTCTGAAGCCCTCACCAAAAGCAGTTGCTGATGTGATGTTTCTTGAATAGCCTGAAGAATCATGAGCCAAATAAAGTTTTCTCTTTATAAATTACCCAGCCTCAGATATCTTTTTATGGCAACACAAATAAACTCAGATAATCAGAAAAATGGAAATCAAAGTCACAATAAGATATCATCTCATACCTGTTAGGATGTCTGTTACACACACGCACATGCACACACACATACTCAAACACAAAATAAGTGTTGGCAAGATATGGAGAAATAGGAACCCTTGTATATTGTTGGTGGTAATGTAAAATTGTGCAGTCTCTATGAAAAACAGTATGTAAGTTTCTCAAAAAATTAAAAATAGAACTACCAGATGATACAGCAATCCCATTTCTGGGTATATTTAAAAAAGAATTGAAATCGGGATCTCAAAGAGATATTTGCATTCACATGTTCATGGCAGCATTATTTACAATAGCCAAAATGTGGAAACAACCTAAATGTCTATGATGATTTCAAGATAAAATGGCCTTTCCTACTTCTGTACTCAGATTTTTAAGAAAATGTTGATAGTGTATCCTAAACACCTTCAACATATTACATGTCTATCTCTAGTGTATTGAAAGTGTTGCACTTAGGTGTGCAAGCAGAAAACAATTTGCTTCTTTCTTTCTTTCCTTTCATCATGCCTTCCCTTTCCAGTGTAATACTTGAACCAGGTCTTATAGCTTATCTGGTCACTTACATATGTAACCACACTCTTATTTCTAGGAATTTTCTAAAGTACAGTAAAGCTTAATATTAAGACTTCAAGTTTTTATTTATTCAATCCCCTTAGCTATTTATCTTCCTACTGAGGCCCCAAAACTGGAAGACAGGACTTTTCAGTTATATTATTTTAAGAAAACTCTAGTTCAGCTTTCTTCAAGTTTTGATAAAACTTGGGTTTTTGTTTATTTAGTCCAGGCTGTCTTAGCTCTCTTTGCAGTGCAGTTCCAAGCATTTCAGCCAGAATTTAAAATTTGTGTCCAAAGGGAGGTTCAGACATCAATTTTCTTATGTAACCAAAACTACTAGGCAAATTTTGCTAAGAAAATATTCAGCATGCTCTCATCTAGTAGCAGAACAAGGTTGACCTTTAAAATTGTATAACTCAGTAAATAAAACTTGATGTCAGTGTCCCTTCTGATAAGCACACCAATCTTTCTAAGAGGCACTCCGTTGTTATCTTCATTTTAGTTTGGACCGGGAGTAACTGAAGAAATGGTGTTAGAAAAAAAGAGACAACAGGGGAGTACCTTCTACTAGCATGATGAAACCTCCGCAGGTAGCTCCAAGATAGTCTTATGCTTCTTTATTCATAAACTGGAGATGGATAATGAGTGGTGACGTAGGTAGGTAGGTAGATAGATAGATAGATAGATAGATAGATAGATAGATAGATAGATACAAAGATAGATAGATGCATAGATAGATACATAGAGTGACCATATATTCACATTTCCTTAAGGTAGTATGTACTTAACGTTTGTACTGCCAGCCTCTTCTGTTGGGGATGTGTTCCAACATTTTTTATTTAATTTATATTGGTATTAATATGGCACTTAAATCATCTGGGCTGAATGAAAAAAAAATTCTTCCTTTATACTTTCATCTTTTGCCATAATAGTGCATGCGCAATAAACAGAATTTTCTCTTCAATATGTAGCTAAATCTTCTTTTTTCCTGGCACTATCTAAATCCAAGGCAGAGCACTGGTTGATAAAACTAGGTGTGCTCTGATGCCCGAGGTTAGGGAGACCTAACTCCCATTTGTCATTGTGGTGACACTAACCAATTGTGTCATGGCTTATACTGTGGTCTGTAAGACGGAAAGCTGCTGGGCCACCAGTCAGTGAATTACAGGAAACATGGGTAATTTGGAATTAGATGTGCATAAAATATATGCAGGAAATAGAAGCTGAGCAGAATTGCCATAGATCATATTTAAAGTAGTCTGAACAATCTGCTCTTGTGGTTTTGTCATTTATTGTACATATATTTATTTTATTATTTTGTCATTTTTTTCATTTAGCAATGAGCTCTTTTGGAAACAATGAGCACTAGGAAGCAAAAGCACATATTTAATGAATACTAAATACTGTGTTTTTGTTACTTAAGAAAGGTGTTGGAAAACAGTTAATTTTCACAAATTCTTTTTCGACATTTATCATTAACCATGAAACCATACTGATATGGCTGGGTACATAAAAAGCCAGATGACACAAAGCTTCTAAAACATCGGCAACTACTTCAAAAGTTAGTATTTATTTTAGTGAAACTGCTCCTGAAAGTGACAAGTTACCCCCTGCAGTAGCGCAAGTTGTATTTGCATATCATCTTGGGAACTTGACTTTTTATTAACTCAAATTATTGTTGTTTTCATTTAATTTTGCTCATTTCAATTATGAGTTTCCTTTTGAGGATAGAAAAAGTAAAATGTAGCTATTGTTTTCCTAAATTAACAGGAAGGGCACTTACAAACAGATGATTTATGCTAGCTTTATATCAGTGCCTTGTAATATTTCAAGTAGAAAATGAATTAGAGTGATTTAAATAATGGTCTGATTTAAAAAATTAAATTTGAAATTGAACATCAATTGTTTATTTAACCAAAAGGTCTTAAATTATCTTGAGTGAGATTTCAAATTTAAAAGTTCATAATTGAATATAAAATAGTTTTTTGTAGTGATTATACAAATAATTTTGGTAGAACTCAGTGCTGTGTTAAAAATAAAGCTCTTGCAAAATTAATAAATGGATGAAGCACAGATATACTTGGGTTTGATTGTGGTACACACATAATTAATAATTTCATTCAAATAAACCATAGCATTCTACCAAATGAAGTAGAAACTGTGAGTGTCTTAAATATGCTGAGTTCAAGGAGAGAATGTACAAACAACTAAACAAAATCAGAAAAATAATATATGAACAAAATGAGAATATGCAGAACACTTTTCCAACCAGCAACAGAACATGCATTTCCCTCAAGTGCACATGGAACAATCTTCAAGATAGAACATACAGTAGGCCACAGTAAAAGTCTTAATTGCTTTTAAAATATTGCAATCACACAAAGAAGCATCTCTCATTACAATGAAATGAAACTAAAAATCAATAGAAGTAAAACTAGAAAATTGCAAATATGTGGAAATTAAATAACACACTACTATTAAACAACCAGTGAATCAAAGCAGAAATCATAAAAGAAGTTAGACAATATCTTGAGACAAACAAAAATGAAACCACAATTTACCAAAACTTATTGAATGCTGTTAAAGCAGTACTAACTAACAGGAGAATTTAGAGCCATAAGCACTTTAAACAAAAAGAAATATCTCAAATCAACCTATGTTAGACCATTCTCACACTGGTATGAAGAAATACCTGAGATGGGGTAGTTTATAAGAAAAGAGGATTAATTGGCTTATGATTCTGCAGACTGTACAGGAAGCATGATGGGATCTGCTCAGTTTCTGGGGAGGCCTCAGGAAACTTACAGTGAAGGCTAAGGGGGAGCAGGCACGTTGCATGACCAGAGCAGGAGTAAGAGAGTGAGGTGAGGGGCCAGGTGCTACACACTTTTAAATGACCAGATCTCATGAGCACTCACTCACTATTATGAGGACAGTGCAAAGGGGAAGGGTGCTAAGGCATTTTTGAGAAATCTGCCCTCATGATCCAATCATCTTCCACCAGGCCCCACCTCCAACATTGAGGATTACATTTCAATAAGATTTGGGCAGGAACACACATCCAAACTATATCACAATCTAACTTTACACTTTAAGGAGCTAGAGAAAGATGGACAAACTAAACCGAAAGCAAGCAGAAGGAAAGAAATAATAAAAATAATAGCAGAAATAAACAAAATACAGAATAGTAAAACAACAGAGAAAATCAATGACACTAAAGATCAACAATTTTCTCTGTAAAAAGATCAACAAAATTGATAAACCTTTAGCTAGAGTGACTAAAATAAAAGCAAGACTCAAATAACTAAAATAAAAATGAAAGAACATTATACCCAATTTCACAGAAATAAAAAAGGATTATGACAATACTATGACCAATTCTATGCTAACGACTCAGTATCCAAAATAAAATGGACAGATATTAACAAGGAGATTCAATCAATAATATAAAACTTCCCCAAAAGAAAAGCCCAGGACCATATGGCATCCTCATGAATTCTACTAAATATTAAAGTAAGCATTGAAAACAATCTTCTTCAAACTCTTACAAAAATTGGAAGAGAACATTTCCAGACTCATTCTGTAAGGCCAGCATTACTCAGATAACAAAACTGAATAAAGACAGCCCCCTCCAAAAAATGCAGACTAATTTATCTGATGAACATTGTCATATCTTGGATGTTTGTTCCCTCCAAATCTCTTGTTGATATGTGATTCCCCAGTTTTGAAGGTGGGGCCTAGTAAGAGGTGTTTGGATCATTGGGAAAGATCCCTCTTGAATGGCTTGGTGCTGTTCTGACCCTATTAGTTCATACAGGAGCTTTTTGTTTCAAAGGAGCCTGTAACGTCCTACTTTTTGCTTCCTGTATCTCCATGTAATGGACCTGGTCACCCTACACCTTTAATCATGATTGGAAGTTTTTTGAGGTCCTCACTAGGAGCAGATATTGGTACCATGCTTTCTGTTCGTCCTGTAGAACCATGAGCCAAAATAAACCTCTTTTATTTATAAATTACCCAGCCTCATCAGGTATTCCTTTATGGAAATACAAATGGACTAACACAAATTGGTATGGAGGGATAGGGTATTACTGTAAAGATACTTGAAAATGTGGCAGTGGCTTTGAACTGGGTGATGGGAAGAAGTTGGAAGAGTTTGGAGGGCTCAGAGGAAGACAGAAAGACAAGGGGTGGTTTGAAACTTCTTAGAGGCTTCTTAGGTGGTTGTGATCAAAATGTGGATAGAAATCCAGACAGTGAAGGCCAGGCTGATGAGGTCTCAAATGGAAATGAGAAACTTATTGGGAATGGGAACAAAGATCACCCTAGTTACACTCTAGCTAAAATCTTTGCTGCACTGTTTCATGTCCTAATGATCTGTGGAAATCTGGACTTAAGAATGCTGACTTAGGGCTGGGTGCAGTGGCTTACACCTGTAATCCCAGCACTTTGGGAGGCCGAGGTAGGCAGATCACTCGAGGTTGGGAGTTGAACACCAGCCTGACCCACATGACGAAACCCCGTCTCTACTAAAAATACAAAATTAGCCGGTAATCTCAGCTACTCAGGCATGAGATTACATACCTGTAATCTCAGCTACTTGGGAGGTTAAGGCAGGAGAATTGCTTGAACCTGGGAGGTGGAGGTTGTGGTGAGCCAAGATCGTGCCATTGCACTCCAGCCTGGGCAATAAGACCAAAACTCCAGCGTGCAAACACACACACACACACACACACACACACACACACACACACACACACGATGACTTAGGATATTTGGTGGAAGATATTTCTAAGCAGCAAAGCATTCAAGAGGTGCCATCAGTGCTTCTAACAGCCTATGATTAGATATGGGAGCAAATAAATGGCTTAAAGTTGGAACTTATATTTAAAAGGGAAGCAGAAGGGAAAAAACTTCACAGCTTGGTAATATGCTAGAGAATAAAATAGCATTTTCAGAGGAAGAATCTAAGCAGGCTACGGAGCAACCACTTGTTAGATTTGCATGACTGAAAGGGAGACTGCTTCCCACACGGCACTGCTCCAGCTCCAAAACAGAACAAAATGCCCCAGGTAGATAGAGCTCAGCTGCCACTTTGAGGGTGCAAGGTAAAAACTTGAGTGGCTTCTATGAGGTATGAAGCCTGCAAGAGTGAAAGATGCCTAGCAGCTTCCACTTTGATTTCATAAGGATACATTGGAAAGCCTGCATTCTCAAGAAGAAGCCTGGGGCAGGGGCAGAACCCACACAGAGATACTCTACCAGGATAGTTCCAAAGGAAAACATGGGCTTGGAGCCACCACACAGAATCCCCACCAGGGAACTGCCTGGTGGAGCTATGGAAATGGGGCAACTGCCATCCAGACCCCCGAATGGTACAGCCACCAGCAGCTTGCACCCTTAGCATGGAAAAGCCACAGGGGCAGAGCTGGCTAAGGCCCTGGGAGGCCACCCCCTACACCAATGTGCTCTGAATGCCAGACGTGGAGTCAAAATTATTTTGCTGTTTTAAAGTTTAATGTCTGCCCTGTTGAATTTTAGACTTTTGGGGCCTGTTATCCCTTTCTTTTGGCCAATGTCTCCCTTTTTGGAATGAGAATGTTAACCCAATTCTTGTACCACCGTTGTGCGGTGAAAGTAAATAGATTTTGATTTTACAGGTTCGTGGGGGGAAGGAATTTTCCTTCAGTCTTAGGTGAGACATGGGACTTTGGACTTTGGACTGAGTTGATGCTAGAATGAGTTAAGACTTTTGGAGACTATTGGGAAAGGATGCTTGTATTTTGCAATGTGGGAAGAACATGAGATCTGGGGGACCCAGGACAAAATAATATTGTTTGGATTTTTGTCCCCTCCAAGTCTTATGTTGATATGTGATTCCCCAATTTTGAAAGTGGGGCTTAGTGAGAGGTGTTCGGATCATGGGGGTAGATCCCTCATGAATGAGTGCTGTTCTCACTCTATTCATATGAAAGCTGATTGTTTAAAAGGACCCTGGAACTTGCTCCTCTCTCTCTCTTGCTTATTCCCTCACCATGTGACACACCTGTCTTTCCTTCACCTTATGCCATGATTAGAAGCTTCCTGAGGCTCTTACCAGGAGAAGATTCCAGTGTCAACCTTCCTGTACAGCTTTCAGAACTGTGAGCCAAATAAACCTCTTATCTTTATAAATTACCCAGCCTTTATAGCAATGCAAACAAACACAAATATCAATGCAAAAGCATCAACAAAATGCTAGAAATTTGAATTCAACAACAAATTAAAATAATTGTATGGTACGGCCAAGTAGGCTTTATTCCCAGAGTGCAAGGATGATTCAACATATGAGAATCAAGCAAGATATTGTACCACATTAGCAGAATAAAACAAAACAAAACAAAATACACGTTTAACTCAAGTGAAGCAGAAAAAGTATTTAACAAAATCCAAAATGCTTGTGTAAGAAAAACACTAAATGAACTGGGAATAGAAGAAAATTACACCAACCTCGTAGAGATAATCTATGTCAAGCCCACAGCTAATATTACACTTAGAAGTAAAAGACTAAAACATTTTTTTCTAAGATCAGGAGAAGACAAAGGTGCCCATTTTAGCCACTTCTCCTAAGCATAGCACTGGAATTCCTAGCCAGAACAATTGGACAAAACAAAGAAATACAAACAAATTGAAATGAAAAAGAAAGAAACAAAATTATTTTCACTCATAGATGATATGTTCATATATGTAGAAAAATGTAATGATTTCATACACACACACACACACAAATTGTTAGAATGAATAAATTTTTTTGTTAAAGTTGCAGAATAGAAAACCAACATGCAAAAATTAGTTGCATTTCTATACTCTAGATGCACTAATAATTAACAATCAAAGAAATAAATTAGGAAAATAATTCTATTTATGTTAGCAGCAAAAATAAATAAAATGCCAAAAAAATTTAAGAGACAAAAGTTATATACACTGAAAACTATAAAATGCTGCTAAAAGAAATTGAAGAGACAAATAAATAGAAAGATATTCCATGTTTATAGATTGGAAGAGTTAGTATTGTTAAGATTGTCCATACGTCTCAAAGTGATCTACAGATTTAACACAATACGCATGAAAATGCTATTGACATTTTTTGGCAAATATTATTAAAGTGTATCCTAAAATTAATATGGATTCTCAAGGGTCCATATGAATCTTGAAAGTTTATGTGAATTTGGACAAAATAAATTGAATTACAATTAAATCACATTTTTTTTTTGTCCTCAATGGACAAAATAACCTTGAAAAAAAAGTTGGATGTCTCATATTACTCAATTTAAAAACTTACCACCCAGCTATAGTCATCAAAACAGTGTGGTACTGGTATAAAACCAAACATATAGACCAATGATACAAAGTAGAGAACCCAAAATAAAACTGTTAATTATATGTTGGTGATCTTTGATAAGGATGGCAAAATCCCTCAATGAAGGTAGGGCAGTCTTTTCAAGAAATGGTGCTCAGAAAACTGTATATCCATATTTCATCCTTACATGACACCACTTACAGTAATTAATTTAAAGATGGATCAAATATTTAAACGTAAGACCTAAAACCATAAAACTCTTAGGAGAAAATATGTAGGAAAGTTTCACATCATTGAATTTGGCAATGCTTGTTTGGGATATAACACTAAAAGCATAAGTAAAAATAGATACGTTGAGCTACATCAATATTAAAAACTTCCATACAAACAAAGACAGACTTAAAAGAGTGGAAAGGCAACCTATGGAATGAGATACAATATTTACCAATCGCATATCTGATAATGGAGATTTAATATCTAAAATATATCAACAGCTCTTGTAACTCAACAACAAAAGACAAACAGCCCAATAAAAAATGGGCAAAGGACTTCAATAGATATTTTTCCAAAGAAGATGTAGAAATGGCCATCAAATACAGGAAAAGATGCTTAGCACTACCAATTATTAGGGAAATGCAAATCAAAACAATAATAAATAAGATACTACTTTTGACCCATTAGGATGGGTTCATGTCCTTTGCAGGGACATGGATGATACTGGAAACCATCATTCTCAGCAAACTAACACAGGAACAGAAAACCAAACACCGCATGTTCTCACTCATAAGTGGGAGTTGAACAATGAGAACATGTGGACACAGGGAGGGGAACATCACACATGGGGTTCTGTCGGAGGTAGAGGGTTACGGGAGGGATAGCATTAGGAGAAATACCTAATGTAGATGAGGGGTTGATGGGTGCAGCAAACCACAATTGCACGTGTATACCTGTGTAACAAACCTGCACATTCTGCACATATATCCCAGAACTTAAAGTACAATTTTTAAAAAAACTAAAAATAAAATAAAGGATGACAACCCTAAAAAAAATTCACAGGAAATATTTTATGATGTGCTTATTTCACATTGCATCCCTGTATCAAAACATTCCATGTATCCCATAAATAAATATAACTATTATGTACCCAAAAACTTAAAAATAAGAAAAAAAATTTAAAAAAAATCCCAGGAAATAAGAAGTGTTGGGAAGATGTGGAGAAATTGGAACGCTTGTGCACTGTTGGTAATGTGTAATAGTGAAACCACTATGGAAAACAATATGGTAGTGTTTTAATCCGTTTTCATGCTGCTGATAAAAACATACCCCAGACTGGCCAATTTGCAAAAAGGAGAGGTTTATTGGACTTACAGTTACCACATGGTTGGGGGGCCTCACAGTCATGGCAGAAGGCAAGGCCGTGCAAGTCACATCTTACGTGAATGTCAGCAGGCAAGAAGAGAGCTTGAGCAGAGAAACTCCCATTTTTAAAACCACCAGATCTCATGAGACCCATTCACTATCACAAGAACAGCACGGGAAAGACCCCATGAGTCAATCATCTCCCACCGGGTCCCTTGCACAGCACGTGGGAATTATGGGAGCTACAAGATGAGATCTGAGTGAGGACACAGAGCCAAACCATATCAGGCAGTTACTCAAATAATTGAAAACAGAATTACCATATAATTAAGCAATTCCACTTTTCAGTGTATACCCCAAATAATTGATACTAGGGCTTCAAAGAAATGTTCATAGACTCATGTTTATGGTTGCATTGTTTGCAATAGTAAAAAGGAAGAGCAGACCAAGTTTCTATTGGCAGATAAATGGATAAACAAAATGTGGTACATATATGCATATCAATGAAAGTTATTCATTCTTGAAAAGAAGGACATCTTAATGCATGTTTCATTATGGATGCACCTTGAAGACTTCATGTTAGTGAAATAAACTGGTCACAGAGGGATAAATGTTGTATGATTCTACTAATATGAAGTACCTAGATTAGTCAAATTCATACAGATGAAAAGTAGAATGATGGTTGCCAAAGTCTGGGAGGAAGAGGAAATGGGAAGCTTTTATTTAATGGCTACAAATTTTCAGTTTTGCAAGATAAAAAAAAAAAAAAAATTGTAGATTGGTTTCACAATAACGTGAATATATTTAATAGTATTGGAAGCTGTGCACTCAAAAATGGTTAAGTTGTTAAATTTTACATTATATATACTTTATCACAATTAAAGCAAATCTAAGAAGTTATTCATCGATGTGCATGTTTTTTCATTGCTGTCCATCATCCATTAGATTTTAGAAAAGTTTGAATCTTATAACAACTACTTACAAATCCACCAGACGTGAACTACATTGGAATTTATTGTATTAATATTTATGTACTGCAACTGAATCCTTTAAATTGTGCTTAATTCTTGTTTTAAAATCAAAATATGTTGGAATACATTAATGAAATATTTAAAAAATGAAATTTTACCAAACTTTAGATCCTGGCAGTTTTATTGAACTGAGAACAAAGCTTGCATATGGGAAGTAATTTACATTAATTACAACAAAATGAGACTAAGAATTTAATAAATTAAAAAATGAGTGTTCAAATAATGTGTAAGATATATTTTTAAAAATTCCTTAATTTTGCTTTGAAACATCTTGACTTGATTAAAAGATTCACTGATGCTGTTACTGTGACTTGGTTAAATTCATATTTAATAACAGTAAAATGAAATTGATGAGGCCTAAGCTTCTAGTATCTAATTTTGAAACATCAAAAATATGAATATGGAAATTATTTGATGAGTCTTGTATCAAAATATTTGAAGAAATGTACCCTGAATTGAGGAAAAGAAGCAGTACCTCTGAGAATAGTAAAGCTTTGATTTTCACAATTTAATATAGAAAAAATAGAATTGAGAATAATCTTTAGAAGACTTTTCTCTGAGTTTACATTATTTTAGCACCTGTAGAAAGAACAGCCTCTGAAATATAAATATTACAGTCTATATAGAAGAATCAAGGATTTAAGCAATTTCAAATTTTTGAACCTCAAAATGTACCTTTGAAACAAATTTCAGACACATTCCTACCAATAGTTAGTATTACTAACTTTAATTGTTAACATTCTTAGTGTGCTAAATTCTATCTCCATGGTAAGAAAAATGTACATTCTCGTAGATTTAATCTATTTTTAAGTAAGTCATAACACTTTTAAAATTAAATTTTCAGTTTTTTTACTGGTGGCAAACACACACACATATAATGTGTGTGTGTACATATATATGTAATGAGCTGAAGATAAGATTCTTGAATTGCAGCTCTTTTTCCACAATAAAATGTATATTTCTTTCATATATTTTAGTTGTGAAATCATATTTTAGGAGCCACAATTGAGCAAGAAACTACCAAAATGTGCCTTCGTGGATCACCTGGGTGCCACACATATTCCTCTCTGCCCCCATTTTATAACCGCAGCCCAACAGGTCCATGCTAAGAAGACTCAATGGCCCCTCCCAAGATGGTCATTCTTTTCCATCCATTCTGTTGCCTGGACATAAGGGTACTGGTATGCCCAGGCAGCTGTCATAGCTATTGGTTCCATGAGTGTTTTACAGTGTCTTCTGGTAACATATGCCCACTTTGGGTAACAGCGGCTGACAATGATCCACCTATCAGCAGGAGGTTGTCCTCGTTGCCAGCTCAACATAAGCGAACTACCTCTAATACCCCTCATAGCACCTACTTTCTGAGAACACTCTCAACATCAGATGTGCTAGCATATCTCCATGAAGATGCTGAGATGGAGTCTGACCTGCAGGAGTTTTTTGGTTTTTTGTTTGTTTTTTGAGAACTAACTCCTTTCGAGAAGAGAGAAAGTAAGTAAGGTCGGATACACGAAGACATTGACTCGTGTCAAAGGCCTGGCAAAAATTCTGCCAGTCCTCTCTGGAGCTCTGGAAATACACACAGTCCATCAGAGTTGTCCAGAGTTGAAACAAAATGTTTGGGCCTTTATATCCCAATGTAGATTAGTCATTAGATGTGGACCACCCTGAGGAAGGGGTGTCATAGGTCACTGCTGCCGCAGCAAACCCTGGAGGGATTTATAGCTGGAACAATCACAAGAAATCTAAGTGGTCCTACTGTGTGTCTACCATGGACAGTAGGGATCCAGACTCCAAATGTCTCATCTTTTTCTCCAGTGCTTCAGGTTTTTATATTTTGTTCTGTCCTTTTGGATATTTTTCTCACTTGTTCTTCTAGGTCAATAATAAAGCTTTTAATAGTAGTCTACTGATTGCTTAATGGAAAAATCATGATTATTTTTAAACTCCAAAGTATATGTTGGAAGATATTTTTCTCCTAAGTGCTCTGATCATATTTTTACTCAAGTTTTCCTTTAAAGCCTCAGCTGTTCTCTTTCACTGTCAGTGTTATGATCACTCCGCTTGATTTTCTACTTCCTTAGTGCTTGACCTCCCTGGATAGTTTGTCATTTTGCTTTGTTAGCATATGGGGGACTTCAGACTGGCTTCCGTCATATTCTAAATGGAAAGGGGAAGAAGCCTTCTTCCTCTGCATGGGGCAGTATAGGAAGAGAGATGTTGCCTCCCTTCTATCCTTCCCCCTTCCAAGGAACTATAAAGATGCTTTTTCCTTGTCTCAAGTTCCTTAGACTCTCTTAATCAGAATCTGTCCATTCATTCATATTGCAGTTTTCATCTTGCCCATTTTCTAAAACTAATGAACGTTTCCTTTTTTTTTGATTTAAAAAAGTACAAAATATTGTTACACTTTTTTTCCATCTATAGGCAGTTGGATGCTATGTCAATTCATGGAAAAACCTACAAGAACTCTTCTGAAATTTCCTTTCACATCTCTAAGGCTCAGTTTCCTCTTCTGAGATTTTACTCCCTGAGGAAAGTATTCCCTATACTGGTTATTGCTAAAACTACCTTCAAATAACTTTCTACACAAGAAAAAGAGACAGGTTTGATAGAAAACTATAATACAACATTGTTAGAAGAGGAAAAGTTTGAGAATTAACTTGAGTTTGAATCACAGCTGTTTATTTACTATGTTTAAATGTTAGGTAAATAATTTAATTAAAACGGAATGCTATTCATTCTCTTTAAAAATGTTTAAAAATCATCTGAAAGTTATTTTGGTTGCTTAGGAATGATTTTTATATATACTAGTTAGTTGGTGGGGCTTGAACATGAATTTAGAACTGATTCTAAGACTTGTTTTTTTAAATTACATATGAAAAATTATTTATAATGATGTCATTTACAGCTTTATGTAGCAGCAACATTTCTCTGTTTCTTGTTTTTAATCAGCATTTGCCTTCGCTCCATTCCTCCTTTCCTCTGTGTCCCTCTTTTTCTTCCTTGCTCCTGGTTTCAATGCATATTGCAATTACCAACTCTCTATGTCAGCTACTGTACTAGCTGCTTGGTATATAAGGTAGAGCAGAATCAACGTAATTTTATCCTTCAAAATATTTTACAATCTACTAAGGAAAAGAAAAAGTAAACAAGTAGAAAATTCAAAAATAAACAATTGCAAATTGTGATAGTACTATAAAAATAATGAACAGAAAAATAACAGGAGGGGATTTACCTTTGGGATATCAGACTCAGATCATGCCCTACCCCAGATTTTCTTGAACCCACCGACCTCCTGAGACCAGTTCTCTCCCTCAATAGAAATCCCTGGTAGTTGCTGCACTATCTGCTAGTTGTGCAGGCCGCCTGGGCTTCCCCTGGGGTGAGATGTAGGCAGCAGCATGGCTTTCATTGTGCCTGGTGTGGGGAGTCCACAATAAGTCTGGCATCTAAAGCCCAGCCAGGCCAGGTCCATTCAGGCTCTTGCTTCTTCTACCCCTTCCAGATTCAAATAAAGCCCTGGGCCACAGAGTGTGGAATGCGGCTTCCTAGTACCTGCCTGAGAGGTAGTAACACAACAGGGAAATATGGGAGTGGTTTCCCAGTGGACGATTCTTGACTAATGAAAGACAGGAGACCAGAAGGAGCCAACAGATTCCTTCCCTTACTCCTCCAAAGACCTTCTTTGGAAGCACAAGGGTTCCAAGTGGACTGCCTGAGCATTCTGTATGACAACATGCCTGATTGTGTTTGATTATGAAGCCAGCTGATAACATGGTTTTCCTCTCTCTCTATCTTAGCCTGGGTTTTGAAAGTAATAGAACTTGAGGCGATGTTGATATGCTCATGCTTTATTGAGGATGTAACCTCTGGTTAGCAAGACTGAGAAGAAAAGGTAAGTATAGCAAGAAAAGGAGAAATCAAACCAAGTTGACACATTACCAAATGGCTACAGCCTCCCTGAAAACACAGCACCAGAATCTTATGGAGTGGATCATGCGGGTTAGGGAAAACACATGGAAACACTGTGTTTTGAAACAGTCTTGGGAAAAGCAAGGGAGAGATTTATTTGTTAGATGCTTTTCACCTCTTGTTTTTCATTGGTCTACTTTTGCCCAAGGGACAGTAACTTCCCCATATTATGGGTGGTGTTACTCAGTGCCTCCTATATCTGAGAAAGCCACAGTCTTCATAAATTCAATAAGGTTAAGCCCTTTTCACTGGAGATCCTGGCTCATGATAAAAGGGGAAGACACAGTTCATACCAATGCCTGGCACTTATTCCAGATGAGAATGGGACTGAAAGAAGCATGAGGAGATACAGCATCAGGAATTAGTGGCCAGATCTCTGCATTAAGAAAGTGGTAAAGGATATTGGTATGGGCAAATACTTGGTCTGGTCTACCCTTCTTTCCTGCCTTGCTTTGCTTTCACTCTTTCTTGATGTCCTGGAATTAAAACCTCAATCATATATTAGTATGTATTAGTAGCTTTGGTGTTCCTCTGGTTTTCTATGCAACCTGAGTACAATAGGCAGTCACAAATATCATCCTTGCTAGCCAGGAATGACAAGACGGAGCAAGCCACATGAGGAGTCAGAAAAGACTATTCCAGACAGATAAGTGATCCCCTAATACTCTTACACACAATAAATATATTTCCTTTATTTCAGTGATGCCTGAACTTGTTTTAATCCCTTGCATGCTTTAAAAGTTAACTCATTATCAACCTTTATGATTTAGTATTTTTATTTTATACTTCAATATCTTTCCATATTAACACTCGATCGCTCATTGCCTCAACAAAGCATTGGCCTGACTACAGTCATTACTCTTACATTATTAAGATGCTTAATAATGAAAGACTGAGAATAAATACACTGAAGGGGAACTAGCTCAAAATGGGGCTAATCACTGGATAGAGGAATGATTGGACATTGTGGTTTTTGGAATGAAAATCTGAAAACATTGTTTCTAATTCTGTCCATACTCTAAGGAACTCATAGATCTTGAGCATGAAACTCAACATCCTAAGCGTGGAAGGCAAGACAATGTGGCTCTCAGATCTGCAACTGCAGAAAGCCCAAATGACAGATGCACCCCTCTGCCAAGCTCTGAAATCTACCCCCATGTTCATACTGAGGCCATATCTCCAGGTGGATCATAGCCAAAACCTGAATGTGGAAGGGATGCAAGGACAGACATCCTCCTGGGAACTGAATGCTTACTTGGAGGCACAACTTTGGCTCATGATCTCCTTATAGGCTTTACTAAAACTTACCAAGAATTGCACAGTCTGTGACTTTTCTTGCCCAGTCTCTTGTCCTTCTCTCCCATTCACAGGGCTGAGATCTGCATTATGGTCTGGAGGCTGCCCCAGTCTCTCCTTTACCTCCTTATTTTTCTCACAAGTAATTTCTTCTCTTGCATATATAATTCTATCTTATATCTATTGCTTATAGGACCAGAGTTAACATATTCGGGCTTGATCTTCCTCATCTGTGAAATGTGACTATAATTGTAACAGCCAAATTCTCAAGATTAACCTCTTAGCTTTCAGGACTGCTTATGTTTCATAAATGTAATTATTTTGAGAATATTTATGTATAATATTTATAACAGGAAGGAAAAGTAAGTAAACAAGTTTGTACTAAAACTCTACATCAATTCAATAGCTTTGTGAATAGAGTGATTTAAAAAAACACAATTAGACTATTCAAAGTTCAGAAAAATTATATAAAATGCTGGTACCTAAACCACACTAGGAAGGAAGCATCATTGTCTACAAGTTAGTAATTATGGGTAAATCACTCGGAATAGTGTCTAGCATAAAAACAACTCAATAAATGTTCACTATTATTATTTTGTTTCACTTGCTACCA
The DNA here is from genome assembly GCF_002776525.5 of Piliocolobus tephrosceles. NCBI lineage: Eukaryota > Metazoa > Chordata > Mammalia > Primates > Cercopithecidae > Piliocolobus > Piliocolobus tephrosceles. The sequence continues at coordinate 166,986,325 of NC_045436.1, read as the reverse complement.
CTTCACTAAGCTGACTTTCAAATGGGTAAAGCTAGCACCTATTACATGAACAATATCTAAACAAGTTGGCATGGGCTATATTCCAAAAATGTCTTATTTATGGTCACAGAAATTTTAATTTTATATAATTTTCACACATCACAAAGTATTCTTATTCTTTTAATTTTTTCTCATTATTTAAAAATGTTAACAAAAGATATTGCCAAACCATACTATGTTATAACTGGATTAAAACTCAGGGATGGGTGTAGGTAAAAAAAAAAGAGAGAGATAACAAATGTGCAGTGGGGGAAAAGGAAAAGAACAGAGTAAGAGAGAGAGAGCTATAAAGACTTTCATCTTTGGCTTTGCACCTTGTGGAGTAGTGGTCTTAGTCGATTTGTGTTGCTACAAAGGAATACCTGAGACTGATTAATTTATAAAGGCAAAGTTGTATTTGTCTCATGATTCTGCTGGCTGAAATCTGGCATCTGGTGAAAACCTGAGGCTGCTTTCACTCACGTAAGAAGATGAAAGTGAAGCGGAGTCAGTGCATGCAGAGATCACTTGGTGAGAGAGGAAACAAGAGAGAGGGAAGGAGGCGCCAGGCTCTTTTTAACAACCAGCTCTTGTGGGAACTAATAAGAGTGAGAACTCACTCATCCTCCCTCAGGAGGGCATTAATCTATTCATGAGGGGTCCACATCATGATCCCATGAGTCCATGTCTTCAACACTGGAGATGAAATTTCAAACGTGAGATTTGGAGGGGCCAGGTATCCATACTGTAGCATGGTCCAAGCCAACTAGATCTAAAGACAAGGCAAGGTAACCTAACTCTAGCTAACATTTTGTACATATAAACACACAAGAAGAATTGATCCTTTAATTATGTTACTAACTTGAGGTAGTCTGGATCAAGGATCAGCAAACTACAGACAATGGACCAAATCCAACCTACCACCTGCTTTTGTATGTTCTGCAAGCTAAGAATGTTTTTACATCTTAAAGTTGTTGAATAACATTTTGTGACATGTGAAAATGAAATAAAATTCCAATTTCCATGATTATACATAAAGTTTTACTGGAACACAGCCACGCCAATTTGCAGACATGTTGCTTTTGGCTGCTTTCTGGCTACAAGACAGTCAAGTAGTTTTAACAGAAACCACATTGCCCAAAAAACCTACAATATTTACAGTCGGGCCCTCTACAGAAAGTGTTTAGCATGTCCTGGTTAATGTCCACATTCCAATATCACATTTTGGGGGATCCACATTCTGGTTTGTAATTTTCAAAAACTTTGGACACACATGACCCATTTCTAATGTTCAAGGAGAGACTTTGATGGGAAGTGCTGAGCCTCCTTTCTGAAGAATGATATTAATAAAATTGTTTCCGTCAGCTGGTCTAGGAACAGGCAGTCTCCTGCCTGCCACATGTGCCAAGTGAATAAGCTTCCAAGAAGGTTACATTGTCTGTCCTGCTTTGTGCCTGGAACATCTTGGTAATTATCAAACGGCTTCATTAAACATACTGGTTCCCTATCTTGTACTTCTGGTTTTGTTTTAGTTATAGTTTTCCATTCTCTAAATAGATCTGTGTATTCATTGCTTTGTCTTATTGTGTTGAATGTCACACTGAACTGTACCTAGACATTAAGAGTTGAACAGCAGAATGGGATGAGCAGATTTAAAAAAAAAATTATCTAACAAATGTTCTTCTAAGGTACCGTGGAATCTGCATTCAACCCATTGATATATCCTGAAGGAGGCTTTCTACTGGCTTATTTCTAAGAATTTGTTGTCTTTCCCGATTTCAGCATTCAATTATTTTCTCTTTTTTTCCTTTTGATCTTTTTGGTGATTTTTGTGGTAAGTCCTTTTCTTGTTCTTTATAAAAGAAAAAAGTAGAACATTGAAGAAAAAGAACAGAATTTTTAAGTAACATTTCTTATGCTTAAACTAAGTAACGTGAAAGAAAGGAAGCTTGGAATAATCCAATTTTCTATTATAATTGGTATGGGCACTCACCCTTATAGCTATTTAAGCTTAAATGCAAGTGTTTATATTTTTGCTTGTTTTAGTTTACATCTTCTCATCTACAGGAGGCTGTGTAATGCACCCTAAGTAAAGACACCCTTTACATAGCTCACAGTCAAATGGAGACTCAAGGAGTATTATGAAAATCAAATTAGAGAAATCATGTAAAAATAACTTCCCTCTGACTCAATCTCAGCTGCATTTCATCTTACCCTACATTTTTGGGAACCTGTATATGCAGATAAATGTATGACTTCACAAGTTTGCTTGAAGTATATGAGAAAGACAAGGCTTTACACTTATTGAGCTGACAAGATCCTGAAACATTTTGACATCAGTTGCTTTGGCAACTTTAGGCTGAATCAATTTGTTACACCCTGATATTAGTTGACATCCTGTGTGGATGTTTTATGGGAGGGGGATAGTCTACAAGCTGACATAGTCCTGACCCAGCAAATTCTCTGGGAACAAGAATTCCACTTGGATACATCCATTGCGATTTTTCTCAGCCTCAGGAGTGAATGTGTTGACATGTATATGCTTGTTCACCCTGCTAGCATTTACTAAGCACCAGCTATAAGTTAAGATCTCAGACATAAAGATGAATTAAGACATCTTTAATTTTCCCATGGTGTTTCATGTCTAGTACAGAGATGACTTTTAATTCCTGCTTCAAGGGGATGTTACTCAGGCTCTGAAAGATCTGCATACAAGTTTTGCCCACATACATGTGAAGAAAGAAAGACTTCTTAGAGAAGAGAATACTCATGCTTAGAACCTAGAGATGTGTGGGAGTAACCAGGAGAACAAGGACATATCATTCCAGAGAGATGGGGATGGATGGTAACTGGTCGCTGAAGATCTTTCCCCTGCCTTACCCACATACATAGTCGTACCTCACAGTATTCCTGTCATTGTGTGATCCCCAACCATTGAGTCTGGACTGGCCTTTGGATTTACTCTTGGTCAATAGATTGTGGCAGAACTGTTGCTATGTGACTTCTGAGGCTTGATCCTAAGAAACGGTGTGGCTTTCATCTGGGTCTCTTTGAACTCTTGCTTTTAGATGTTGCCTCTTGAAAGCCACTTCAGAATTGCAACCTATTTGAGTCACTCACATTGTGAGAATACTGAGCCATTGGGAAGACTTGAGAATGAGACATCACACTGAGTAGGAGAGGCCAAGACCCTCAGCCTGAGGGCCCAGGTGTGCATGAAGAAGCTGTCTTGAAAGTATGTCTTCCAGCTCCTTCCACCTCAGCTGAAGCCACATGGAATTGGGCCATTCCTGAATTAATAATCCTCAAAAATATGAGCAAAATAAATGATTATTAAAAGCCTCAATATTTTAGGAGTGATTTCATATAGCAACGAACAACCAAAATAGAGGGTATATGTGCAAAAATGTTGAGCATGCAGGGTGTATGTTTAAAAAAATTATGACCTGGAAGTAGCAGGTAGTTCAGTAGATTTACATGGCTGGAGAAAGAATGCTAGCCGGAATATACTGGTATTGGAACATTTACAGCTACAAGTGTGGAAACACTAGTTCAATCCGAGTTTAGAGGTAAAGCTGACTTCAATCATGAATGAGACAAATTATTCAAATGAGGTCATGAAGTCTTTTTCTGATTCCTTTTCTACCACCACCTCCTCCTCCTGCTGCTCTTCTTCTTCTTCTTCTTCTTCTTCCTCTTCTTCTTCTTCTTCTTCGTCTTCTTTTTCTTTCTTCTTCCTCTTGTTCTTCTGCTGCTTCTTCTGCTTCTGCTCCTTCTGCTGCTTCTTCTCTCTCTCTCTCTCTCTTTCTTCTGATCACTTTTTTTCTACATACTGGAAAAGATGACAATAAGTAGCTTCAAATTTATACTATTTTAGCTTTATAAGCTTTTTACTTCTAGTTCCAAACTGAGTAACCCAACAGTAGGACTCGCTAGCTGGATATGGTTCATGTGCCCATCTCTGGATCAAACACTCTGGATAGTAAAATGGGCTATTGCATTTCACTAGGTTAAAGTCAACTTTTCTCCCCAGAAGTGGTGGATGCTGTGGGTAGCATTTCCACACAAATCAAATTAATAAAGCAAGGAAGAAGCCATTTCCCCAGGACACAGAGGATGTTAGACAACAGTTGTTCACTGCAGGGAGAAGAGCAGTAAGTTAATATATTTCAGTAGATTTTTTTTTTTTTTTTTTGTGGAGAGTGTTATATTTGGGGTACAGGTAAAGTCAGAATTTTTCCAAAGACTGATGTATATTGTTGTATAGCCACTTTAGTATGTCACTGATTAGATGTTCTTTCTTGGTTATATAGCCTGCCAAAGCCATGTACGTTGTTTTATTTAATTATTTGGCCTTACTTTACTTTTTTATAATAAAAAAAATTCAAATGTTTTTCTCTTAGGAGGAAAATATTGATACATTATAAACATTGCATTTTGCTTCCAATTGTACAGATGATTTTGCATCAATAAAACCATATGCTTTCATTTGGCCTATTTGCTACTCATCAGTGACACGTTGTTTCAAGATGCTTGGTAAAGGAGGTTCGTCTACAGCTATGGTATCTTTCTGCCTTCATTCACTCATTCACTAAATATTTAATGAAATGTTTTTTTTTCCTGGACTAGATATATGAAAGAAAGAAAGAAAAAGAAAGTAAAGAAAGATAATTGGCTTTGAGTTTTCCAGTAGCCACAAAAAATGAAGATGAATGCAGAAAGATGATCAATTATATCTGCTTTGATTTTCCACAAAAGAAAACATGAAATTGAAGCTTCTTTAGCAACTAACTAAAAAAAAAAAAAAAGACTTTTTCTCATACAAAGGTTCGTATAGAAGACACACTTAAAAGAGAGGTACATAATTATGTTTTAATTACACCTTTCCTATAGAAAAAAATCTAGAAATGTTCTGAAACAAATAAGAAACAACTGCTACACACTCAACCACTTACCCAATAGCATATGAAAGAAGTATAATCACGAAGAATGGTGATGTTTCAGATGTGGTTGTTCTGTAGTGGATATACCCAGGGTGTTATCAAAACAATGTGGGTGTTTTGCCAACAAATCTGGGTCTCAATGGCTTTATTCTCCTCAGGGGCCTACACATGTTATGGAAGTCTGGCCACTCTGTTGTCAGATACACTGAAAGCAACTCGAGAGCAGATATGGACTGGGAAGTCCATCAGTGCTGTTAGACAGCCATTCGTTCACTGTAGATAGGGCAGCAGGGGCAGCAGAAAGTCTTGTGGGAACAGAAGATGTGGGTGCCTATGTTAGGATGCCTTCTTAAAGGCTGACTTCTTCCCAGCTGCCTTGGCCTGGCTTTTAAAATACAAAGAAAGGGAAGTGAGATAAAATGTTATTTCAAGGATTTCCTCCAGTAAAGAGGAAATTGACATTTTCTTCCATGTTAATTGGTTAGTCTCACTGACAGTTATCAGAAATATTATTCAGTGTGACTACACTGTATCTAGTAGGGTTAGGACAAAAACCAAATGGCATATGAATCATTCTTGACAGTGATAAAGAGCTAATTAAGATGTGAGGCCAGGTGCGGTGGCTTAGGCCTGTAATCCCAGCACTTTGGGAGGCTGAGACAGGTGGATCACCTGAGGTCAGAAGTTCGAGACCAGCCTGGCCAACATGGTGAAACTCCATCTCTACTAAATACGAAAATTAGCTGGGCGTGGTGGCACATGCCTGTAATCCCAGCTACTCGGGAAGCTGAGGCAGGAGAATCGCTGGAATTGGGGAGGCGGAGGATGCCAAGATCGTGCCATTGCACTCCAGCCTGGGTGCCAAAAAAAAAAGATGTGCACATGCACAAGAAGTATCAAGTATCAGGTAGCAGTTAGAGTAGACCCTGAGGACAGACAAACTGGATGGTGTGAATCCTGACACCACTATTTACTAATGCTTTCATCTTGAATAAGTTATTGAATCTCTCTGTGCCTCTGTGTCCTCATTTGTAAAACAAGGATAATTTTACATACTTCATGAAAGCGTTGAAAAGATTTAAAGAATTCATGTAAAGTACATGGAACAGCCACTGGCATGCAGGTCAAAAAATACATATGTTAATTTCCATTTGTTTTGTTTATGTAGCTTATTAACAACAGCAGTATTTTAGATAACTTCTCTTCTGATACCTATTGATCTCTATTTCCTGACTATCCCTATTCTCCCTCTCTCTTCATCTGTCTAAACTACTAATCTGCTTATCTTTACACATCAATATACAATCTCCCCAATCTCATAAGTTTGAAAACTTAGGCACAAAGAACTTTCAGCATCTCTGCCCCCAATTATTTCAAATTGTTCAGAATAATATCAATTAAACTTATGGTGTGGTTAATTCCACTAACTGAGACTAAAGACACAGCCTAAATGTGTCGTGAGATATATTTTTCTTTAAAATCAGTGTTTCAAAGGTCATCAGCAGCCCCCTTGCTCACTAGGCTGGTTTTTTAAAAAAGATGTGTACTTATTATTTTGAAGGAGTTGGTCTTACAGCTTTCACAAATACTGTATGCCATTGTATCATGTCAAGCAGTGCTTCTTCATAAGGTAAGGACATGAAAAAATTAAAATCACATTTAGAACATTTTTAGTCTACACAAATCAAGCACCTGAAACCTCCAACCTCCACATTCTGAAACATACTGGTATGGGACACTGTTTAAGAACATAGGCTTTACAGCCAGTATGCATAGGAACAAATCTGGCTTGGAAACTTATTAGCAGTGTGATCTATAGCAAGTTAATGACGCTCTCTTTGCCTAGTTTACTTGACTGTAAAATGAGGTACTAACAGTTCCCATCTCATAACGTGGTTGTGAGGATTAAATTAGTTAATAAATGGAAGGCACTTAGAAAAAGCACTTGACATCTACAGAGAAATTCATCTTTGCAATAATTTTTCTGCTCAAAAATCCCTATCAGTGAAGTTAAATACAATCACTTATTTAGTCGTGCACTACAGGACTACGGCTCCCACCAGGCTTCTTTTGTGCCTCTCTCTGTCTTACTTTTTTATTCCAGCCAGCCGAATCCTTTTAAGGCCCTCCAGTATGGTGATATCTTTCTACTCTTGTGGTTTTAGTGTTGGCAGGGTTTGTTGCCTGAAAACCTTCCTCTAGTTACCTTTTCCTTCCAGGCTCAGATCTCAACTGAATGTCAGCAACTCAAAGCAGAGGCTCCTAACCCCATGTGCTCCCTCACCACAAGGCTGTGATGCCTCACTCAAGGGCCTTGCATCCTTCACAGCATGTATCCCAGTGCACAGTTATTTTATTATTTGTTTGTTTTATTTCTTCTGCTTCCCTAGTAAATTATAAGCCCCAAGAAGTTAGAAAATTTTTCTGCCCTTTATACCACTTTTTAAAAACGAATAGATTCAAGCCAAGTATAAGTTATGGATTAAATAGAACCTGACTATATTATTTTTTCCTTAGTTAAATATCAAACTTTTCTCTGACCTTATATTGTTTTTTAATCCACTGTCCTGACGTTTTATGTAAGAGTGGCATAACCCACTTCAGGGTCTCTGAGCATATCGGTTTAGTTGCATAATACATAGATTCCTAAAATCTTAGAGTCTAAAAGGATCTAAGAAGTCTCATAGATCAATGTGCTCATATTACTGATGAGAAAGCAGATTCTTGCAGAGGAAGCATGCCTTATCTCATACCATATACTTTATTAGGGACAACACTAGAAAAAATGTTAGGTCTTCTTTCTCCTTGTCCAGTATTTTTTCCAAAGCATTAGAATGTTTTAAAATCTCTTTTTCACAGTTCATTTTCTTTTAATATTTCAAGTCAGAGTCACTGCATTAACTGCCTGCTCTGTCTACCTAACCATTTCACTTTGGAGATATGTGAGAGAGGTTCCTCCTCTTGAAAAACATGCATCTCATAGATACAAAATTTTCTATGATAATCACAGTTTATCATTACAGGGACAACTATGCAGAGTCAAAGTAATAGCTCTCAGTTGAGTGTTTACTATGAACCCAGTCTTGCTCTCCATGTGTTATATGAGTTAACTCATGGAATTGTCACAACTTTATGCAATAAGTATTATCACTGGTTCCATTTTACAAATTCAGAAACTGAGGCACTGTGTGAGCAACATTGCCAAGGTTCTCCAGTAGAGCAGGGATTTAAACCTTTGTCTCTCCAGAGAGCACTCTCTTAACTACACTGTTGTCATGCCCTACACAATTCAGAAGAGAATGGAGTTTGGTGAAGAGGGGAGACTTCTTAAAGAATATTGATTTCAACTGGGCTTTGAGGGACCTGATAGATCCTTGGAATTTAGCCAATCTTCCTCCTACAATGATATCTCATAGTAGCACATTGTGACAGAGAATTTCCTTTTTATGCTTCCTGTACATGTTCATGCTCATGTTTAGCAAATTTGGAGTGGCCTCTTTATTTTTGTTCACCCATGTACTTCTGTTGTCAGATCAGATTTTATAGTGGTAGCCCAAAACATTTCTTCAGCAGGGTATTAAAGATTGGCACCAGAGTATTCCTGTGACTTGTTCTGATTTCTCAGGGTGGGCAAAAAGCAGAACTATTAATAAGGGTCTAACAAAGATCACATGCTTCTGAGGGAACAGGAAAAAGGGCAAAAGCAGAACTATTGATAAGTGTCCAACAAAGATCACAAGACAAAGAGCAAAAGCAGAACTACTGATAAGGGTCTATGTTCAGTGGTGCACGTATTGTCTTGATAAACATCTTAAACAACAGAACACAGGGTTCAAGAGCAGAGAACTGGTCTGACCATAAATTTACCAGGGCTGAGTTTTTCCCCACCCTAGCAAGCCTGAGGGTACTGCAGGAGACCAGGGCGTATCTCAGTCCTTATCTCAACTGCATAAGACAGACATTCCCAGAGTGGACATTTATAGACCTCCCCCCAGGAATGCATTCCTTTCCCAGGGTATTAATATTAATATTCCTTGCTAGGAAAATAATTCAGCGGTATCTTCCCTACCTGCACGTCCATTTATAGGCTCTCTGCAAGAAGAAAAATATGGCTGTTTTTGCCTGACCCCACAGGCAGTCAGACCTTATGGTTGTCTTCCCTTGTTCCCTAAAAATTGCTGTTATTCTGTTCTTTTTCAAGGTGCACTGCTTTCATATTGTTCAAACACACATTTTACAACCAATTTGTACAGTTAACACAATTATCACAGTGGTCCTTAGGTGACATACATCCTCAGCTTACGAAGATAACAAGATGAAGAGATTAAAGACAGGCTAAAGAAATTATAAAAGTATTATTTGGGAACTGATGAATGTCCATATTAAAATGAAATCTTCATAATTTATGTTCCCCTGCCATGGCTCCAACAGGTCCCTCTGTTCAGGGTCCCTGACTTCCCACAACAGTGGCACACACACCACACACAAGCTCCATGTGAGACTCTTGCTGGATCAGGCACACTTCCAGCAGCTTCTGCTGTGGTCACCAGTGTCTGGATGAGGGGAAGGTGGTGGTACCCAAAAACTCAAAGATACTAGCAACCTTGAAGCCCCAAGGGAGTATTACAGCATGTTACAGCTCTGGCTCAGGGAGTTCCGAGGTCTGGGCCCCCAGAAGAGTGGCAGGTCTTCCCCCATACTCCAGCTAACAGGAGCATGTCACTGCCTGCAGTTCAGCAGGCCAACCAGGAGTGTGTTTCATCTTGTTCGTGTCATAGCTCATTCAGTACCACTGCCCCACTCCAGCCCATGGCTCCTGGGCTGGTCCAGCATCCTGGCCACTTCCTGTCATGTGAGGCAGCTGCCTGGTGCTGGTGGAGGGCAGGAAGAGTACAGTGTTACAGTTTCTGTGGCACCTGCCATTTGTGGACCCTGGCTTCTTGTCCCATGTACAAGAAGAATGAAGTTATATGGACAACCAAAGAGTGAGCAAGGTGGAGAAGAGTTTTATTGAGCAAAAGAACAGCTCTCAGCAGAGAGGGGACCCAAAGTGGGTAGGCCCTACCTGAAGACCGGTAGTTCCAATTTATGACTAAGTCTGGAGTTTTTATGGGCTCAGATTGGGGGGTGAATGCTGATTGGTCCATAGGCAGGTACAGAAAAAGCATCATTTGATTGGCTAAAAGGCATGGAGGAAGTTCTCACTCCAGGTTGTGGACTCTACTCAGAGCCGACAGTCTGGTTTTCAGGATTCAGGCTGTCTTTTTCCCTGAAGTTTGAGTTTCAGTGGAAACTTGCCCCTTTCTGCCTAAGAATTTGTCTGCCTTCTACTGCTGTCAATTGGGCAAAGATTTATACCATCATCTCAGCTGGTTTTCAGGACTTCAGACTTGGATTGAATTTTACCACCAGCTTTCCTGGACCTCCAGCTTACAAACAGCAGACAGATACCTGGACTTGTGAGGCTCCATAATCATGTGAGTCAATTCCTCATTTAAAAAAAAATCTATCTATCTATCTATCTATCTATCTATCTATCTATCTATCTATCTCTCTATCTCTCTATCTATCATCTGTAAATCATCTATCTAATCTCCAATTTCTCTGGAGAACTCTGAATATGTCCTGGAACCTTCTCCCTGTTACAGAAGCCAAACAAAACCTAAGCATAAGCTCTTGTTCACCTGCAACACTTCCATTCCTTTTATAGTTCATTGAGATGCAGATCATCACAAATTTATTTTCTTTTAGTATATTATGTAGGTTTGTAATAGAGAAGAGGCATTAAGTCAGATTTCTCATGAGAAACATTCTTCCATCTTGCTGAAATTTACATAATTTTGATTTATAGGGTACAATGACTTTTTTCCACAGGCTTGGCCTCAGTTAATCATAAGGACCTGGTAGATTAAATATTACTATTTTTAAACTTACAAATGGAGAAAGTGACTCAGTGATTTTATGATTAAGCTTATAGAGAGGTAGGGCTGAGGCCTAAATATGTCTCCTCTTCCAATTAAGCTTAAGTTAGAGTGGCCAGGAGCAAGGATTAGGAAGTAACATAATGGGGAATTGCATTCAGACTCCACTGCTTATTATTGTGAGACTATGGGCATTTCCTCTCAGCACTTCAGTTTTGTCATCTGCAAAATGCAGTAATTGCTTTTACAACAAATCGTTGCTTATGTGACACATTTATACAACACTGGGCCTTTTTCAAATGTTATTCAAATGGTCATCATTATTAGTTTTTATAGCTAGTTATCACTCCACTGCCTGTAGTTGGGTTAAATTTTCAATTCAGCCTGGAATTAAAGTATATTAACAATCGGAACTGACTTGTGAAATGCTTTTTAAACTAACAACTACTTTCTGTCCATATTCCAGAATTGAGTAAATTCTCCATTGCCTTTCATTGGCTCAGAAAGAGTCATATTGGTTCAGGAACCTGGCAAGTGTAGAACTATGTCATGATTGGATTTGGGTTCATAGAGACTATTTTATTGTCAAGGGTGACATGCTTCCCTTCCCTGGTTTCCCACAAGATTTTAGGAAAGCTTATCATATTTTATATTACTAATAAAGTCTTCAGTTTACCATGTGGGCAAAGATTCAGTGGTGCATGTTATCCTGTAAGCTCCTCTTGTTTCTCAGCAAACAGTGCCAAACAAGCCTAGTATATATTTTTGGTGGTCATTAATGGTACTCACTTTTGTGTTTTTGAAGGACTGCCTATAAACAGTGTTTTTAAATTTTAACATGTATGGGTATCACTGGAAGCTCATGTTAAAATGCAGGCTCTGATTCATAGGTTTGGAATGAGATTCTGCATTTCTAATCAGAACCCAAATGATGCCAATGCTGCTGGCCTGTAGATCAAACTTTGAGTAACAAGACTCTAATAATTCCTTAAACTAAGAACTTTAAAAATATACACATTATAGGGCCCTACTTTTAGAGATTATGATTCACTCCGACTGGGATCAGATGTCTATAATTTAAAAATATCTGTACAGGTAATTCTAATAATATGTCTTGTTTTGGAACTGGCAAAATATATTCTAATTATAAATGTTTTGGTTAATCCAGGTCCAGTCTACCTTTGCAGCCTACCCTTTATACCTTGTTCTTAGTCTACGCTGCAAGGACATCAAATTATTTATAATTCTTTGAATATACTGTCACTTTATGGACGATTTCCTTTGCTTAAAAATATTATATTTCACTCTGTTTCTTGGCAAAATAACTGCTTATTCTTAAATAGTCAGCTCTACTATCACTTCCTCCAGGGAACCTTCCCTGATGTTCTAGCCTGGTGGTTCTGAAATAGGAGCAATTTTGTCGTTCTGCCACCTTAGGAACATTTCATAACTTCTGGAGACATTTTTGGTTGTCACAACTTGGGGGAGGGAGGTTGCTGGCATCTGGTAGGTAGAAAACAGTTAAATATTCTATAATATATAGAACAGTACCCCCCTCCAACCACCAAGAATTATCTAGCCACAAATATCAATATTACTACAGTTGAAAAACCCTTCTCTAGGCCGAGTTAGACTCCCCTCTTTTAAGTGCTCCCTGATTGCTTCTATTCTGTTACTTATCACACTTAAGTTTTTGTTGTCTGTTTTTATTTTTGCCCAAGAGCATGTTAGGTCCTAGGATGAGGGAGAAATTGTTCCTTTGATCTGTATTTTCTCTCAATGGATATTGTGTGTGTGTGTGTGTGTGTTTGCGTATGTGTGTGTATGTATATGTATGTGTATATATGTGTGTGCATGTGTGTGTATGATATATATATATATATATATGATTGCATATAACTATTTTTTAAATAAATGGGTAAATAGATCATTGAATTTACAAATAAACTCATATGCAGTGTTTTGTAGTGGGCAGATGGGCTAACCCAAGCATTTAGACAGATTCATGAACTCTGGCTGGGGTGAGATGTTACTCTGGCTTGAAAGGTATAATATCAAGTCATCAATCACCAACCATAGAGTTAACCTCTTGAGAAAAAAACTTTATTTATTGTTCGCCAATTGGAAAGAATACAATTGACTTGAACCAGCTGGCTTTAGCATCTCTGAAAGGCTGTGACCCATTTAATCAGTTTGGAATGCATCCCTAACTTTGAAGGTCGATCAGGAAGGATGGCAAGCATGGACTAAGTCAGCTAGGCCCACAATCTCCCATTTAAAGTATTTGATGTAAGAGACACAATGATTAAAAAAGCAAAAGCTATGTGACTGGGGTCAAGGGTAAGAGTAGGAAGATGGGTTATTCCTTCTGATTTCAAAAACTGACAAACTGTGTTTAGTTTGGAAAGACCTGAAAAACCTCACATAACTCAACCTGTGCTCCATTTCATCAGAAGTACAGGGAAATAATGAAGTCTGCAGTTCCTGCTTTCTGTCTGTCATCTAAGCCATTCCAGGGATAATAATCCTGGGTAGTGTCTTTCAGCTGGAGCCATTTCCCTGGAGAGACGGAGTTATTGCAAGCTTATATACTTTCTCCTACCTGGTTTTGATTTTCCCTCTTCCTAATGCAATTTCACTGATCTCTTGGAAATGAGACAAATAAGTGAAACTCTTTGTTGCTCACGCTTTCTAAACTTGCTCTGTAAATTGTCCTACTTACTATACCTTGTGTAAAACTCAGGTCTAGGAGATTGGAAATGGCCTCTTACATTTGTAGGAGATATTCCTCCTGAAGCACACATATGACTTGCTTTATTTTATTCTCGCTTTAGCATAGCGATTCACTTGTCTTTCCATTGCTCCAAATGCCAACCCCTCCATAATCTTAATTTCAAGTATCCTTTCTCTCTTCTTGCTTTTAGAGCTCATTCCCTTTGATAACCCCATTCAATATTTCCTGAAGCTCACTAAAACTCAGAATTCATTGACACTCCCTTTTACTCTCACCCTTCTGCTCTTGACCTCACTTCATTAGCATTGATTCCAAGGTCTGTTTCTTATCCCCTTTTGATACCCTTCTGTCCCTCCACAGTTCTCTCTTTATTGTATTAGCTGGTGTAAATACCAACCCTGCTTAATTCTAACACTCTTCCCTTTCTAGATATGTACCTGAACAGCTGAAATAGCCTTCCTTCTCCTCTGCCTAGCCACACACACACACAGACAGACACACACACACAGGCACATTGATGTTTACTAGTTTTCCTTCAAATTTATGATCACCCTGTGCCTCTAAACACTGCTTCAAAATCCAACTCAACTCTCTAACCCAGGGGGTGCCAAATGTTTTCTATAAAGGTTCAGATACTACGTATTTTAAGCCTTGGGGGGCCACACAGTCCTGTTACAATTTGGCACTCATAGCAGGAAAGTAGTCATTGACTGTGCACAAACAAATGGGCGTGGCTGCCTTCCAAGGAAGGCAGTTGTTTAGAAAAACAAGCTGTGGCTGGATTTGGCCCATAAGCTGTAGTCTGATGACCCAGCTCTAGACCATTCAGTCTTCTATTATTCTAAATGACTATTTTATATCTTCTCTCTTTTCTTAAACCTTTTATACTTATGTTAAAAGAAAAACTTAGTCAAATTTAATTCATTAGAATTTAATTGAGCAAAGAACGATTCATGAATCAGTCAGCCTCCAGTGCCAGAGTAGGCTCAGAGAGACTCCAGAGCAACCACGTGGTAAAATAAGATTTATGGACAGAAAAAGGAAAGTGAGGTACAGAAAACAGAAGTGAAGAACAGAAATAGCCAGATTGGTTACAGCTCTGTGTTTGCCTTATCTGAACACAGTATGAACCGTTGGCCCCCTATGATTGGCCAAAACTCAGTGAGCAGGTTATAGTCTGTTTATGACTCCATTTAGGTTATAGTTCACTATGTACAGAGAAACCTTTAGGCTGAGCTTAAAATATGTAAGGAGATAGCTTTAGGCTAAATTTGATTTAATGCTTACTTACCACACCATGACAAGTCTTTGCTATTAACTTTGTTCTCTATTAAAATATTAAAAGCAATTGAAGAGGAAAAATTGTATCTTTCATCCTCCCTAGATATGTGTTCATTTTACTTTGCATTCCTTCGATTACAGTAGATAAAATACTGTGTTTTTCTCTGAGGCCAACCCCACCTCTTGTGCACTGGATCTTGTCTCCTCTCCTTTACTGAAGGCAGTGGTCCAGTAATCCACTCCTCTCCTGCGCTATTAATTTTTTCTTCTTTCCTTGGTTGGTTATTTATATAAGCATATTAATATGCTGCACTCACTGCCATCTTTAAAAAAGAAAAAAGAAAAAACAAAACATCCCTTGACCTCACATTCCTTTTTAGTTACTGCCCCATTTCTCTGCTCCCTTTAAGTGAATCAGTGAGCCATTTATTCTCATTATCTCTCTTCCCTTTCTTCCTGTTCTTTCTGGCACCCACTCCCCTCAGATTTCCATCCCCACTATTCCACTAACGTGACTCTCTGTATTTGAACTATCCCACTTACCTTCTCATTGTCAACATCAATATTCGCTATTTCAATCCTTATTTTTGTGCAAGTCTGAGCCATATATAAGGTAATTGATAATGGTATCCTCTTTGCCACATTGCCTTCATGTGGCTCCTGGGATCTGTTTCCTTTTTGGCTTCTTATATCTTTGCCTGTTTCCTCTCTGGTTCGTGATTTAATGACCTGCAGTTCAAATGCTGTCTTTTCAGAAACCTTTCCCAATCACCCTACATGAAACAGTAACCCCACCACTGTGCTCGCATCTCCCTTACCCCCTGTATTATACTCATAGTATTAATACTTAGCACCATAAAACTCATATGTCTGTGCTTATTGTCTTTGCTTCCCTCCACTAGAATCAGCTCTGTGAGTGCAAGGATAATGCTCTGTTCACTGTTGTGTTCCTAACACCTAGAACAATTTCTGGCATGTAGCAGACACTTAATAAATAGTTGTCAAATGAATAAACAAATGAATCTTTTATTGTACTTACTTATTTTTTTGTGACAGAGTCTCGCTCTGTTGCCAGGCTAGAGTGCAGTGGCGTGATCTTGGCTCACTGCAATCTCCACCTTCTGGGTTTAAGTGATCCTCCTGCCTCAGCCTCCAAAGTAGCTGGGGCTACAGGCACACGCCACCATGCCCAGCTAATTTTTTTGTAATTTTAGTAGAGATGGGGTTTCACCATGTTGGCCAGCATGGTCTCAATCTCTTGACTTCATGATCCACCCACCTCAGCCTCCCAAAGTGCTGTGATTACAGGTATGAGCCACCGTGCCCGGCCACAAATGAATCTTTTAAGGTTCTACACACAACCACACGAGATGCTCATAGTCACCTATTGAGCACATTATCCACCACAGAGAAGTCTAAAGCTCAAAGGAGTTAGGTGATCTGTGCAAAATCACATCACAGATGAGAAAGAAAATCCACTTCGTTTTTTGAGATATGGCCATCCATTCTATGTTTAATACCCCAAACATGAGACTCCTGCAGAACCCTATCCTATTCCACTCTTGAAGGGTTCCATCTATTAGAAATTTCCAAACTAATATTCTTTTCCTATTCCCTACTCAGTCTGACCAAAATTCTATATTTTACCAAAATTATCCAAATTCATCTTTAAACAATTTATGTGTATGGTACCCAAATTTTCACAAGCTAGACATGACTATTTTATAAGTCAAGAGACAAAGGATAAGAGAATGCAACTCTCATGGCAACTGGAGCTATTAAACATCAGAGCTTGGACCTATTTACACCAATGTTTTTTTGTCTCTAATGACCAAGCTCTTAGCTAGTATCTCACGCTCGCAGTAATTTTGAATGAAGGAAGGAAAGAGGAAGAAAACAGCAGAATGAATGAAACATCACATCCATGATCTATCATTTGATCCAGCCTGGCCTGCTAGATAGAGAATAATTATGCCCATTCCCTAATGACCTTGTCAATCTTTGAAGAGGACAACTCTGATCCCACCAAGGATCTTTGGCAAGATTGTCTCACTGTCTTGGTCACTACTGAACTCTGTGACCTTTAGCTGGCTCATTTTGGCAGACCTAGGAGTGTGATCTCTGACTACTGTGGGTTCGAGGCAGTAGACTATAGGAATACTGGTTAAGGTCATGGGTAGTTTTGAGTGATATCTGGCTCCAGCACCCACTGGCTGTCTGCTTTTCATCCAGTCACTTGATCTCTATGTGAATTTGTTTTTCATCTGCAAAATGGGGTTAGTAATGTGCCTTATATTTCTTAAGAGAATTGAACTAGTCAATATTTGTGAAGTGCTTAGGAAAGTGCCTGGTACACAGTAAACTTTTTAATTATTTGCTAAGTAAACTGATTTATCTCTGTCTCTCTTGCATCTTAGTTTAGCAATACAATAAAAGATACCTGGGTTTTGTGGTGGGTGATTTGGAAAAAGCGCAGAGGAGACCATTTTGACTTTGTCTGCCTGAGGTCGATAATTTCTTCTGACTGATTTGACCTGTCAATTCAAAGAAGAAAAAGAAAATGTTACCAAATACCTAGTTAGTTCAGTTAAACATCACTTTGGCTGATTATTGTACATTAAACTGACTGGCAGATTGCCTGAAGATATCAAAATTGATGTTTTTTTTTTTTTGTTTGACATCATCTGGACACAGACTGAGAGCTGACAAATGAATTTTGAATTTAGGGGACTGGTGTCTGTGATGATTATGCCCAAGGCCATGACTCTAGGGCATGAAGAAGAAATCATCAGGCTAATTAGGCTCCTATTAGTGGCCAAACATGACTCATGAATTTGGAATCCTGAATTGGTTTTGCTTTCTCTTTTTGGCAAAATGTGCCGGATGTAGGTTTGCCTGGCTGATGAAGGCTTTGTAGACCTAGGGGATGGGATTGCTATATTCTATCAGTGTGAAGAACAGAGCTTTTCATCTGAGCTTTGTTGCCTCTACTTCCATCTTTTTTGATGTATATGGTAAGAACTTAATAAATGTGCTCTGGGTGAATGCTGCACAGGGCTGTGCAATCAATGTGCACTAAACTAGACTGAAATTCAGAGGTTAGATAAGACCTAATTGAGAGGCATGGATCATCCAAAAGTAGAATCACCTTTCGGGGGAACAATGGGGTTAAAGAACATCAGAGCCGCTATTTTAGAACCATTCTTAGAACCCAATGCCATTTTGAACAGCTTGGGCCCCTTTATGAGAAAATTTGTGACTATCCAACTGAGCTATACTTGACAAGCTAGTTCAGGCCTCCCTTGAAAAGACAGTCTGCAGTGTGTTCATGTGGGTGTTTAATGGTTTCAGGCCTCCAATCCCTATAATCAGCTACCATCAGGTATAAACGCAGACAAGCCAATTACTCTGGATTTTGTTTGTTTGTTTGTTTTTGAGACAAAGTCTCACTCTGTGGCCAAGGCTGGAGTGCAGTGGTGTGATCTCGGCTCACCCCAACCTTTGGCTCCCAGATTCAAGCGATTCTCCTGCCTCAGTCTACCAAGTAGCTAGGACTACAAGCATGCACCACCACACCCGGCTAATTTTTTGTATTTTTAGTAGAGATGGGGTTTCACTACATTGGCCAAGCTGGTCTCGAACTTCTGACCTCAGGTGATCCTCCCACCTCGGTCTCCCAAAGTGCTGGGATTACAGGCATGAGCCACTATGCTCAGTCCAATTTCTTTGTTGATGAAACACTCCAAACCTGAGAGAGCTTCATTTTCCTCACAACTCCAACCAATGCTACCTGCCACCTTTGAGGTACTGAAGGCACAATTGCATCCTGTGATGAGGGGTTGAACCTTCAGCAGCAGAAGTATACAGGTGTCTATATGGAAGTATTCATCACCTCTCTCTTTTCTCATTGAATGTCTTTTCTTGTGCAACTCTTTGTGGTTTATATTTAGGTGGTAATATCTACACCCTTGCTACTCAAAGTATGGTCCTCTCAACAACGGCACCTCAGAGCCTGATAAAAAATGTAGAATCCTGCAGTTTACTCCAAACCTATAGAATAAAAATCATTCTCACACGATCCCTAGAGGATTTTAATGCACTTTAAACTTTGAGAAGCACTGTACTGAAGCACTATTTCCTACAGAATTGTTGACAGGGGTCTAGGACTTTATTTTTAGGTAGTAAATTTGATAATTTTAGGTTTCCCAGGAATTGGGCTTCCCATAATCTTGAATGGCATAGCAATGAGAATCCCCTTTCGAACGCTCCTTTGGTCCTCTTGTTCAGAGAGAGTTTGAGTTCTAAGCTAGGTGTTTTAACATTTCTTTAATACTTGCGCCTCTCCCTTTTCACAGTGGAAATACAGGCATAGCAACCTTTGGCAGTCAACAATATCTAGCTATAATTTGGGAATATTTCTTACTTTTCACTGTATTTTTATGTTTATTCTCTACTTGAAGCAAATTGAGATGCTTTTCCTTCAGTGGAATTGGTATAGTCTAATCTAAAAACAATTTATGTTTTAAGGTATGAGTTGGGTTCATATAGAAATTTTAAATAAATAATAGTAACCGTGGTGCATAAATAAGGCAAAACTCATGTAGGTACTGTTTAAATAATTGTAGTTAAGCAAGCATTGAGGTCCGAAATAAGACTATAGCCATAGCAGTGCTTCTCAAACTTGAATTTAACCAATGGGTGATCTAGTTAGCAGAAACATTATGATTCAATAGGCCTGAAATGGACTGTAGGATCTGAGATTCTGAACTTCCAGTAAGTTCCAAGTTGGTACTGGATGCAATCGCACTATTTCTATGGATGTTTTGTATGGTAAGTTTCTAAGAAAAAGGTCCCACAAGACCTTCCACTACTGTGTATAGAAACTCCTCTTACAGCTCTTCCTGATCCAACTAATTTCACCAGGAAATTACATTGGGCATGAGATCAACACTTAATACTAGTAACTAAGATATTACCTGTCCTTTTCTCTACATCAGTGGTTCTTAAAACTTAGTGTTTTTCAGAATCGCCTGAAGTATTTGTTAAGTCACAGGTCGCTGAGCTCACCCACACAATTTCTAATTGAGTAGGTCTCAAGAATGCCTGAGAATTTTCATTTCTAACAAGTTTTAGAATGTGATGTTGCTTGCCCAGGAACTGGGCTTCAAGAAGCATTGCTTTCCCCCAGTGTACATTCTTCTTAAAACCCACATGGTGATAGGGAACGGGCAGAGGATCAAGTTGCCTAGCAAAATATCACGTTGATTTGAGTAAAATCTTGCCAAATCCAATACACTACGGATACTTCTAGGGTCAAAACCCAAACAAATAGTGGAATTAGTGCGAATTTATATGATCCTAGGAAAATGTGGGTAAACTGTAACATGCTGGCCAAGATAGCCACAGTCAAAGCCTGTACACAGACACAGCATATTCAGTTTAGGAGATGAGACAACAACACTGGACTTCTGAGGAGGCAGCTTGTACTGAAGAGTGGGGAATCACATCTTAGGAATGTCAAATGAACAGAATGTAGGTGAAGTTTCCCTGCACACACTATCATGCTGATTATCTCCAAGTCTTTGCAAATACTATCCTCCCAACCTGGAGTGACAGAGCATCTCCTCTTCATCTCCCTCCAGTTCAACTAACAGTTTTCTAGAAAGTCCTCTGTGAACTACAGCCTGGCTCAGTTAGGTGCTCTTTTTTCTTGAGGCTGCAAAAATACCCTGTGAATAATATTATTATTCCATTTCTACTTTTTTTTATAATTGTCTGCATATATACATTTTTGTATTTCCAGTGTCTAAGAAAACACCCTTGACACATAGTAAGCATGAGTTAAATGTTGAAAGAATTCATAAGTAAGACAGATGGCTCAATCTCTAATTTTAAAGTCAGGGTGGTTCTCATATCTCATGAGATTAACCGAAGATTTAGGGGGACAGTAGGAAGTAGCTCTTGGTAGCATTTTGAACAAGGCTAGACATGTAAATTCAGAACTATTTAAAAGAAAAGAAAAGGTTTCCTAATGACCAAAGTGAGATATGTTCTCTTGAAGGAGTCATAGAACAGAACAAAGAATAAAGTAATAATTTCTATGCTACTTCCCCAGTTAACTATTGTTGCTATTTTGGTATAACTATATTATGTCTTCTCTTTCTATGACAGAGTTATATGGATGTGTATTTTTATTGAAATCATAAATTATATACAATTTTGTTTCTCTTTTTTTCCACCTATCATTATATATCTTTGTACCCACATATTGAGATAGTCTTTTCAAAGACATTTTAGTTAACAGAATAAAATTCCATCATGAAAAGCAAGATTTGCAAACATCAGCATTATTGATATTTTGGACTGGATAATTTATTGTTGTAGGTGACTATACTCTTGTGCATTGTAGAATGTTTGCCGGCATCCCTGGACTCAACCACTAGATCTCCCTGCTCCCTAGATGTAATAAACAAAAACATCTCCAGACATTGCCAGATGTCCTCATGGGTACAAAATTCTCCAGCTGAGAACCACTAATGAGGAATAATCATAATGTCTATATTCATTCTTTTGTTGATGGACATTTCAGTTATTTGCATATTTTGGAAGAATATATTCAGCTTCAAAGAATGAGTGAATGTTCCCTCCCCTCCTCCAGCTGTCTCTTCCTCTCTCTCCCTTTCTGATTTGCCTTCATTTCTTTCAAGTTTCTTCAGTCTGGTAATTTCTAATTAACCAAGTAAAAGATGCTAAAGTTAAGAAGAATAACTGTGACGGAGCCAGTGTAGGTGGAAAGACTGACCAGTTGTGATAAAACAGCTATGCTGTGTGCTGAAAACATCTGTATGAGAGTGCCTGGTTCAGAAGAAACAGTGCCAGGACCACTCTACACCAACCTGTGTTGTAATTCTTTTCCTTCTCATATTTCTCTCATCTTGATCTGGCTCACAAGAGCATCTGTTTTCTAAGCCTTTATTTTATTTTTTCATCTTTAAAAATAGCACAATAGGCTGGGCGTGGTGGCTCACGCCTGTAATCCCAGCACTTTGCAAGGTGAGTCCATCACCTGAGGGCAGAAGTTCAAGACCAGTCTGGCCAACATGGTGAAAACCCATCTCTACAAAAAAAAAAAAAAAAAAAAAAAAAAAAACTACATCTCTATCTATATTTATATTAGCTAGGCATCATGGCGGGCACCCACCTGTAATCCCAATTACTTGGGAGGCTGAGGCAAGAGATCGGGAGGCAGAGGTTTTGCTTGAGGATTTGCTGAGAGATTGCTGAGACAGAAGAGAAAAAAGAGAGCTGATGAGAAAGTAAAATAAACTGTTTGGCTTTCTGTATTTCTGTCTTGAATCTTGAGCCAAGGTCACATCACTGTACTCCAGCTTGGTGACAAAAAGCAAAACTCCATCTCAAAAACACAAAATAAAAATATCACAATAATAGTATCTTGTTTAAAAAGCCGTTAGGAAGATAAATAGAAAAATGCCCATAGTGTGTGTTATGACAATGCCTGGACTGATAAACAGTAACAGCCAAATAAATCAACTCTATTTAAGCACAGGGAAAGGCTGGTGTGGCTGAAGCCTCTTGGATGAGGGGGAGGGAGATAGCAGGTGCAGTAGTAGATGAAGAAGTGAGGGAACAGATCATACAGTCTTGTAGGACAAGGTCATTTGGATTTTAAGTGCAATGAAAAGCAGCTGGAGGGTTTGAAGTATAAATGCAGCATGATCTGACTTTTTCTTATGAAAGATCTGTCTGCCTTGCAAGAGAGGAGTACAAGTGACAAGAGTCCAAGTGTTAACTGCTGTAGTCCAGGTGTTAGGTGATAAGTCTTGGACTAGGGCTTTAACAGTGATGGTAGTGAGAAGTATTCAGATCCAGGCCATGTCCTGGAGATGGTGTTGATAGGATTTGCTGAGAGATTGCTGAGGAGTGGGAAAAACAGAAAGGACTCAAAGAGGGTCCTCAGACCTAAGCTAATGAGTGAGGATGGCTGTGGCCTTTACTGACATGAGGAAACTAAAGGTGTAGGTTGCAGGAAGTGCATTAGTCTTTTTATTAAGGTGTAGACTCTAGAATGTTTATTAGATACATGAAAAGAGATAGTCAAAAAGTATAGAGTTTTCAATTCAGGGAGTAGCTCAAAGCCTGTGATTCACATTTCAGAATTGTGAGCATTCGGATGCTATGTAATGCCCCGTAACTGGAGATCTCTTAAGACGAGAATGTAAACAGGAAAGAGATAGCCTCTCAGTGAGTCCCTACACACTGGGGGTGGAGAATTGAATGCTGTAGTCGTAACTGAAGAGGAAGACTTACTTCCTACAAGTGCCAGATGCCTACCTTACACCTTGGCATTGAATATGTCCCTATTGCTGGCACAACCTAAATGGATAGAAAATGACTTTCAAGTGCTCTTGGCACTTCAAGAATATGCCAATAATAGCTGAAATTCTCATGAGCCAGACAAGGAATGGGGTAATTAATCAAAACTAAGTTAATCTAAAGAATATAATGAAATTAGAATTTGTTTCACGTGGCCTGAGACTGGTGCCCATGATGTCCTAATTCTACCACTAATGGTATAAATACACTTCCCTGGCTAATAGAGAGAGGGTGCTTTGCTCATCATTTTCAAATTCCCAGCGAATGCTTACATTTGCCTAGTGTACCAGTTTTGAAGTGTGATCTTTAAAAAAATACTCATGTTCTGCGTAGCGTTGAGTTAAGAATGCATCTCTCTGTGCCTGGAGTCATGAACCTGACACAATTAACACAGTGGAATCTACCATACATTTAATCAGAGGTACTTAATTTGATTTTCTATAATTAAGCAGAGAATCAGTTTGTCATTAGGTCTGAGAATTACCGCATTTCTGAAGTTACTCTGCATACCCCAAAAGAGCTTTATTGGATATGAATAATAACAACCTACAAATATATTGATGATAATGAGCATCTAAATGTTCTGCAAAGAAAAAAAGACAAAGAAAATCCCTGATAAGCATGAATGGCGACTCATGATGGCAAGAGTTTTTAAAATTTATGAATATTACAACATGAAAAAATAATTATGAATAATAAAAATCTGTTACAATAATTAGCTGTAATGAATGCTCATGGTGAGTTAAATGAACTGGAGCAATTTAAGGCAATAGCACATAATTTGCATTTTGTGTTATGTCAGATCATTTTATCATTAGTGAGAGAAGAGAGAGAAATATTCACTATCATTAGTGAAAGAAGAAGAGAGAAAGAGAGAGAGAAGAGACAAAAGACAGCTGAGGAGAAAGTAAACTGTTTGACTTTCTATATTTCTGTCCTTAAAGTGAAAAATGCTGCATATTGCAGTTTTCAGTTTTTGCATCCATTTCAGTTTCTATTTTGAGAGTGTCAATAATGTGAGAAAGTGAAAGATAATCAGTACAGCTAACATTGAAATCAGAAAAACTTGAATGAACCTCTACATGCTTTTTTTTTATACATTATGTAACCTAGGCAACCTCCTTAACTGACCTAAGTCGCAGTTACATCTGTAAAAGGGGGTAATAAGAGATGTAGCTTAAAGCTATGATGAGGAGTAAACATGTATTTTACAGCTAACTCTTAGTTCATGCTCACTATACACCTGGCATTCTGAGATACCTTCACAAAAACTAAGTCATTTTGTCCTCCTGACATCCCTAATCAGTAAGGGCTGTAATTATCTCTTTTACAGATGAGAAAATGGAGACACAAAGTGATAGAATATCAATAGTAATTATGTAACAGAGTGGGATTCCATACCCAGGCAGTCTGGCTTCTGAAAACTCTACCTTTCACCACTGCACTAGGCAGCTTCTCTTAGCCAGCATTATCACAATGCCTGGGACACAGCTAAGAGTTCAATACAGGTCAAGTGTGACTACTTTTTCATATTACCTTTATGGGTGTGAGAGACTGCGTTTGCATGTTTGAACAGGCCTTGCTGTAATTAGATCAACCCTGGTCTGCAGGGTAGCATTTGGGGATGGCTTTCAAATTTCCCCAATATAATCTAACCAGTCCTATCCAGCAGGGGCTCCTGTACTGTAAGGTAACAAGGTTACCCCGAAGTGATTTCCTCAGTTAGCGAGTGATAAGCTGCTCCCAGGCAGATTGTCATTGCCAGCTCTGAGAGGCTAGTTCTTCATGACATTAAGCAGGATTGAAGGCCATCACTCACCAACTCATCATCCTGGAAGCCTGGGATGACCCCCCAACCTACTGACTCCCACAGGGATATCTCTTTGATGCAACTGGTTGAGACTTAGCTGGTACCTGGCTTGGGGTTCAGCAAGGTAGTGAGGAGTGATGGGAGGTTAGTTTTGTGCTCCTAGAACAGGAGGAAAAAGCCCCAACTTGCCCAAGTGTCATTTTCTCTGCTTGACCATTATCTGCAAATGAAGTTCCAGGAATACTTGAAATCTGTATCCACGCAGATAATACTAAATAGTTGCTCATTCTAGCTCTTCAATTTTTTAAAGAAATTTGAGCATTGAAAGGGAGTACTATTTTTATAACCCAGTTTTGTTACTTCTGCATTTAATCGTATATCAAGAGATTTGTAAAGTGAAATATCTTAAAGTTGTCACATCTGGCAAGAAACCTGGCACAGTTTACAGAGTTATGATACACAAGAGTTATTAAAATGCAGACTTGCTGACCCTCTTCATTGTTTTGGGCCAAAAAATACATGCAAAACCAGAACAGAGTAAGCATTAACTGGTATTTCTCATAACGTGCATTGCACTTTTTCCTGGATGCATCTTTTCTTTTCTTTTCCTTTTTATTATTTTTAGGGAAATGCAATGACTGGGACCCCAGCTCCAGCCTTTTCCTCTTCCTGTCCCACAGCTCAGTTCCCTCTTTTCTTTCACCCAAATCCCCCTCGCTCACTAGCTCCCACGCTTCTGTTTGCTCTCCGTGGTGGTCCTCCTTCTTGAGGTTATCAAGTAACTGTGCACACAGCTGGAAACCTCTTTCCCCTGCCTCCCGACCCCCAGACTCCCCAGATCAGAGTTCCCAGATCACCTCCAGGAATCCCCAGGGCAAGAAGGATGGTTTTCTCTCCGTCTTTTTTCCTTTTGAGGATGTGCCTCTACTTATAAGAAAAGTGCCTCTAGGCTGAACAGAGGCCTGCAGGAATTTGCTTTTAAAGAAAAGAGAAAACAGTAAGACAAGAGGGAAGAAAGTTCTTTCCTGGCAGCATTTCTCCTCTGGGCAAACAGCTCCAGTTTGAAGTTCCCAGGGCAGAGCCACAGGGCTGAGTTTAAGGCACCATTACACATTGAACTATGGCCAGCAAGTCAGATAGAAAATTTGCTGGGA
This sequence comes from Piliocolobus tephrosceles, assembly GCF_002776525.5. Lineage (NCBI taxonomy): Eukaryota > Metazoa > Chordata > Mammalia > Primates > Cercopithecidae > Piliocolobus > Piliocolobus tephrosceles. The sequence continues at coordinate 166,960,070 of NC_045436.1, read as the reverse complement.
TTTGGATGGTCTCATTCACTGAAATTTTTTTTTCAGTGTTTTTACCCAGTGTTTGCTAATTTTTACCTAGTGTTTGCTAAAATCTCACATACAAAAAGTTGTTTTTGTTTGATGATAATCAGAAAGGATTGGGTTTCTTTTGCATGCACAGAGGCCCTTACTCTCCCTTGGAGTTAGCTTCAGGCAAAACAGAAAAAGGAGAAAAAAAACCCAGCCCTGGATTGCCAATTATCTCAGGTCTCTAACAAGAATTGTTTTACTGTCATTTCCTTGTCAATTGCTTTGTTGAAAAAAAAAAGGGGGGGGGCGGGGGACGAATGGATTCATTTAATTACTTAAACATAATAGTGAACAGATAAGACATTTTCTATCTTTGCTGAATCAATGGATTCTAGTGGTCTTCCAGGTACTGAAAAAATCCTAAAAGTTCAACTTTTCGTCTTGCCATTTTTCCAGGGGAACTTTTGAAACACTTTTATTCCCGGTTTACAAATTGGGGATTCTTAAGAAATTACTATATGGTCAGGCTGTTTGAACTGACTTTAATCAAAGAGTTCAAAGTCCCCTATTCCAAAGCCTAGATTTGTTGTTTTTACATTAATTGTGTGTGTTTGTCATTTCTGGGTCAAAGTAAATTTTTCTCTAAACCAAATACTTTCATGTAAGACAAGGACAGTCGGACATCAAAATATGTATTCCCCCAGGAACTTCTATCAAACGATTTCTTTTGATAACATTCTGCCTGACATGTTCAGTGCACCCATTACATCAAAGCTGATTCTGTCTTAAAAAAAAGAAAAAGAAAAAGAAAAAACTCTTTAATTTTGTTTTCCTTAGAAAATGCATGTTTCAGTTTTCTCTCCATGTATATCTTTAAAACCATTGATGTACTTTCAAAAGAGGATTTTTCAATAACCTTGAGTAGAGACGGAGAATGCACACTTCTTATTTTGAACAACATAGAAACTGGCAGATTCAGGAAAAGTTGTTAGATGAGGTCACATTGGGGCAGTTCTATAAAATGTTTAAGGTTGACCTCAGTGGCCATGAGCAGAATGAAGGCCTTCAAATTATGTTCTCTTCTTGGATGGTGATAGGTTGACACAGTGCTTAGTTTACACCATCTTTTCTATTATCATTTCCAAACTGCTGGGTTCTGACTTTCTGATAGACCTGAACCATCACAGGGGGTCTCCTGTTGCCCAGGAGATGGACAGTTGAAATTAGGAGCAAATGACTGTCTTGGAAGGATCCATAAACTGGTTAAAAATGTTATCATTGATGAATATACATTCTAGAAGAAAAATATAAAGGATGGATACAGATTGATGGCCCTTCCCCTTCATTCTTTGTCCAAAATCCCTTTGGGTAGAAGATTTTGAAGTGAGATTTTAAGAGCTGCCCAAATATTTGTGCTCTGACAGAAGTAGTGATAATAGCTATGGTAAAATAAATACTACATATCTAACATTTTTTGCACATATTTATTTTCTAACCATTCTTCAGCATCCAGTAAATGCCAGATGAAGCATGGGGACACTGAGATAACTCTACTGCTATAGCTTCTGTCCTTAGGGTACAAAGAATCTACAAGGGGGAGTCACATAGGAAATCCTAACTATTCTAATAAAAATACATGTTCAAAAACAAGAATTTGAGCAAGAGAAGAGTGATCAGTAAGGGCTTCATGAAAGAAGAAACCATTGAGTTTACTTTTACAATGAAATATCTTTGGGGAGAACATGTTGGAAACTTTACGCTGATGATGAACAATATGTTAAAAATTGGTCAACATCAACCAGTTTGTTTAATGAGTTTGTCTGACTTCCTTTTAGCTAGGTCTACATTGACTTTAACATGAAATTATGGAAAGAGGCCTAGCTTTTTATGGTGTCCACTATTTGGACCTGGGTATGCATAGGATCCAAGATCTCTTATTGTTGAAAAGTTTCTCAGCTTGATCCTAATCTCTTTTACTTAAAGTTTACTACTTGTAAACATTAATCATATCTGAAAAATACCTTTACAGTTCATTTGCTTGATAAAAAAACTGTTTATGACTGTATCTTCTGCATTTAGCACATGGCTAGGTTCATGGTGGGTGCTCAATAAATACTTGTTCTAGAAAAGTGTAATAAACGAACAATTAAATAGTTTATTGGGTGACTTTTCCTTAAAAGTCATTGAGTTCTTTGTGAGTAGACACACTCTCTTGTTTTGCTATTTTATTATCATTATCCAGCATACTACTGGGAATGTTAAAATTTTCCCCTTGAAAAATTTAGCTTAAAGATACAGAGATAATAATCATTAAATGGCTGGCCGTAGGCCCAAGGGTTCAAGAAGTAAAACTGTGGTTGGCAGTCAGGGTCTATCTCTAGTAAGGTGATACACAGAGGACCCTCTTGGGGAGTGAGTGAATAGACTGGATAACATGAAAGATGCCTGAACATGTAAAGAGAGTGGCCTTGGTTGTTAAATTTCTGCTTTTCTTTGTTTCATTCTCCTTCTGGACATATGTTGATTCTGGTCTTTGGATTCTGAGACATTTCAGTATCTCTATAAGAAATCTCAATTCCACTTTTACCTTTTAATATTAAAGTTATTTACATAAGCTTTTACTCCTTGTAGCCAAAAGAACTCTGAATGATCACTCAGCCACTAGGGGACACACTGGCTGACAAGATCACTCACTACCCTTCTCCTGCCATTTTTCTGCCTTCCCTGGTTCTCTTACTATCTCAAGTGCATGAAAACAAAACAAAACAAAACAAAAACAACAAAGTGCAATTTTTCCTAGCCTATTCTGATAGTGAGCAATGGGGATTTGACTATATTTAAGTGAACATGCAGTGACCTTAAAATCTGTGGAAAATAGGCCAGATGCGATGGCTCACGCCTATAATCCCAGTACTTTGGGAGGCCGAGGAGGGCAGATCACGAGGCCAGGAGAGCGAGACCATCCTGGCTAACATGATGAAACCCCATCTCTACTAAAAATACAAAAAATTAGCCAGGTGTGGTGGTGGACGCCTGTAGTCCCAGCTACTCGGGAGGCTAAGGCAGGAGAATGGCATGAACCTGGGAGGGAAAGCTTGCAGTGAACCGAGATTGTACCACTGCACTCCAGCCTGGGCAACAGAGCGAGACTCTGTCTCAAAAAAAAAAAAAAAAAATCTGGAAAATAACAAGTATATCCACAGTAACAGCTAATACTAATTTTCATTTATATCCCTACATTGTGCACCACACTTTGGTGGGGTTTTCTGAAAACTTCCCTGACTGCGGCACTCCTTCTATCCCTAGTTGGATTAAAGACCCTCCTCGGTCTGAGTTTGTGTAAAATATGTTATTAGTATACTTACCACATTGGTTTGTAATGATTCTGATCAGTCTTTCTCACCATGTGGTGAAATCCTTCAAATGTGAAGATCCCAACACAATAATCCCTACATCAAAGGTGTTGAAATACTGCCTTCTGTATGAATAAATAAATAATTAAATACATTAAATACATTATTTTATATAATTAAAATAATTAAATATATTATTTTAAATAATTTCAACATAGTAACATGTATATAGTTCTTATGAGCTGCCAACTGCTTTTTAAAGCAATTCTTTTGAACTCATTTATATAGTCTGTTTTTAAAATTGCATTCTAGGGGTTTCTGGATTCCTAAAATTGCACTTTTCCACCAACTTTTTCTCCTCAGATAAATTGGGATCACATTATGACTCTGCATTTTATTTGCTTCGATATTGGACAAGTCCCTCAATCTCATGAGGATGAGTTTTCTCTCATATAAAATGAGGCTAGTGTCACCCACCTCTCAGTATGCTGGGAAGACAGAATTGTCTTTTCCTAGCTCTCTATGCCTATGGAGGGTATCATACATTCTTAACATTTTCCACTCTCATTTTTCAGAACAATGCAATAGTACAAGAAAGGAAGAGAAAGCAAGGGAGCTCAGGGTATAGAGAAGATAATGACTATACCTGTTGAGCACTTCAAGGTGAAAAAAGAGGGGGAGTAAATAAAATGGATTTGGGGGCATACTGGAGATGAAATGCTAGTAAGCAAGCTGGAAAAAAGGAGATGCTAGTCAAAGAGGGGTATTCATGGAAAGAAGACCATGGAAAGATTACCATAGCTGGGAATGGTAACGTTGAGGTATAGCTATGGGAATGAGTGACTATGCTGGGAGAGTTGGCAGCAACACTACAGGAGAGATATATAAGGAAATGAGAGGCCAAGAGGTATAAGAATGAGCTGCACAAGTATATTGTAATTATCTAGAACATAAGGCAAGTGTAAAATGTCAGAGAGACTATAAGTGAACTAGGAATTAAAATGGTCAAAAACTGTCCTAATCCCACTGAAATATTACATTACATAGTCAGAAGATATTAAACCTTATGTTCTATGCTACCAGTTACTAGTTATATAACATCGTGGAAACACTTTTTCTGATTGTTAGGTTTCTCATTTTAAAAATGAATATAAGAGACCGGGCGCACTGGTTCACACCTGTAATCCCAGCAATTTGGGAGTCCGAGGTGGAAGGATCACCTGAGGTCAGGGGTTTGAGACCAGCCTGGCCAACATGGAGAAATCCCATTGCTACTAAAAATACAAAAATTAACCGGGTGTGGTGGTGCGCACCTATAATCCCAGCTACTCAGGGGGCTGAGGCAGGAGAATTGCTTGAACTCGGAATGCGAAGGTTGCAGTGAGTCGAGATCATGTCACTGCATTCCAGCTTGAGTGACAGAGTGAGACTCTGTCTTGAAGAACAAAAGAAAAATGAATATAAGAATATCATCTCTGCATTCCTGTAAGTATTTGGGGGGAAAACATAATAACTAATGTATATAAGAATTATCTAATGTTATGCTTGAAGACTGTGAGATGGTTCCAGTATCATCTTGATCTTTACATCTGAACTTCAGATTTTTCAGATCAGGGGTAAGAGTTTCATCCAACAGATGGGGCACTCAATCTGTGGTATGGGAAAGTGAGGAGTCACCCGTCTTTTCTTTAGTCTCTTTTAGATGAAAGGGTGGATGACATTTGGGACTGCTTTTCATCTACTCTCCTATACTCACTATCTGTTTTCAAACACCTCACTCTAATTCATAAACATAGTTGGTTATTTTATTCAATAAAGATTTATAGAGTATCTGTTTGGTGCCAAACACATACTCACCATATGAGATATTTTACATTTCCATGTTTTTGGTCCAATACATCTCAGTTTACTTTTTAGTGAGTTCTTCCATTTTCATATGTTTTCACTCTAGGTTCAGGAAAATATCGAAACTTTCTTGCCACCTAGATCATTCTGCATTGTAGAAAAATCCTACAGTGTTCCAAGTTCAACTCCATAGTCTCTTATTTAACCACAAAGCAGTCTGGTAGAATCAATCAACTAAAATGGAAAAAGCAAACAAGTAAAAAGAAACACAACAAAAATAACTAAACTAGAATATTTGAAGCTGCATAATTACTTTATATTATATTAGAATTATATACTTTGAGTAGAAGATCAATAGCCAACTTTGCTTTAATAAGTTTGAACACTTTAGAGACAGACCAAAATATACAATGGCTGTTCTAATAATTGTTACAGTCTCTAATTTGTCTTTATTTGCCAATAGATTTTAAATTCTTAGAAAACAAGGGGCATGCCATTTCTGTACTTTTATCCCTAGGGACTAACACACACACCGGGCTATCAGTAAATGGTAATTGCTTTTAAATAAGGTAAAGATAGATGGAATTTATTCAAAACAAAATTGTTTTAAAAATGAACAAGAAACCTTGAACCAAGATACATTAATATTGCCAAGTGTGAAAATATGTATTATTTCTGAATTAATTCTTCAAAGTTGTAAATCAAAATCGTTGTGTCAAATGCTTTTATTTCTGATTTTAAGAAAGCAACTGTAATGCAAAATGTATAATATAAGTAATTTATTGTGTCTGACATTGAACAGTAGTTTAAATGACCTCTCCACTCTCCAAACATCTGGTATGTCTCCCATAAATAGGGCAGTATAAAAGGTAATGTAGAAGAAAAACTTGCTCAGGGGCTTAGGGATATAAGTTTGCTAGACTGGAGGATTATGGATGTATATGCTTTTAATCATGGAAGATTATAAACATACAATCAAAAGTTTTTATTAAAAGATATAAATAGCTTCTGAACAACCATTGGAATTTGAAATTGAAGCAGTGAGCTCCAAGGGCAATGTAATTTTCTTAACAATAATAGCTTCTATTGGATGAGAATTTTTATTTTGCCAGACACAATGATAAGCAAATTGAATTCATTACTTTTCATTCTTACAACAATCTTAAGAGACAGGTATCATCTCCAATTTGATGACGAAGAAACTGAAGCGCAAAAAATTTAACAAACTAGCCTTGAGTCACAAAATATAAAGTAGTGAAACAAGGTTTGACTTCAGGCCTCACAAATGCTAAGACACGTGACGTTTTTGCTAACTACCTCTAGGAGTCTGTGTGAGACTAAAATAATCATGATGGTAATAGCTATGATAGATGCTTTTCCATGTGCAGACTCTGTTTAAAACCCTCCACATATAATGACATATTTAATCTTTATAGCACCCTTATGAAGAAACTGAGAAACAGAAGTTATATGACTGGGCCAAAGGCACACAGCTAACCTAAGACCAGACACTTAAGTGCATAACTACACTGTTTTCTAAATAAGAGAAATTATAAACAGTTTCTAGGGGAAATCATGGCACATGCTAGGCACCAAGTAAATGTAAGCTCCTTTTTTCTGACGTATTCCCAAAATTAACATTTTATTGAATGAATCATGAAAATGATAACACATTATCATGTGAGATGTATAAGAAATACTAGATGGGTAAAAGATACCTTCTCCATCTCTGGTTTTGTTTGATATTTTAGCCCTCTCATTTAAAAGAGAGTTACAATTTTCTGTATTTAGGTTAATAGTAATATCTGGCACAGCCATCATGTTTAGGTTATGCCTGTTTCATAAACTCTTATAGTCTGGGCATTTTCATTTAAGTGCCAGGCATTTTGTGATTGTGCTTTGTTTAATGACCTTTCAGTTAGTATGCAATCTATCTGACAGTGCTCTTCTGACACCTGCAGCAATTTTGCCTAGTATGAAAGCACGTTTTCCTGAGACACTAACTTGGGATGAATAAATCAAATATAATCCAATACTTCTGAAATGCTTCCATTGTCAATATATCTCTGAATGGTATGGCAAGAAGAGTCATACTTTCCGGCATGAGTTGTTTCTTTGAAATTCTTTTTCTTAATTATATTACTTTTGAGACGGAGTCTCGCTCTGTCACCCAGGCTGGAGTACAGTGGCGTGATCTTGGCTCACTGCAACCTCCGTCTTATAGGTTCAAGTGATTCTTCTGCCTCAGCCACTGGAGTAGCTGGAACTACAGGCACACACCATGATGCAAGGCTAATTTTTGTATTTTTTTTTTTTTTTTTTTTTTTATCAGAGACGGGGTTTCACCGTATTGGCCAGGCTGGTCTCAAACTCCTGATCTTGTGATCTGCCCACCTCGGCCTCCCAAAGTGCTGGGATTACAGGTGTGAGTCATTATGCCTGGCCGTTTCTTTGAAATTCTATGCAAATTCCAGCTCATAGTCTATTGCTTTTAATAATAATAATAATAATAACTGGTTATTTTCAAGAATTGGCAGTTCATCATTTTAGTGAAGCTAGAAATAAATGCTTTTGGAGAAAGGAGTTTTTATGTCACCATCATATGGCAAATCATTGAACCTCACCACTTGCCTTCATGATTTTAAACAAGTTAATAGACTGTTTGAGGATATTTAATATTTAATCATTTCCTATTTCTCCCCCAATTGAGCGTTTATGTATGTATTCATCTTTTCCCTTTAAATAGTAAGGACCAGAAATAATGATTTGTATTACATTCTGTGCCTAGCACAGTAAAAAGCACATAGTAGTTGCTTAACAATTTTAGTTTGTTTTACCTTCTCAGCCAACTGAGGAAGGGTATAAAGTTGTTGTTGGGTGTCCATGAACAGATATCAAATAAACCTTGGTTCTAATCTTCTTTTAATTCCTCCTGGCTGTGTAATCTTGGGCAAGTTATTTAAACTTCAGCTTTTCATCTGCATTGGGGCCATGTGAGATCGAATGAGATAATTAGCACAGTGGTTGACACATCATAAGGACTGAAAATATTACTGGCATTAATTATTTAGTTAAAAACATTTATTGGGCACCTACTGAAAGCCAATTAGAAACTGAGCTAAGGGTTAGAGAAATCAACGCTCTTTCCTTTAAGGGGAGAGATACATAATATGCGATCAGTATTACAATCTGTTATGTGAAAAAACAAACGGCACGGCTAGTATCTAAATGCCTTAGGGAATCAGTAAGAGTTTAGAGAGGAGCAGTGTTTGAACTAATACCTAAAGATGAACCTGACCAAAAGGATAGAGAAGAAACATTATAGAAATTTAAATATATGATCAAATAGCTTATCTGAGAAGCATTTTCATGAAATTTGGTTGTTTATAGCCAACATGTTTATTGAGTGTTTTTGTATTATTTACTTTCAATTGGGACACTCCCTTATCACTGCTTAATATTCCTCCCTAATTACCACCCCAATAATAGATACTTAAAACATTTTCTGTTGGAGGGGTGTGTGTGTGTGCATGTGTGTGTGTATTAAATTTGACAGTTTCTTCATAGTGATCATCAAAAAGTTACCTAACTTCTTTTGGGTTCTGTATTTCTCATCTACAAAATGGGACAGCTCTTCTGAACTCACCTACAATAAATATATAGATCCTTGGTGATGTTTCGGTTTGGGTTGTTACCTTGAACTACCGTGTGACTCTTATTTGCAAAGAATGTCTGGGTTTGGAAGAATATCATGGAACCAGGGTTTGAGAGCCCTCTGTACAGGCTCAGAACTACTGCTCTAAACAAGGTAGGGAGAGATAATAGACTAATGTGTTATGTTCTACTTATAATATCTGTACTACATGCTTTATACGCTGATAAACTTAGGATTTCAGTTTGACTCTTTAAGATAGAAGGGTTTTTATTTCTTATGAGAAATTTCACTATAAAAGGTAGTTTAGGGTCTCAACTCCATGAGATTTTATAGGCACTCAGATTCCTTCTCTCGTTTCTCCGTCGTCTTTCATGATATTCATGCTTGCAAAGTTGTTTCACCAACATCACGTAAACTTCCAAGCCCATGAGAACAAGGAAAGAGGACAGAGAGAATAAGAAACTTCCTTTTAAGAACACCACCCAGGAACTGAACATCACTCATATTACAGATCACTGGCTGGAACTTAGTCACAGGGTCTTAGCTAATTGCAAGGGAAGCTAGAAAATACAGTCTTTAGCTGGGATACTGTGTGCTCAGCTGAAACCCAGAAGCTTAATTATTAAAAAGAAGAATAGATAATGGGGAATGATTATCAATTTGTGTTTCATGCATGTTATTGCAACAATTCTCTAAGTGTGATCTTATTGTCCACATTCAATGGATAAGATAGTTGAAATTCAGAGAGACGAGGTTACTTGTCTAGAGACATTTAAATGTGTAGGTCATTGGGGGATGATTACAGTCAAGGCAGCACAATCTTAGGTTCTTAGCATAAAAGAGAAGGGGGCAAAAAAGCTGCTTAATATTGTTTTACAACCCATCAGAAAACAGGCAGCTGCAATGTTCATGTGCCTTTGGCAAGCCTGTGTTTTGCAGGCAATCTGTGAGAGGTGACATAACAGGATGAAGATTAAATCACTGAAAATAGTAGCTAGAGTTGAGCCCTTGGAGGAAAAAACCATACAGAAAAAAAAAAAAGCGAAAAAATGCAATTTGTTTTCAATTGCTTGATTACACAAGCTTCAAAGATTCTCCTATATGTCTTGCCATCTTTTAACCATCAGCTTTAGTTGAAATATTAGTTTGAGAGAACAGTCCTAGGAACACAAGCAATATAAATTTACAGGCAAAACAAATTCAATCCTGAAAATACGGGCAAGACAAGATAATAAAAAATGTAGGAGCAAGAAATTGGACACAGCCTAGCAATTTGCAGAAATTTTGAGGTCAGATGTCCACGAGCTATGGAATTGTTTAAAATTTGCTCGGGTAGATAAATACATGTTTGGCAGAATTGCTTACACAATGACTTTTGAAGTTTCTCTATAGGAAAATGATAAAAAAAAAAAAAAAAAAAAAAGTTAGATGAGAGGGAAAGTTCCTTAGGGCCAGTGACAACGTGAACACTACGGAATATATCCATGCATAAAGATAATTTATTTAACACTACATAATCACTCCCGTAACTCCCCCTATTCATGGGGGAAAATTTCTAATCAGCCATTTTTAAGCAATCCTAAATACTTCTTTCAATGATTAAAATTTTTCAGTCATCTTTCTAGTTTTAGTTAACATTTTTTAATTTTAAAATTCTGGCTGGGCGTGGTGGCTCATGCCTGTAATCTCAGCACTTTGGGAAGCCAAGGTGGGCAGATCACTTGAAGCTAGGAGTTCCAGACCAGCCTGGTGAGGACTAAACTCTTATTTTTTTTATCTTGTCCAAATTCCTATCTAAAGGTCTGGAAGCTATGCCCCTACAAACTATAAATTCTCATCAGATGGGTTTTATTTAATCCCTATATATTGTGACTTACTTTCCAACCTGAGTCTGGCATAACATTACGAGACAAGGAAGAAAATCACAATATCTTATCCCAAAACGTATTTCTTTGCCATATCTTGAAATGTCCCTGCAAAGCTGTCCTTTGTGGAGGAAAATTTGCATCTGTAAAGAATCCCTATTAACATAGCAAGATCTTTTTCTTCCAGGCCCTCCCAATCCTAAAGAGATTAACTAAAAGTCTAATACCTTTAAACAATCTGAATAGTAAACATTTGTCATCTATTGTCTCTAAAGACAGCCACTATAAGACTTCGAAACAACTGTGGTCTCTACTCTTTTAATTTAACTTGAACATTCCCTTTCTATGGTTCCCAGGTATTTAGACAAACTCAACCAATTGTCAACCAAAAAATGTTTAAATTAACCTATAACCTAGAAGTCTCCACGCTTTGAGTTGTCCTGCCTTTCTGGACCAAACCAATGTACTTCTTAAATGTATTTGATTGATGTTTCATGCCTCTCTAAAATGTATAAAACCAAGCTGTGCCCCAGCCACCTTGGGCACATGTTCTCAGGACCTCCTGAGGACTGTGTCATGGGCCCTGGTCACTCATATTTGGCTCAGAATAAATCTCTTCAAATATTTTGCGGAGTTTGACTCTTTTGGTTGACACTGACCAGAATGGCTGAACCCTGTCTCTACTAAAAATACAAAAATTAGCTGGGCATAATGGTGCACACCTGTAATCCCAGCTACTCAGGAGGCTGAGGCAGGAGAATTGCTTGAACCTGGGAGGTAGAGGTTGCAGTGAGCTGAAATCAAGACACTGCACTCTAGCCTGGGCAACAGAATAAGTGAGACTCCATCTCCAAAAACAAAACAAAACAAAAAGCAACGACAAAAACAATTCTTTGACTTTTGCTCATTATGTAAGACTCAATTAGTTTCTACTGGTTGTGACATTTGTCTTTTACCCTATCGATCCTACTTAAAGAAGGGTTGCCTGTAAGATTTGATGGCAAGTTACTTTGTAGGGAAGTGGAGAGGCTGTGGCAAAAAGTACTCCATGCTGGAAACTGAGAATCTGAGAATAGAAAATGTTCCCATGTATTAAGCATTGTGATTTTAAAGACAATCTTATGTTGTACAATAGATATCTTGAACTTATTTTTCCTGTGTAACTGAAATTTTATACCCTTTGACCAATATCTCTTCAGTATCTCACCTCTCTCAGCCCCTGGTAACTACCATTGTACTCTCTTCTATGAATTCAACTTTTTTAGATTTCACATATCAGTGAGGTCACGCAGTATTTGTCCTTCTGTGCCTGGCCCACCTCACAACATTGTGACTATAGTGCATAGCAATTTTTAATGTTTTGAAAATCACAAGGAAAGTAGATTTTAAGTATTGTCACCACAAAAAAAAATAAGTATTTATGGTAATGCTTATATTTATTGGCTTGATAAACTCACTTGACGATGTATACATATTTTAAAAAATCATGTGGTATGCAATAAACATAAACGACTTTTTGTTAATTAAAAAATAGAGAATGTCAGTTGGTTTTGTTACAGGAAAGGGGTCCTGATCCAGATCCCAAGAGAGGGTTCTTGGATCTTGAGCAAGAAGGAATTCAGGGTGAGTCCATAAAGTGAAAGCAAGTTTATTAAGAAAGTAGAGAAATAAAAGAATGGCTATTCTTAGACAGAGTAACCCCTGAAGGCTTCTGGTTGCCCATTTTTATGGTTATTTCTTGATGATATGCTAAACAAGGGGTGAATTATTCATGCCTCCCCTTTTCAGACCATATAGGGTAACTTCCTGATGTTGCCATGGCATTTGTATACTGTTATGACGCAGATGGGAGTGTAGCAATGAGGATGACCAAAGGTCTCATGGCCATCTTGGCTTTGGTGGGGTTTAACTGGCTTCTTTACTGCAAATAGTTTTATCAGTAAGGTCTTTGTGACCTGCCTCTTGTGCTGATATCCTGTCTCATCCTGTGACTTAGAATGCCTTAACCATCTGGGAATGCAGCCCAGTAGGTCTCAGCCTCATTTAACTCAGCTCCTATTCAATTCAATTCAAGACGAAATTGCTCTGGTTCACGTGCCTGACATTTCCCCTTTCCACTTTTGTAACAGAACCCTTAATCCTAAGAGTTGCAGACGAATATTCACAAATAGTTTCCAAATTTTGGAAAAATGAAGCAGAGAGAAACAAATATGCTCCAAATGTTATTCACAGCAATATAATTCACTCAATTGCTACATGCTGTAAACAGCTCAAAAGAAAAGTTTCCTTGACTCTGAAAAACAAATCAAAGGATCAGCGACATTTTAAGCAAAGTTAAAAACCATTAGACTTCTTCAGTTTAGTCCATGTAGTAACTTCTCTTTTATATTTATGAACATTTCAACTCTCTATAAGAGTTCTGGAAATTATTTCTTCTGTTCTAACTGTTACAATTTCCAAAGTTATTAGACAGTTGCATTAAGTGCCCCTGTTAAAGTCCTATAGCTGATTATAAACCACCTTCTAAAGAGGATTAAAACAATACAACAATTGTCAGTGGATGACAAAACGTCTTAGGATAGCCAGTCAAAAACAAGATTGACAAAGAAATTTGGTTATCTCTGTGGCATACAACAATTTTATTTAACAAATATAATTACTAATAACATGCACTAAGTTATATCAAAATTGTAGGAGCTTTCCATAACTTTGGAACATATAGCAATAACACATTTATGCAAATACAGCCCCAAGAAAACCAAACACCGTTTCATATTTGATAATGCTTCCTGTATACTTATTGTACCAAATAAGCCAAATTTCACCTTTACATTAGTGTACTGTTAATGTTAAACCCAATTTTTTTTTTTTTTTTTTTTTTTTGAGACAGAATCTCACTCTGTTGTCCAGTCTGGAGTGCAGTGGTGTGAACTTGGCTCACTGCAATCTTGCCTCCTGAGTTCAAGCAATCCTCTTGCCTCAGCCTCCTAAGTAGCTGGGATTACTGGTGCCTGCCACCATGCCCAGCTAATTTTTGTATTTTTACAGGGTTTCACCATGTTGACCGGGCTGGTCTTGAACTCGTGACCTCAGGTGATCCACTGGCTTCTTTACTGCAAATAGTTTTATCAGTAAGGTCAGAAGCCTCCCAAAATGCTGGGATTACAGGTGTGAGCCACTGAGCCCAGCCAGTGTTAAAAATAATTCTTAATAAAACCTTATAGACATATCTACCCAATTTCAATGTTGATCATAAGGTAAGATTCTTACAAACCTCTTATTAACTCTTTACAATTTTTGTGAAAGAGCAGATCATAAGCAGATTTTCTTTAAAGAAAACCCAGTTGTGCTTTTATTCTGATGTTTAATTTACAGAAAAACTGAATACCCTTTTAACTTTAGCTGATATGTTCACACACAGAATCTCTTACAATTAATTTTTCACAAACATTCCACAACTGTCTAAACCTTTAGATATTTCCTATCTCACTTAAAACAATCTGTTAACCCTTTCATCTAGGCAAGAAAAATCCATATTCCCATGCCTTTTTATAATCTTTTACCAAAAGTATATTCTATTTTCCTTGTACACCTTGCATATAAAACTATTCTTCAGTAGTTTCAATTACATGTTACAATGTTAACTCTTAGCGACTTTTATTTTTGGTGAAAACCTTGGTAAATAGCGATTTTAATTATGTACTAGGTGTGGAGCCTAACCTAGTGTACACCAGGCAGACTGCAGATAAGGGCTGACTCCAGCATACCTCGGGGACATGGTTAACTCCACATGGCCCCAGCCTTATCTAGAATCTACTGCTCCAAAGCAGGTAAATCGAACAATTTCCAAAAGTCAAAGAAGCAGTTTATGACCTTAAAGCATTTAGGATACTTAATATCTGATCTGCATAATTTAAACCAAAAGTCTTTATTTTACCAATAATCTTTAAAGCTGTCTTTATTCCAAAGATTATTTAAGTCACATGAACTGAAAGGCATTATACTGTTTACTTTTGTGACAAAATGCTTGATCTAAGCTGTTATTACTTTTAATCCAATTAATTACAGCTCTTTTATATTGCACACACATAATACATAGAAATACACAGAGAGACCGAAGATAAAGGATCATTCCCTAAGCCGGGAATTGAACCCTGAACCAGGGCCACCATTGTGCAGAGACCAAGAGAAACTACTGCCACATGGTTACAAGGTCAAGCTCCCAAGAACATGGTACCCGGTTTGCTTTAAAAGCAGGATTACAGATATCCTAAGCCTGTGTTCTATCCTAAGGTAATCCCTTCCATTATAGACACAGAAAGACACACAAAACACACCAAATTCGCTACAGCTCAGGACTAGCCTCATAAATCGTCCAATTAATTAAAACTTTACAGAGGAGATAAACAGTGATTTTTGCCATTCAACCAGTTTGCACAGAGCGAGAGAGAGAGTGGGAGAGAGAGACAGAGGAAACCATTGCCTGATGCAGGCAGGGTGAGGAAGGAAAGGTACTCAGGGAGGACAGAGAAAGACCTGCCCATTGCAGCCCCACTGAGAAGTTCAGGTGGCTGCTTTTCAGTAGTGAAGGGATCTTTTCCAGCAGTCCCATCAGCTCTCAAGTTTCTCCTTTTAGGGAGGAAAATGTTCCCCATATTCCACAATGCGGTACATGTCTAATCCTGTCACCCACATCCATCTGCAAAGAGTGTAAGGTAGGTTATTCTAAAAAGAATAGCAGTTAACATCCCGTAGTGCCAAACCCATTCTTAGCCGAGAGGAACTTTACTGAGAGGGCCTTAACTGAGAGAGACTTTACTGAGAGGGGCCTCCAACCCCTTAAATCTCAGAAGGGGTGCTAACCCTCCTAAGTTGGACCTCTAACCCAAGGTTAGTCAAGCATCCTTGCCTTTTACTGAGAGGAGCCTTTAACCCTCTCTGTCTTAGGAAAGACTCCAACTCCCCTAAGTTGGACCTCTAACCCAATTCCATCCTTTACCGGGTACCCCATCACTTACCTAATGTCATCCAATTACTGCTGCAGCCTATTTCCTTTGGGTCACAGAGTCTCCTCATTATCATCCCTTCAGGGTTTGCCAGAAAGGTGTTACTGAACCCCACCACTTACCCAAAGTTAGAGTCACTTCTGTGGTCACCAGAAAGATGTTACAGGACCTCACCACTTACCCAAAGGTAGTCTTTGGATTGGGGGTTTCCTCACTACAGTCCCTTCTGTGGTCACCAGCAAGATGTTACAGGAAAGGAGTTCCCTGATCCAGACCCCAAGAGAGGATTCTTGGATCTCACACAGGAAAGAATTCAAGGCAAGTCCATAGAGTAAAGTGAAAGCAAGTTTATTAAGAAAGTAGAAAAATAGGCCGGGCGCGGTGGCTCAAGCCTGTAATCCCAGCATTTTGGGAGGCCGAGACGGGCAGATCACAAGGTCAGGAGATCAAGACCATCCTGGCTAACATGGTGAAACCCCATCTCTACTAAAAAATACAAAAAAACTAGCCGGGCGAGGTGGCGGGTGCCTGTAGTCCCAGCTACTCGGGAGGCTGAGGCAGGAGAATGGCATGAACCCAGGAGACGGAGCATGCAGTGAGCTGAGATCCGGCCACTGCACTCCAGCCTGGGTGACAGAGTGAGACTCCATCTCAAAAAAAAAAAGAGAAAGTAGAAAAATAAAGGAATGACTACTCCATAGACAGAGCAGCCCCGAGGGGCTGCTGGTTGCCCATTTTTATGGTTATTTCTTGATGATATGCTAAACAAGGTGTGAAATATTCATTCCTCCCCCTTTTAGGCCATATAGGGTAACTTCCTGATGTTGCCATAGCATTTGTAAACTGTTATGGCACTAATGGGAGTGTAGCAATCAGGAAGACCAGAGGTCAGTCTTGTGGCCATTTTGGTTTTGGTAGGTTTTAGCTGGCTTCTTTACTGAAACTTATTTTTATCAGTAAGGTCTTTATGACTGTATCTTGTGCTGATCTCCTATCTTATCCTGTGACTTAGAATGCCTTAACCATGCAGGAATGCAGCCCAGAAGGTCTCAGCCTCATTTTACGCAGCTTCTATTCAAGATGGAGTTGCTCTGGTTGACCTACCTCCCTCAGTTTCTTCTGTGAAATTAATTAACAGCAACAGAAGAGGAATGATAAGACTCCCATTACAGTCATCTCACACATTACAAACATCTCACATTACAGTCATCTCTTCTACAGATTTCTTCTCTTCCTATTAATGACCCCACCCACTAAAAATTGATAAATAAATTTAGAATCCTAGTGTAAGTTGGCTTTGAGAATTTTTCTCTCCTTGGTCTATAGTCAATACTTGAGTAATAAACATTCAATGATCCCAGTGATATATTAATATTCTAGTGTGCAGAATTAAACAAAACATTTAACTATGATGGTGGAAAAATTGAGTCATACTTTATGTAGATTAATTTAAGTGGTTCGTCAAATCTATATTTTGTATGGTCTATTTATCTTGTCCTGGCGAAAGGCTAAAGTTCCCACCATTTTATACAGTCTTTAGGTACAGCTGTCTATTAGTCTCCCCTGGTTGCATAACAGGACACCACAGACTGGATACTTAAATAATATAAATTTATTTTTTTCACAGTTCTAGAGACTTTAAGTCCAAGATCAAGGTGCTGGCAAGGTTGCTTCCTGGTGAGAACTTTCTTCCTGGCATCATGCAGATGACTGCTTTCTTTCTTTCTTTTTCTCTTTTCTTTCTTTCTTTCTTTTTTTTTTTTTTTTTTTGACAGTCTTGCTGGAGTACAACAGCACAATTTCGATTCACTGCTACCTCCACCTCCTGGGTTCAAGTGATTCTCCTGTCTTAGCCTTCCTAATAGCTAGGATTACAGGCATTTGCTACATACACCCAGCTAATTTTTGTAGTTTTAGTAGAGATGGGGTTTCACCACGTTAGCCAGGCTGATCTCGAACATCTGACCTCAAGTGATCTACCTGCCTTGGCTTCCCAAAGTGCTGGGATTGCAGGCGTGAGTCACTGTGCCCAGCCCAGATGACTGGTTTCCTACCGTGTCCTCACAGGATCTTTCCTGTGTGTGAGTGTAGAGAGGGAGATTTCCGGTGCCTCTTCCTCCTCTTATAAGGACATTGGTCCTACTGGACTGGGGATCCATCCTTAGCCTTCATTGCCTTCTTAAAGGCACTAGCTCTAAATGCAGTCACAGTAGGAATTAGGGCTTCAACTTATAAATTTTGAGGAAACACAATTCAGTTCATAACATGCTATTCCCCTCTCCCTCAAAAGAAAAACATGAGGAGAAAACAACTCTGTATCCCGCGTGAATAAGAAGGCCAGAGACTTTCAAAATATATCTGTAATATGGGCAGCATTATCATGTTCATTAATTGTCATGTTAGAAATCACAAAGCAGGATTTCAGTAATGTGGACCTTGGGACAAACCATTTTGATGTAAATAT
Organism: Piliocolobus tephrosceles; assembly: GCF_002776525.5. NCBI lineage: Eukaryota > Metazoa > Chordata > Mammalia > Primates > Cercopithecidae > Piliocolobus > Piliocolobus tephrosceles. The sequence continues at coordinate 166,941,882 of NC_045436.1, read as the reverse complement.
TCCAACGGCCAGGAAAAGACAGTTCACCATTTGCAAGTACGAAAGTCCTCATGGGGAACAAGTAGATGAAAGATGAAATGAGGAACAGAAATGCAAAAATGGGCTATACAAACTGTATTTGTCCCATTCCTGGTCTTTTGACATAAGCCACTTGCCTTTCTACTCTTTGGCTGACATGCAGGAAGCAAATTCCTAGGAGTATCCTTCTATGATTTAGTGTCACTGTCTTGATCCCTTTTTTGTGTCTCATTGTTCCTTCTCAGTCTCAGTCTCTGACATTTGGTACTAATAATTATTCCTCTAATTCCTTAGACTTATTGATGGAAATGTCCATTAAACATAATATTAAAAATAATAATATGCTTATCTAAGTATAAATATTGAAACAATTATTACAAGTACTTATGTATAAAAACATCAACTGACGGTTTCTGAGAACTTACAGAGTGCTAAGTGCTTTCTACTTTATTGTATTACTCTGTTCTCATGCTGCTAATAAAGACATACCCCAGACTGCGTAATTTATAAAGAAAAGATGTTTAGCTGACTCACAGTTCACATGGCTGGGAAGGCCTCACAGTCATGGCAGAAGGCAAAGGAGAAGCAAAGGGACATCTTACATGGTGTGAGGCAAGAGAGCTTGTGCAAGGGAACTCCCATTTATAAAACCATCAGATCTCGTGATGCTTATTTACTCCCATGAGAACAGTATGAGGGGAAATGCCCTCATGATTCAATTATCTCCACCTGGCCCCACCCTTGACACATGGGGATTATTACAATTCAAGGTGAGATTTGGGTGGGGACACAGCCAGACCATATTACTCATCTTTTCATTGTATTCTCCTAACAGCTTTCCAAAATATATTATTTATTGTATCCACACTTCCCCAGTATTGAACCCAGAATCTTTTCATTTAGCCAACATCTCTTCCTAGCTTGTCACCTATGCTTTAGAATATAACTCAGGATATAAAACTATATTTGAATATAATAACTTAGGATACAATATATTACAGGGACACAGAATGGAGGATTGCATTAAGTCGAGTCCCCATGACGTAATAGCACCATAGCAAGTGACCAGTTGTGTGGTAAGCATCCATTGGACTTGCTTGTTTGGTGCTGGGGTGGATTTTTTACTGGATAATGAGGTTATTATTTCATAAAGTAAAGCAAAAAATATATGAGTGCTTCTTTGGATCTGTCATCTTCCCAAGGGCCCCTCTAACCTGTACAGTGTGATTTGCTCATCTGTCTTGTTGCTACTGAACATCAAGGGCTCCCTTTTTCCCCAGTACCCAGGAATTTTATTGATAAACATAACTGTTTAGAATGAAATAACATAGAAGTAATTGTGCTTTCAACTTCTTAATTTTTTGAATATATGTCATTATTCCTTTAATGCAACTTGAATAAGATTATCTTAAAGTAGATCTAATTAAATATAATCTACAAATCCTTTTAAGCAATTATTAAATTATATTTACATATCATAAATATTTTACATGAATGTCTCATAGGTACCTGGCATCATACTAAAATGAGTATACTAACAATAATTAATATTTGCTACCTCCATTTAAAGGAGCAGAAACTAAGGTACAGAGAGGTTAAATATATTTTGCAGTGCTATGGACCTTATAATTGGCAGACAGAGCTAGAGTTTGAAGCCGTGGTTGGCTGAGACTACAATTCTGATGTGTTTTGCCATTAGTCTGTGATTTCTCAAATGATTTTGACTTTTCTAAATTATTAAATAAGACCACAGGTGACCACAGCCACTACAGTTAGTTTCTATTCTGGTCTATATAAAGATTTATTTGCTCTTCTTACCATTTCCTTCATTTTCCAATAACATGTCTAAATTCCTTTGTACGTTTATTATTTAAGTAAAAATCATGCCTTCTTTGAAAATATATATATATATATATATTTATCTTGAGTTAAAGAAACTCCAGAGAAATGTCCAGATTAAAATTTTCTTGAGACATTTTAAAGAAAAAAATAAAAGATACAGATTTCCATGTGCATTTTTTAAGTTTGAAGATACTTTCTGCTTTTGCAGGTTAGGGATTTGGTTTAAACCCTTGACCCAGCTCTTCTTCCCCGGCTTGTGGATGACCTAAGAATCGCTGTGCAAATATCACCAATAGGCATGTTTGGATATCTTTTGAGAGTATGTTTTCTGGTCTGTGGACTTCATGTCTGTGTTTCCAAATTAATGCATTTTTATATGAGTATTTGCAAGTCTCCCCCCCCCGCCCCCCCCAAGATGATTTCATTTCCAATGGGATCTGTAATGGCATAAGGAAGTCTCCTGATTTTTAAGAGACTTAAAATCCCACTTCAAGAGAATTTAACCTTAACCCTTCTATTTTTGCAATATTTGATTATCCCCAGGTCCCTCTGCCCACTTATTTTCTGACTTAAATTGTAAGTGCTCTCGGAGCCAATTTTCAAAAAATTTTACTTTGAAATTTTTATTTGATCAGCAGCCTCAAGATCTGAAGGGGATTACATTTTTCCCCCTTTCTTGTTTCTCGAACTAGCATAAATAATCCTCTTTGTGATAATACCCTGTGTCCCAGAGCGCCTGTTTATCATAAGAGGACTCTTGTTTCCATGGACTAATGAACTCAGAAGCTTGGCTGACTTTCTGATGCAAATGTCAGACAGGAACCATGTCTTTGCTTTTCCAGCCAAATTGCTTCGGTTTTACAACACGATGCTTGATTTATAGAAGTTTTTGAAATATTGAAATTGCCCCCCGTACTAAAAGAAATGCAACGTGTAGGCATTTTATTATGGAAACATTAATAAGAATAATTTATAGGGGAAATGGGTTGCAGGGTTTTGGAAAATACTCAACTCTTTGAGCAAAATATGGCAGTGTCAATGAACAACACTGACATTCTAGAGGGAGGTGCATGTATTGAGGAATAACCAGAGCCAACCTCAAGAGAATGTCATAATTTCTCAGTTTGGATTTAAATAACCCTTATAGAAACAGCAAAAAGGGGAACACAAGACATCAATTCATTTTTGTTTTTTCTAGTATGTGTCTTTATTTTTTATTGATAAATGATCCAAAGTGACCATCAACCATGTGCTCACCCAAAAATAGGGTTTCTATTTTAGTCATGCATGTATCTAGGAACCATAGCTGTTCCTCTATAAGCACTGGGGAGGATGGTGAGAGAGACTAATTTATTGTAGATATTCAACATGCCAAAAACAGGAACACACAGCTTACATGTCTTTTTAAATCTCATTCCTTTTATATAACATGAAAACTGGGTGTTAGTGTCTGCATGTTATTGCTTTGGACACCAGAAGTGAGAGAGATAAAGGACATGCCCAGCGTCTCACAGTAAACTTTGGGTGAAATGTACAGTTCAGAGACCATGTTGAAAAGGACAGAGCAGAGTAAAACAATAGGCTGGTCTGAAAACACTCATTTTATATTGTTAAAATATAAGAAAATGCTGACTAAATCCAATTAGTAAAAAAAAAATTATGTTTAAGTGTGTGTGTGTGTGTATGTGTGTATGTGTGTGTGTGCGTGCATGCATATTTTATTCCCCAAATGCATGGCATTATTTGTGCCACAACTGGTATGTTGCTGTTGTGGGGATTGAAAGTGGGTTCTGGCAAGATAATCTGCATGCCTCTTCAGCGTAGTTTTTATAATGTTTTTATGTAAGAATTCAATGATTTTATGACCACTTAGAGGTCAGAGAGAACCTTTCAAGATGCATTAAACAGGGACCGTGTTTAACTGCAGACACATGACATAAAACTTAAAATAGGAGACAGAGAGTAGAGAAAAAAGTAGACATACAACAGAACACAGAAAACTGGCCAATTGAGGCACTGGAGAAGATGTTGATTAAATCCAATGCACTGGAGATACAGACTGCTTCTGGATAGTGTTATTCATTAGTCTTTGATTATGTGGGGGGATCATTAGTTTTTTAACACCTGGTAGATACCAGCCTTTGTTCTGGACAGTGGAGAGACGGAATTCCATGGCACAAGTTGCTTACAGCCTAAGAGGCGCAACAAGTAAAGAGACACGTGATGGTGCCAAGACAGGGATAATCCGGAGTCACCCTGGGAGAACAGAGGGTCCCAAGCCCACACATAAAATGTCAGGAAAAGCTTTCCAAGGGAATGACAGTTCAACTAGGCTGAGATTAGACGTGTAAGGAAGAGTTAGGTAAAGAAAGGGAGATTTAGTGGGGACAGAAAGTATTTCAAACACATTGTTTGATGCACAGTATCCCATAAGTGAGAGTGAAATGAAACAGTCTAGGAGATGTAAGCAGTTTGGAATTCCTGGAATGAAGAATAAGAAGGCACAGCAAACAGGGTAGGACTAAGAAGGCCAGCAGAAGCTAGACACAATTTCATTAAAAAAAAAAAAAAAAATCACCATCACCATCATTATGTTATTCACCTGTTTACTGTTCACAAACATTTATTATATGGTAGATACTCTGCCATTTAACATGAGGTTTTTTCCAATGGAAAATACTATTTTATATGTAAGAGCAATGTTTTATTTATCTTTATGTTCATGATACCCTGAAAATTACACAGTACCTAGAAGTTATTATATACATATATGTGCATGTGTGTATATACATATATATATATGATACTTGTTAAATTGGATGTGATAATGAAGTGTAAATATCAGCTAATGATCAGAAAAGAGTTTTTTAAATCTATGAAGAAATTTAGGAAATAATTTAATTTACTACAGCATCAAAAAGAATAAATTAGGAATAATTTTAACAAACAAGCATATTGAAAAATGTAAAATGTCATTGAAAGAAATTTAAAATGGCTTAAATAAATGGAAACAGAGCTTGTATTTATGGATTAGGAGATTTAATATTGTTAAAATGGCAGTACGCCTAAAATTAATCTATAGATCCAAAGCAATCCCTACCCAAATCCTAACTGCCTTTTCTTGTAAAAAGTGACCAGCAGCTCCTAAAATTCATATGGAAATGCAAAGTACTCAGAATAGTTAAAACAATTGTATAAAGGTAAAAGCAAGTTGGATGACTAACACTTGTCAATTTCAAAATTGTCTACAAAGCTACAGTGAGCGATACGGTGAGGTCCTGGCATAACAAAAGCCATATAGAACAGTGGAAAAGACTTGAGAGTCCAGATATAAACCTTGGCATTCACGGTCAGTTGATTTTTGATATGAGAATCAACACAATTCAATGGGGAAAAGAATAGTCTTATCAAGAAATAGTTCTGAAACAAGTGGCTATCTGTACATTAAAAAAATGAAGTTGGACTTCCTCCTCACACGATATAAAAACATTAATGCACAATGGATCAAAGTCCTAAATGTAAGAGCTAAAACAATAAAACTGGAAGAAAATAGAGGAGTAAACCTTTGTAACCTTGATTTAGGCAATGGTTTCTTAAATATTATACTCAAAACAAAAATAGATAAATTAGACTACACTAAAGTTTTTAAAACTTTTGAGCTTCAAAGGATACAGCAAAGAAAGTTAAAAGACAACCTACATATGGGTAAAAATATTTGAAAAAAGTTTTATAGTCAGGTAATAAAATGTGTTGGTGAGGATACTGGGAAATATACACTGTATACTGTAAAATAGTGTATAGTTTTACAGTGCACACTATTTGAACAGTTTGGCAATTCCTCAAACGGTTAAACACATTGTTACTATATGTCTCAGCTATGCCATGCCAAGTATGTGTGTGTACATTTATAGGTACACACATACACACAAACTTTTACATAAACATTTATAGACGTATTATTCATATTAGGGAAAACATGAAGATGGCCTAAATGTTCATCGACTGTTGATTGGAGAAATAAAAATGCAGCATATTCATATAAGTACTGACACATGTTACCACATGAATACACTTTGAAATTGTTATACTAAGTAAGCCAATATAAAGGCTACATATTGCATGATTCCATTTATAAGAAATGTCAGAATAGCCAAATCCATACAGATGGAAAATAAATTAGTAAAAACAAACCCAAAAAATGAGGATAATTTGGAAGTTTCTTATTTTTGTCTTCTGCAAGTAAGGGCTGACTTATTCCAAAGAGGCATTAATGCAGTCCATGGGACTCATGAGAATATATACATATATATATACACACACACACACACACACACACACACACATATATTTACCATAGTTTCACTGAGTAATATAATTTTAATTTTTATCTTTATAAAATGCAATAATAGAATATGTTCCTTAATAGAGGAAGGGTTGAACAAAGGAATGTGGCTAGGACCCAACAAAATCATAATGAGACTCTACTTGCTGCATTTGAAGACAACCTCATCCCATCCTGCCCCAAGGTAGAAATGTCTAGGATGAAACAGAAACTATATCTTTTTTGTAAATTGCATAAATGGTCATCATACTTTGCAATACTTTCCATCAAACAGTGGGTTTAATTTTCTCATGTCTTGTATCTGTGCTCACCTTTGATTTATAGAATGTGATAAATATGATGTTATGACTGTTCTGAGCCTATGACACAAGAAGTATTGCAATTTCCAATGTCATGCCCTTGGAACTGGAAAAACACCATGTGAACAACCCTGGACTAGCCCGCTGGAGCAGGAGAGAACAGGTGGACAGAGGATCTAGTCGTAACATACATGCCAGATAAGCTATCCTGACCCAGCGAGCCCAAGGGACCCCACATCTTCTGGCAAGCACCTGAGCAGAGATCAGCTGAACCTGTTCCTTATTTTGCTGCAACATAGCCCAAGATAGTCAGATTTTTAAAATTCTGATTTCAAATTGACCCAGTGTGTTACAAAAACGTTTTTAGAAATCTCAGTTTTGAAGTATCTATTCTTGAGTTCAACTGTGTACATTTGACCTAAGCTGAAATTTCATTATCTGGTTTCTTCAGCGCAAACTAGGAGATTCCACCCCTACCTTGATTTCAGAATAATGATCAGTCAATGCTGTCCGTGTTGAGAGGTAAAGTGGTCTCTAGAATAAAATATGTGGCCGTGGCAGGACAGTGTGCTACTCCAACTCTTAGATACAACTGTCAGTTTTTTCTTACAAAACAACATGATAATTTATTTAGTCAATTATTTTAAAGTGCTAACAAGAATATGTAAGCAGTAACAGCATATAAAACATTGGGGTTTTGAATGCATTGCCTCGGGGTCCAACCACTGGTGATTTTCATAACATAAAATTTAACCACCGCCGTCCCTCCACACCAACACACACACAGCCAAACACAGTGGTTCACAACTGGACTCTCAGCATTTTAGGAAGCCGAGGTGGGAAAATCACTTGAGCCCGAGTTTTGAGACCAGTCTGGGCAACATAGTGAGACCCTGTCTCATTAATAATAATAAGATTGAAATAAAATAAAACCCACAATTTTGAAAAATGAAATATACTCTTCACTTGCATTCTGCAATTAGGTGGTTAAACCAAATAAAGAAAAGCTCTCCTCTTAGCTTGGCTTTAAAACAAACCAGTTATTGTTTTCTGTCCATCAACAATAACTAAGCTTTGAGTCACAGCAAACCTCAAAACAAACCCCAGATAGTTACACAATTTCATAAAAGGAGATGAAAAACATAAATATATTTTTATCTATAACATAAAAGAGGAAGACATTCTTATCGTAATCAAAGCAAAGGGAAAAATCACAAAAGTATATATCAGATTTGGTGTTCTTAACACTTTTGTTTGTAAAAACATCATAACATTAAAATACAAGTAGAAACCTAGAAAAATATTAAGCGAAACCTATATAACACAATAAAAGTTAATGTAATGTATACAAAAGGTGTTCATACAAATTAAAAAAGAAAAATTCCTGCAATTTTTCAGTTTCCTTAATTAACATTACTTATAATCAAATAAATACAAACAATAATATTTTTCACACATCAAATTAACAAATGAACTTAACACCTGTTTTCACTGGGTAAGATTGCTAGGGGTTAATTTTATAAAACTAAAAACATTATCTTTTTCCTTGAAAAGTTTTCAGTTTTGTGTGAGAAAAATAGATCAATAGGTCCACTAGGTATAGTTGTGTAGGTTGTGAATAGTATACGGGACTCAGTTTAAGATGCAAGTGGATTCTAACCATCAAGCCATAAGGCCTGGTATGAGCTTCATTTGCTAAAATTAGATATTAAAAATATTTTATATAGGCTAGGAGCATGCATGCAGACGCAAACATTAAAAACATAGATATTATATAGTAACTACTAAGTGGAATTTTAAGAGTTCTATGTGAGCACAGCCTGGTGTTCAAGAAAAGGATTCTGTGTGAAGGGGTCAGGAGCAGAGTCCTGAAAACTAAACCAGAATTGATGCCATTAATAAATAGGCATAGATAGAAGAGCTTTAGACAGGAAAGATTACATGACGCATTTAGCATGCCATGCAGTGTGTGAAGAGTGTCATCAGGCTCGAAACTGACAAAATAAAAATGAAAAATACAGGAAAGACTTCATATAACCTACTAGGAGTCTGGCTGAGAGTAATGGAGAGCCATGGACAGTTTCCTAGGCAGGAAATTAATAAACACATCTCAGTTTTAGGGAGATGAATCTGCCACACCAAGGAGAACAGATTGATGATGGTTTTGGAAAGAAATTAAAAGCCTGTCCAGATTTGTTGTTCCTCTTTGTATCTCCTAACCAAGTTTTTCCAGTGCCTCGCTGTAGTACAGATCTGAGTTCTCCGTGACATCTGTCCACCCAATTAGATATTCTTTCCCCAGCTCACTTATTGTGCAATCTGATAATTTCCGTCAATGATTTTTTATGCCATAGCTCCAGGAACATAGAGTCTGACTCAATTTGCTATTACTCTTAACTCCAAATTCCTGGGAGAGAGAATATGGTTGGTTTAGACAATGCACGGTAGTTTGACTCAAATAGCCATGGTTAGGGTGGCTCAAAGCTGGCTGCCATCCCTCCTTATTCAGGGAATAAAGATGGAGCAATTCCTACGAAAAGAGAGAGGCTTTGAGTTAATTTTGACACAGCCACACACCTAAAATATACTGTACTAAATCAGGGGAAGTCTGGTATTATGGTCTGCATGTTTGTGCTCCCCTCAAATTCATGTGTTGAAACCTAACCACCAGTGTGAGGGTATTGCGAGGTGGGGCCTTTGGGAGGTGATTAAGTTATAAGGGTGGAGCCTTGGTGAACGAGATTAGTGCCCTTATAAAGGAGGCTGCAGAGAGCTGTGTTGCCTCTTCCATCACATAAGGACACTGTGAGGAGATGCTATCTATGAATATGACAGCAGTTCTTACCAGACAGTGTATCTTCCAGCACCTAAATCTTGGAATTCCCACCCTCTAGAACTGTGAGAAATAAATTTCTGTTGTTTTAAGAAACCTAGTTTATGGTATTTTGTTATAGCAGCCTGAAGTGACTCAGACAGCTGGTATTTTAAGGACAGGCAGGAGAAAGTAGGTCATAAAAGAGAGAGATGGGAAGGAATAGAAAAAACATCAGGAGATTGGGTGAAATCTTTATGAAATATATTCACGAAACCAATCTGAAATATATCGAGAATTTTTATATTACTCACATTTGACCCAGCAATTTCCCTTCTAGTATTTCACATACTCCGGATACATGAGAGGTCTCACGACAGTCTTGCTCCCTTGTCTGCCTTTCTTCTAGATTCATCTCCCAACACTTTGTGATCTACTCTCTAGACCCCAACACCATTTATATGCGTGAAAGTTCTCTACTTCTTGCTTGCTCTTTTTCACTTCTGAGTTACTTATATGCTTCTGTCGTTGCCTAAAATATCTCCTCCTGAACTCTTTTCTATATGTGTACAGGACTTTTCTTCACCATGTGAAGAAGCCAACACAGACATCAACTCTTGCAGAAATATTTACATTCCAGGATAGGTGGAATATTTATCCTCTGAGACACTCTCCTTACTGCTCATTTCACTTACTTCTGGGTACACTAAATATTATTATTATATTTTTAATATAACTCTCATAATAGTGTTCATTCTTAAAGGATAACAGCCATAGCTTGTCCATCTTCATAACCTTGAAGAATATTACAGTACTTTGCTAATAGATAACATTCAATAAATATTTGTGGAAGAAATTGAATGACTGGATAGTTATAGTCAAATATATTGAGAAGAAACAGGGTAAAGATATTGATTAACTGCTGTCATTGTTAAAAAAATTGTCATGTTAAGATGTGGGGATAAAGAGAATAGCTTCTCTAAATCTCTGGGAACTGTTATGGGCATTGCTGTGAATATTTTCATTCAAGAGAAATGTCTAATTTTGTTTGACTGAAAAGATAAGCTTTTTATCTTATAATCTTAAAAGTGAATGTGATACCAAGCCTAGCTTCTGGATTAACAGGGTAAATTATTAGCAAGTGTTTACTAAGTTAAAAGGCAAACATTCTTATCCAATTAAAATTATAATACAGTAGATTCTCATGGAAGGTCATCAGTAAATTCTTGAAAACTGCGACTTTAAGCAAATTGACTTACTATAGGCTACTTGATATAAGGAAAAGTTCATACTACATATCTCTGATCACAAAAACGTTATCAAATTTCTAAATAAAGCCCCCAAATGCTTTAATATTAAGCATCGAAATAAATCTGAGCAATCCACACATTTAAGAAACATTAATTAATACAAGTAAGATAGTTATTTACCCGTTTATTCCCTATTCAGGGTCACAGATGGCTTGAGTGTCTCCCTGTGGCTCAGGGCACTGGGCAGGGACCCACAGTGAACAGGAAGCCATTTCATCACAGGGCGCACTCACACACACCCCTGCCCCCACTCAAACTGGGACACACAAATTCACCTAATGTGCACATCTTTGGGATGTGGGCAGAAATGACAGTACCTGGAGAAAACATACACAAACTTGGGAAGAACGTGGAAACTCCACAGAAGAAGTGGCCCCATCATTATAATAAAACAACGTTGAATGAAATGACATCATCTGAGGGCCTGCTATAGTCCTATTCTGAATTTCTAATGGTGTTTTAAAGTGATTGTTGATTGATTTGATTCTTATCTCACCTTATTAAGGAGCTCAAGAATTGGCATATTGGCCGGGGGCAGTGACTCACACCTGTAATCCCAGCACTTTGGGAGGCTAAGGCGGGCAGATCACCTGAGGTCAGGAGTTCGAGACCAGCCTGGCCAACATGGTGAAACCCCATCTCCACCAAAAATACAAAAACTAATCAGGCATGGTGGCGTGTGTACTGTAATCCCAGGTACTTGGGAGGCTGAGGCATGAGAATCCCTTGAGCCTGGGAGGCAGAGGTTGCAATGAACTGAGATCACGCTACTGCACTCTAGCCTGGGTGACAGGGTGAGACTCCATCTTAAAAAAAAAAAAAAAAAGAATTGACACGTTTATTCCCTTGGGTGTTTATTCTAGGGAAAATTGTTGAGTAGGCAATACCAACATTTGATGTCATCAATTACAGCATTTCATGGAAGTCTTTCATGTACCCAATAGTCTCAAGCTCATTTTGGATATTTTTAAAAGCTGCTTTAAGGAGAAAATAATAATATATAATCTCATGCAATTTTAAATCAATTTTTAGTGAGTGTTAATCCTTCTTTCTGATTGTGAAATATATTCCTCCTTTTTCCCTCTCCTTTCTTCCTACTATCCTACTATCTTCCTTATTTCCTGTCTTTTAATTTTCTGCCCTTACCTCCTGTCTTTCCCTCCTTCCTTTAAATTAAATGGATGAATATATTAGAGAGATATTACAATGGAAAAAGAACCCTCTGGAACCTGTGAAATCACACGTAAACCTGATATTAAAATGTATACTTCCCACCAAATATTTATTTAGTCACCTTAATATCAGTCTTCCTTATATGCATACAGCTATGTATCAGTTAAAGATAGGGATACATTCTGAGAAATGCATCGTTAAGAAATTTCTGTTTGCCAACTTCATGGAGTACACTTACACAAACCTAGATGGTATAGCCTACCACATACTTTGACTATGTGGTATAGACTATTGCTTCTAGGCTTCAAACCAATGCAACACGTACTGTACTGTACTGTAGGCAGTTGGAACACAAGGGTAGGTATTTGTCCATCTGAACATATCTAAACACAGAATAGATACAGTAGAGATAATTATAATTTTATGGAACCACCGCAGTACATGTGGTTTGTCATTGACTGAAACATTGTTATATAGTGCATGGCTATTTCTTTTTTTTTTTTTTTTTTTTTTTTTT
>NC_045436.1:166922084-166929469 GCF_002776525.5 Piliocolobus tephrosceles | reverse complement strand
TTTTTTTTTTTTTTTTTTTTTTTTTAGTAGATACGGGGTTTCACCATGTTAGCCAGGATGGTCTCGATCTCCTGACCTCGTGATCAGCACGCCTCGGCCTCTCAAAGTGCTGGGATTACAGGCGTAAGCCACCGCGCCCGGCCGGTGCATGACTATTTCTTTAGGAGAGATTCCAATACTGGTAGTTTAAAAGGCCAAAACTTGTTTCGAGAAAACCTATATATTTTTGGTTATTGTGGCCTAGAAATTGTCTTGAAACTAAATAACATTTTAATTATCCCATGCCTTCAAGTAACATAAGGTTGAGTCAAAGTTAATTAATAGATTGAAGATTGTTTGCCTCAGGATAGCATTTAGAAGACATGTGTTAATTCCTTAGCTGAATTTCTGATTTGAAGCACAAAATAAATAATAAGCATTACTCCAAGAAAAGATACTTTTCTATCTTCCATTAAGCTTTGCAAAAAGTGTAAACTTATAAATAAGAATAAATAAGAAACAAGAACCTACAGAGTTTACTATTTCCAAGAGACATTTGCAGGTGGCTGACGTCTGTTTAAATTTAGGTGGTTTCAAAGAACAAACATAACCAAAGTACTTAATGATTAGAACTTAAATACATTAGGACCCTCATTAAAATCTAGACTATCTGCTTGAAATTACCATTCAATTAAACTGATTATGTATATATGTCTTCACAATTTACGCTCTTCTGAGAAAAAAAACCTACATATATGGCTTGAGAAGCATATCAAAAGGGCTTTGGACAAAATGGTCTTCAGTTTCCATGAGTTTTGTGAATTAAAAATATGGTGTATCTCAAAGGACAGCAAGGCATTATATATTAGGACTGAAAAGCAACATTTATTTTGATATTGAGGCTATTCCCTTCCCCTAAGAAAAACATTTTCAGAAGACTTTTAAAATTGGATTGCTTTAAATGATAAGTAAAATTTATGTCTGTCTATATTTTGTATATATGCTTGTATATTTGCATATATATGTATATACATATAGAATAGTAAAGTTTCTTATAATAAATTATATGTTTGAAACTGTGAAATAAAGATGAATGAATCCAGTACCAGCCTTTTTAATATATTGTTAGTTGAGAAAGAAGTGAATTTTCCTTCCTGCATCAATTTGTCACTTTCGTTGACAGGGTGGGTACAATAAATTTCCATCCAGAGAGAATCAGTCAAATTTATACATAGTCTTTGTCATGACTCAAATAAGAGATTTTGGTGATATCTACATTTTCAACTGAAGCTGTGTTTCTGTTGACTTTAGAGTTGCAGTAATAAGGTAGGAGAAGGCTTGCAATAGATAGTAAAATTGCTCCAGATGTAGTTAAGCTTAAAGGGAGGTAGAAGGAAGGTAGGGCAAGATATCCACCATGAAAATAAAAACTAGAGAAATAGCAGACCTTTGTATCTAGAAACCACATCAATAATAAACCTGATAATAATCTTCAAGATAAATCACTTGTAAAGAGCAGTTGTGGAAACTGTCACCTAGACTTGTGTTTATTGGCTTTTATCAGTGGTGCTGGGGTATGGGTAATAAATCGGGTTAATATAAATTCATAATAATGCACGTGAAGATTCTAATAAAATAACGATGTTTTCACTTGAGTGTTCAATTTACTCTACTTTTTTTAGTGTAAGGCTTATGAACTAAGAATATAAGGCCTGACTACCATGTGCTCCACTCTTATCTATCCATTACCAAGTGATAAAACTCTCAGAAATTATGGATGTGACATGAGATAAAGTGTTAATTGGAGTTTGGGAACAAATTGAAAATCCTGATGTCTTGTTTTTCTAAGACCACCAGAGCGAGCACAAAAGAACCAGCAAGTAGGCAAAGGTCAGGCGCAAAACTGCTAGTTTATTTTAGTAACCTAAGGTGTGGAGAAGAAGTCTGTCGGCCTCCGGCAAAGAAGGCCGGCAGAGTTCCCCTCCCACAAGCTCTCAGACGGAGTTCCGACATCCCGACAGGACTGGGAAGCTGGGAAGTCCGTGTGGCTCAATGGCGGAGAGCGGCTTTTCTAGGAGTGGGAGGGCAATAGGTGGGGCATGGGCGTGTCAGGGGCATTCCGCAGGTGCGACCAGGTAAATCTTGGTCTCTTCAGATTGACGTCACCTGGCGCATGCCCAGTTGGTCTGCACCTTCCTGGGTGCCGGCTGCCGGCTGCATTTTCCCCCGGTCGGGAAGAGTTGGGAGGGGGGGGATGAAGAACCGGGAAGTGCACCATCTTGCCTCCATTCATCCAAACACCTGACCCTAATTTTTGAAAGTTTACAATAATTATACTCTCTTGCAAAAATCATCCTTTAATTGCTTTTCATGAAAATCTTGATCAGGACAGGATGTTTATGAGACCATCACATTAAACAAAAGAAGCATATCTCCAGTTGGATTTGATCACCAGATTCTACCTGTTGAAATCACACTGGCTTAAATAAGCATGTTAATCTGTATCTACATTTTGTTTATTTATAGAGGAAAGTGTTGGATTAAGTCATAAAATTGAATTCTACTTTACTTAAAGGCAGTTGGGTACAGTGGATAGAACAGATTTTATAGATCTCATTTAAAATCCAGTTGTACCTGTTTGGTGTATGACTCTGGGCAGAGTTGCTTTACTTCCCTGATCCACAGTTTATTGTTTCTTGCATTTAGGATGAATGCATTTGCTGGTCATCTTGCATTTACGATAACATATAATGTATGTTGTCTCTGTTAGTTGCATTTATCTAGGGCATTATTTCCAAATCATGGATGGATGTGTGTATGTATTTGTGTGTCTATGTATAAAATGCCGACTAATAATTATTGTTATCATTTTATGAGGCAGTTAATTTAAACTTTTATTCAGCATAGTAATTTGGGCAAAACAAAAGGGAAAACACCCTTTCGGTAGGCTATTCAATCTAACATCTTTCTTTTGACCTTTGATTCTCAAGTTCACCTGGAAAATTTACTCTAATGGACTTAAAATAGCACTGTCCTGGAAATCAGAACTTTTTCAGCCTAAACACAACATTCAAGTTTGTTTTCAAGTTTAATTTGCTTTTAAAAATATGAGTGACTGGCCAGGCACTGTGGTGTGGGCCTCTAGTCCCAGCTATCCAGGAGGTTGAGGCAGGAGGATAATTTGAGGCCAAAAGTTTAAGGGTCCAGTCCACTATGATTGCACCCATGAATAGCCACTGCACTCCAGCTTGGACAACATAGCAAGACAATATCTCTAAAAAAAATGGATGGCTGATAACAGTCATTTGACCTTGCATACGTCTGTGAGTAGTTTCCCAGATCATCTAAAGCATTAATTCTTTAAAGCCAACCTTAACAGAAACACCCTCAAATAGTGATAGAATATCTAGATTTCCATTGTGGAATTAATATAACTTATTTTAGCAGCTACAATTATATATCAGTTATAAATAGCCTAGCCTTCAGATAAAATTTTCTTTCTTAAACAAAAAAGAAAAAATAAATTTTTGAAGTGGCAACTACATGAATTCTATTGACATGTTTATATTTCAGGTGTGAATATTTAATTTTTACTATGGATCTATTATTTCCATTCTTAAATTTTTGTTTTGTTTTGTATTTTTTTCAGAGTCAGGGTCTTAGTCCGTCATCCAGGTTGGAAAGCAGTAATGCAATCCTAGCTCACTGTTATATTGAACTCCTGAACTCAACCGATCCTCCCGCCTCATCCTCCCTAATAACTAGGACCACAGGTATGTACCACCTTGCCTAGTTAATTTTTCTGTCTTTTTTTTTTTTTGGTAGAGACAGGGGTCTTGCTATGTTGCTGAGGCTTGTTTCAAACTCCTAGACTCAAGCAGTCTCCCTACCTTGGCCTCCCCAAATGCTGGAATTAACAAGTGTGAGCCCCTCCCTCTGGCCTTAAATTTTTTAATAGAATGATTTTGTCTTTTTTTTTTTTTTGGTACTCACCTTGCTTAATAGTTTTGATTAGCAGTACCTGAAAACAGTGCCACAATTTTCATATTAATAAATAAATAGGTCTGCCCATCTGACAAACATATAATTTTTGAACATTTTTTTGAAGGTCTGATGGAATCTAAACATTGATTTCTATTTTGTAGTTGGCTGAATAATGGCCCTGCCAAGATGTCTGCATCTTGATTCCCTGAACATGTACCTTATGGCAAAAGGGACCTAGCAGCTGTAATTAAGTCATGAATTTTGAGACACAGATATTGTCCTGGATTATCTGAATGGCCCAATAAAATCACAAGTATCCTTTATAAAGGAAGGCAGGGGGAAATTGAACCATAGAAGAAGATGACAGCATGATGGAAACTGAGGTTGCTGTGATGCACTTTAAGATGGAGAAAGGGACCCTAAGTCAAGAAGTGCAGGCCTAGAAGCTGGAAATGCAAGTCTAGAGGCTGGGAAAATCAAGACACAGATTTTCCCCTAGAGAATCCAGAAAGAACACAGCCCAGCCAACACCTTCACTTTAGGCTTCTGACATCCAGAACTGTAAGATAAACTTGTGCTCCTTTAAGTTAACAAATATGGGGTAATTTGTTATAGCTTCAATAGGAAACTCACACATGACTGCTTTAAAAGAAGGGCTGAAATTATATATTTTGATGTTTTTCTCTTCCTCTCCTAAATTAAATTAGTTGAACAAATTATAGACCTATATTCTGACAATTTTCAGAGAGGGCAAGTTAGGGATTTTCACCTTATAATGTTTGTGGAGTCTCTGATCGGCAAGAATGTGATGAAAAAGGGGAGAGGATGGGGTGAGAGCATCCCACTTAACCTGTGGTTACTTAAAGTGGAATTGCCTTAACAAATAAGATTGTCATTACCCTTCCCTTTACAAAAGTGACTGATGTCTTCAGCTGCTATTCATAAATGGTGCTGGCAGTTCTACTGGGTTATTTTTTTCATGTCCTTCCCAATTTTCACATTTTCTACATCTTAAAACTTCTCACTCATTCATGAACACTGCCTAATGCACCAGAACATTGCATTAAGTTGCTATCTGGCTCTCTAGATAAACATTAAAATAAAAGAGTCATTAGGAAGGGGTGAAAAAGATTACAGTAGAAAGAAAGGCCTTTTGTAAATTTCTTTCCAAGAGCTAGGCACCATTCCATGGTTGAAAATGAAGGGCACTTTTCAACGGACTTTAACCTTCTCCTTTTGGTGGCATAAAGTCCTTCTTCAGGACATCAACTATACAAGCCAATGCATAGATTTTTTTTGCCAGAGTTTTTGCATTAAAATTGCAATCACTTAATACTTTGAGGTTATCCAAAGAGATTTGATTATATAGTGATATTAAAACTTGCATTTTACGTTTATTATAATAAACAGAACAAGTCTGTCGAATATTTCTTCTGGAATTCATACAGCTACATTTTCCCCATATATTTGTGTCAATATAAAAGTAATTCCCATTTAGGAAAAGAAGTAGTTCTTTTATGAGTAAAACCTATATTTTCAATACTATGATTCTTTGGAAAAGTAAATATTCCTTACAAGTTAAGAGTGATCGAAATTTGGACATGAGAAACCAAACATTCCTTATACATTACCTACCATCAATAAAATCAACAAACAAAATAAGAAATGGAAGAAATATTTTAAAATGTGAGGTAAAGTGAAATATATAGAGAGATATAATATATATGATTATATCATGCTCATTAATGAATTATTAGAACAGAGCCAAATTAGTTAATGTACATGTAGGTTAAGCCCTTCTTTCTCTGATATATTAATCTATATGAAATCATGTTTAGAAGAGCTTGCACATTTATTATACGCTACACTGATGTGTGTACTACCCAACTCCTTTTCCCTTTTTGACACCATTGGTATGACACCATTTCATA
Organism: Piliocolobus tephrosceles; assembly: GCF_002776525.5. Taxonomy (NCBI): domain Eukaryota; kingdom Metazoa; phylum Chordata; class Mammalia; order Primates; family Cercopithecidae; genus Piliocolobus; species Piliocolobus tephrosceles. The sequence continues at coordinate 166,923,575 of NC_045436.1, read as the reverse complement.
AACTAAAAGGAAATGGAATCCCTAGGGAGTACCTTGTTTAGAATTTCACACCTAGCACATGACAGATAATGAAATTATAGTCTGTCTTTTGATGCAAAAAGTAAGTTCTCTTCTCATTTAAGAGGTATTCTGAAAAGTGAATGTCAAAAGGGGAAAGGGAATGTTCCATTGAAATTCTTCTTTATGAAGTGAATGTAGAAGGGATAATATTTTCAGATTTGTTGGATTACTGTATGAGTCTTGGTTCCATGTATGTGTGTATCATGACTGGTGGGTCACTGGAGTTTGTCAATGAAAAAATCCATCCACCAAAAATTCCTTATCACAATCCCCTTTAAAAAATGAGAAGCAATTACAATGGATCTATCAATCCAATGAAAATGAAACTATTACCACACGAAAAATCTGAAATTTACAAAAAACATAGAACTGATAAGTAAATTACACGTGCGTGTGTTTTTTTTTTTTTTGCTATTTTGTATATGATATTTTCCGGGAGAAAATTCATGTAATTGTCATTTTGCAATAGCCAGAAAGATTATCACTGACCTATGGAGACACTGTATTGTATTAAACATATAAATATAATGTTAAGAAACATTTAAGTATGCTAGTTGCCAGATAGACTTCTCAGATTTTTTATTTGTTCTTTTTGTATAATGCATGCCAACACAGTCCTCACAATTATTTATGCTGTTGGTTCTGTTATAATCTCAATTTTACAGATTGAGAAACTGAGCACACACAGGTACAGTAACTTATACGAAGTCACCCACATAGTGGCCGTACCTGGGATTCAAATCCAGGTGTCTTGACTCCAGAGATATTTATGTTTAAATATATGCTCAAATATATAATAATTTCTAATAGAAGTTGAGTAGATTTTCTTAAGATATTAATTGTTTAAAAATGGAGAAATAGAAAAATGAAACTTACTTAAGCTAAATTATGATGTAATTTTTCAGCATAAAAGAGTCTGCCAAGGACTGAGTAAGTTAAAAAATGTCCATTTATACACCTTCCTTATAACATTTCAGAAAATTGAAAAATATGTAAAAGATTCCAAAAAGATATGAACACAAACAACAAGCTGGTTACTTATAAAGAAATAAGAATTAGAGGCCAGGTGTGTTGGCTCACACCTGTAATCCAGTACTTCAGGAGGCTGAGATGGGCAGATCAACTGAAGTCAGGAGTTCAAGACCATCCTGGACAACATGGTGAAACCCCGTCTCTCCTAAAAATACAAAAGTTAATTGGGGAATTGGTTATGGTGGCACACACTTGTAATCCCAGCTACTCAGGAGGCTAAGGCAGGAGAATCACTGGAGGTTGCAATAAGCTGAGATCGTGCCTCTGCACTCCAGCCTCAGTGACAGAGCAAGACTCTGAGAAAAGGAAAGAAAGAAAGAAAAAGAAGAAAGAAAGAGAGAGAGAGAGAGAGAGAAAGAAAGAAAGAAAGAAAGAAAGAAAGAAAGAAAGAAAGAAAGA
>NC_045436.1:166853791-166922074 GCF_002776525.5 Piliocolobus tephrosceles | reverse complement strand
AGAAAGAAAGAAAGAAAGAAAGAAAGAAAGAAAGAAAGAAAGAAAGAAAGAAAGAAATTAGAGTGGTATTTGACTTATCATCAGCAAATCCAAATGTAACAGTGGAAAAAAAACAAACAGTTATTTTAAGTCCTAAAGGAAAATACTATTTCTTACCAAAATATCAAGGACAAGTGCAGGACAGACACATATTTGGATATGCACAGACTCATTAAGTCTACCACTCATCTCCTAAAGTGATTTTGTAGAATGAATTCCAGCAAACTTAAGATGAAATACAAGAAAGAGGAAGAAATGATATTCAAAAATATCACACAAAACGTGAGTGAAATTTAAAAGCTTGATGTTAACCATTAAATTGTCTTAGAAAATAAAGTAGAATAGAAAGTCAACATGTTTTAAAAGGAACACATTAAAGGCCACAATTGATTCACTGAAACATGGAAAATAATATAGAAATTAAATGATTTTGGTCTAGGATTTCTCAGTCTGGGCACTATTGACATTTTGCATCTGATAATTCTTTTGTGTGAGAGGGTGTCTTGTGAATTACGGAATGTTTAGCAGCAACTTGAAAAATGATGAAATGCTTTACTTTTCTGGCACAAATGTGCTCTATAAATATTTGTTAACTGAACTAAGTTTACAGAAGTAAAATGGGATGAATGTCAAAAACATTTACGTGAAAAGTAATGGTGAATAAAATATGAGCAAATATCAGGCATTACATTTCTTAGCTTACATCATAAAAATCAAGAGTAATGACAAGTTGATGGTTTATGACCTAATATTAAAGTGAGCATGCAAATCTATACAGCTAATAAAGAGGGAAGCTAAAAACAAATTTGGTGTAATTTGGGAGGAATGAGGAATAAGAAAAACACAAAGGAAGGTATACTTTATGTATGTGTAGGAAAAATAACTTCCTATATTAATAAAAAGCAAGAAGCAAACAAAACAAAACAGAAATATAAATAAACGAAACCCAACATATTAGTGGGACAAGTCGATGGTTGTGAAAGTCGAACCATTATCTTCTACTCTCATATTGTTCAATTTATTATTTACTTTATTTAAAACAAAAATTATAGATTTTATGGAAGAAAATGTGAAAATAACAACATGGTTGTGCTATGTAATTAATTGGTTGTTTCACAGGAAACCTAACATCCTCTTCAGGAACATTGAATGCTGAATGAGAAATTGGTATATGAGTTTTTAGGAGCTGCTCCCATAGAAAAATCTGAGTTATGGTATGGTCCAAGAACACTTACATTTTGGAAATATCATTTTCAGGGCTGCATGAATGATAGGTCAAAAAGGTACTATATTAGAGACACAAATTCAATTAGTAGGTTACTTTGACAAATTGGGTAAGAGTAGCTGTGGATTTGAAGGCAGGGATAAACAGACTGATGGGAAACTTGGGAAACAGGAGGGCCAGGATGTGGGGACAAATTCTACATGAGAAGTAGAAAAAGAGAAGCCCTAGCATGACCTCTGTGATCAATTGCGAGAGGTAATATAGGAAAAGAAAAAATTTTATTTTAGGAGAAAGAAAAAATTAGTTTTTGAAAATGTTGAATATGAGGGCACGTTTTAGTTCATTTGCACTGCTATAACAAAACACCATCAGCTAGGTGGCTTATAAACAAAAGAAATATATTTCTTCCTGTTTTGGAGGCCAGGAACTGCAAGATCAAGGCACTGGCAGATTCAGTATCTGGTGAGGCCCACTTATTGGTTCATAGAAATGGTGCCTTCTCACATGATGAAAGGGAGAACTTTAGTCTCTTTGGCCCCCTATATGGGCACTAATCCCATTTACAGGGGCTCCATTCTCAAGACCTAATCATCTCCCAAAAGGCGCCACTGCTAATATGATTACTTTGGGGGTAAGGATGTCAACCTATGAATTTTGGGGGAAACCCAAACATTCAGACCACAGTAGGACAGATGTCCTGCTATGTTTGTTCACACAGATATTGAAAATATAGGACTGAAGTTTCAAAGAGTGATTTAGAGATATAAATTTGTTGAAAATATTCAGTCTAGTGCCATTACATTCAAGATAATATTATGAATGTGGTAAGTGGTATGCTATTCAGGGCTCTAAGCACTTAGCTTAGAAAAGAAATATTATTTGTTTTCCACACCAATAAAATGAAACAAAAGTAAGATAAGATGACATTAAAGATATCTTGAGGTTCTGGGAATTTGTCAAAACTTTTTTTTTTTTTTTCTTTTTGAGACCGAGTCTTGCCTGTCACCCATGGCGTGATCTCAGCTCACTGCAGCCTCTGCCTCCCGGTTTCAAACAATTTTCCTATCTCAGCCTCCCGAGTAGCTGGATTACAGGCACCTGCCACCATGTCCAGCTAATTTTTGTATTTTTAGTAGAGACAGCCTTTCACCATGTTGGCCAGCCTGTTCTCGAACTCCTGACCTCGTGATCTGCCCGCTTCAGCCTCCCAAAGTGCTGGGATTACAGACGTGAGCCACCACACCCAGCCCTAAAACTTCTTACTGAAATTAGCCTAGTATCGACAGTAACTAGATACATAGAGACTGAGTCGTAGTCTATATGTCAGAGTTATGCATATTTTAATCAGCTCTCTTTATAAATGATGCTTTATAATGCAAATGCTAAACTGAGTCTGGAGTTTTCAGAGTTGTATAGTCTCTGACAAAATGCCCCTCATTTATTTTTATTATTGTGTTCATGGATTATATATTATGTACTAATGCCCAATATGTTCCTGATTTTAAGCAAAGTAATTTATCTTGTTTATTTTCAATCCATTTATAACATATTGTTAATTTTAAAATATCTTCAGGACAACTGGTTGAGTTGGGAGGAAATGTGCTCTGGGACTCCAGGGGATGTTTCTGGATAGAGAAGTAGAATTTTGGCCTGAGCACATTTTTGTGGCTTAGATTGATACTATCTGCTTCAGTGTTTATTTCCTGAATTAATCCTGATTGCTCAAAACACAGTTAATTTTCTTGTTGGTTTTTGCCTGCCTTTCTGGTCTAGACTGGAAATATGTCTTCTCTAAACATTTGGTAAATAGCCCAACCTAAAACTCCTTTATCAAAACTATGTACAGCATTACCCCAGGGAAAATGCTAAAATTGACCACTATACCCAAAAGGAAAATCTTAGCAACCTTTCCAAATTTAAACATTATGATTTTTCCAACAAGGATCTTTGGAAGCAAAGACGTATGGAGTTTGCATATTGTGGTTTGCAGAACTCAAACTGAAATTTGATTCATCTTACTTTTCATTAAGTACAAGGAAGAGAATAATCCAGGCTTTTCCTAGAATTCAGTATAATCTCTTTCCAACTGTATTCTGTGAATTTAAAAGCACTTCAAGTGATTAAAAAAACCTTATATCTATAACTCAGTCACAATGCATATGATCACAGCGCAGCTGACTGTCGTCACATATGATATCTTACAAATAAATGGCCTTCTTTGATACAGGAATTTTAGATTTATAAAATTGAGGATTAAAACTAAGCAAATTCCAGGTTCTATTTTAAAGTCTGTGCTTTAGCAAAATGCTTTCCAAGTAATGCTTATTAGAGAGCAATGCATATTCAACTAGCTTAAGAGATTTTTTATTTGCATTGATGGTTTTGCTCTTTTAAAAACACAGTTTAGTACTTTAGTCCATGTTACAAACTACATTATTAGTGCTATAGGTTACTTGAAGATTAAATATTACTTTTATCATTCATTTTTATTGTTAAACTTGAAAACTTTGCAGAGTATAAGAATTGGTTCATTAGGGAGAGGGATGGATTACTTTGTGGTCTCTTATGCAAATTATGTGTGTTTGCATCTTTCTAAATGTACCAGGGAGGCTGTTTCAATAATGTTTGGAAATGAAGATTTTGGAAAAAGGGAAAGGAGCTAATAACTATTCAGTCTTGTGTTAAATTAACATTAGAAAAAGCTCCTGGAATTTGATTGGATTTATGAACTATAAAAATATTCAATTTTTGAAATGGATTGACCTATACCTCACAATTTTAGGAGTTTGATTTTGAACACCTTAGTAAAATTAACCTTCTCTTGATCACAGCATTGTGTATTACTAAAAGATGTACAAATAGAGTAATGTTTGGAATTGTGCTCTATATATTAAATAGCATTTGAAAAATATTTTTCAAATGTACATATTTTACTTGGCTTTTAATTAAATTTTGCATGTGGTAGTAGTCATATAAATAGTTTGCCTGCATGACAGTTGTTGGCATATTTCTATGAATAGCCTGGAATCCCTATACAAAATAGATACAGTCACCAAGATAAGCATAACAGAAATACTACAGGCATCATCTTCAATACAATTATATAACAAACTATGCTGATATAAGTGGGGTCAAACCAAAAACAGTAATAAAAGGCATGATCTCAACAAATCTATAACAGAAAGCAGATACAGGAAATAATCTTCAAATGGGCCTGAGAGCAGAAGAACCCCCAAATCACCCTCATGTGTTATGAAAAGCTTGGTGGGCAAATCCAGTAGAGTCCAGCTAAAAAGACGTCTACAAAGGCTACCTTTCTAAGGAAGTTAATGGTGACCATGAAAATTTTAGGCAATTTTAGGATGGTATAGTTCCTATGCATTTTTGTAGTTAATTAACTCATTTGTAGGATAAAGCTCCAAACATGGGTGAAACTGCTGTCAATAGACTTTGCACTGAGCAGAAAATAGATACAGGGCACAAATGATAAATATAGTCCATAAAAAAGTCAGCAAAATAAATAAATAAATAAATAAATAAATAAATAAAACAGAGTCAGCCTGTCTCAGAGAATGCAAGACTGTGTTTTTAAATTTTATAATAATAGAAGATATTTTTCTAGAGTCATGTGACTAAATGACATTTTTACCCTACCCTTCCCTTCTAAGAGTCTCGGAAAACTTATTTCACTTGGAAATGAACAACTAAAATATATATAAATGGAATATATACTACATTCCTAAAAGGAAAACAAGAAAATGAGCAAAATAAAACACCTATGGATATTTAAGTCATTTCAAAAAACCAAGCACAAAATAAGATTTATAAGCTAATATTTTAAGCTGTTAAAAAGGTATTAATAACACAATGGAAATCAGAATTAGAAAAGCTTGTTAATAAAAAACATTATGAATGAAAGACAAACAGAATTCAGAAAATAATTGGAAATGAAAGCAAAAGGTCAATTTCATAAGTAAATTTAAACCAGAATGAAAACAGTTATGTCATAAGGGACATAGGGATATATATATATATGTGTGTGTATGTGGCTTATGATATATCTTTGATATATATATAGCACATGACTGTATAATAGTAGTAACTGCAGAAAAAGAATAGCAAACAACAGTGAAACAAATGCTAAAGAAAATAAGAAAATTTCCTTGGAATGAAGACTCAAAATCAAATTTTGAAATAATACCATATACACCTTTAATAATTAACCCATAAAGACTGATTGTGAAAGAAATAAAAATCCTTCTGGCATTCTCACAAAAAGATGGAGTCATTAATATGAAAAAAATCAGACTGTTTTAGAAATTAATGAAAGCAACTTTTTAAGCCGGGAAACAATGTAATATTGTATTTAAGAAAATTTAGAAAAGAAAATGTAAGCCAACAGTTACAAATCTACTCAAATTGATGTTTAAATATAAAGATATTTTTCCAAAATACAAACATACTGTTATTCATACAGAATATCAGTTAATATTTTTTATGTGAGTCCTTCATAAAAAATATATTAAAGATATATAGTACTATGTAAATGATTAAAAAGACACTGTCATAACTATTCACAGTGAGCATTGGATAAAATATTAGCAACAGAACTAAAATCTGTTTTGAGAGAATATAGACAGTAAAGGGAAAGCAGAATGAGTTCATATACTTTCCTATAGATGTTAAATGACAGTAAAGTATCATATATCATGATAAATTATGTACAGGGAGAAGGGAGAGGTTTTACCTAACAAACTTGCTTATAGTAGGAGACAAATAGACATATCCAAAAAGAAAAAAATAAAATAAAGCATGAATTGTCTATTCTGAAAAGCAATTACTACAAAGGTAACTATCATAAAAAATACGAACTTGCCTAAATAGCAAATACCTGCACTGAGAATGAGAATAAGAACAAGGATGAAAGAGAGATAAAACAGACAAACACTATGATAAAATGACATTAAAAGGCAAATAGAGTTTGAGTATTTCCTACTTGAAGTTCTTGTGACTAGAAGTATTTTGGGTTTCAGATTTTTTCAGATTTTGGAAAATTTGCATATGCATAATGAGATATCTTGGGAACGGAACCCAAGTCTGAAAACAAAATTCATTTATGTTTGATATGCAGCTTTTACACATAGACTGAACATAATTTTATACAATATTTTTAATAACTTTGTGCATGAAGCCAAGTTTGTGCTAAGTATTTATCTGTGGAATTTTACATTGTGGTGTCATGTTGGTGATCAAAAGTTTTGTATCCTAGAGATTTGGGATTTCAGATTTTCATATTAGGGATGTTCAGCATGTATAGCTATTGCAGAGGAGTGACATCAGAATGATGACAGAGTAGAAGGCGCCATCCTTCATCTCCCCCACTCCCCACCCAACACACACACAAATACAATAGCTATCGCTGAACAAAAATAGCCCTAGGAGTGTTCAAGAGTTCATTGAAAAACCTGCAGCCACAGAGTGATGCAAAAGTAGAAAACAATTGCACAGAAAGGACTGCTGGGGTAACTGGCATACATGAATCACTGGGAAATGGCTAGGAGCAAAGACAAAGAGGAGAACTATCAGTGTAAGCTGACCCAGAAAGACTGTTAAGATACCATGGGTGATACACAGTGGGTGATAGCATGAGTCCCAGTTGCCTGCTGTATGGAGAACCCAAGCAGCCTTTGACATTGAGGACCTCAACAGCATTTACGACACTCGGGGGCTTCATGGAGCTTTCATAGCAGAGGTCCCATTAGTGTTCATTGGTGTAGACCCTAGTAGCCTATTTTACAGAGAACACCTGCAGTTTTTGCCACTTAGGTAACCAGATGTGGCTACCATGGGCCCTCTGGAGAGAGAGAAGCTGTGGTACCTCAAAGAAGAAGCTGCTGCTGTGTCTTCCCAAATTGGGGCCACCAACTCCCCAAACCCATGCAGACTCCAGTCTCAAGAGTCACAGTCACCGTGCATGTGCCCATGCTCTAGATCCTGGTTCTGTTGATATTTCACATGCATTCATGCCTTGCACACAATATAACACTGCAGTGGCAGTTCCTGCTCTCTTGGAACTGGTGCCACCATCTTTTTAGATACAAGAACTGCAGTACATCCATATTCACTCACACTCCAGCCCCTGGTTCCATGGCTGCTCTACAGGAACCATTCATCAAAACCAATATCACCACAGTAAACACAATGACAAGCTGGACCCAGCAAGAGGGACCTGCTGGACAAGTAGAGGGATCCACTTCTTCCATGAAAGAAAAAATAATCATGATGACTCCAACAGTCCTTACCACCACTGAAGACACCTACAGCCATGGCTGCTGAGAACACCTACAATCTTTGCCTATTCTGACCTGAGCTGATAGTGCTTCATGGAGACTATGCCACTGTACATATTGGGGCTGAAACCACCATAATTCACCTAGCCAATACCTTTGCATCTATCTGGAGATATAGGTCTTTAATCATGAAAAACAGTTGGTAAAATCTGAAAGAAGTGGCTGCTTCATTAAATGCACAAATATCATTCTGAGGCAACAAAAAATGTTTGGAATTTTTTAGAAATCACACTCCAAAAGTAGTAAAAATAATTATCCAGTAACAGACCCCAAAGAAATGGATATCTACGAATTACCAGATAAATAATTCAAAATAATTCTTTTAAGAAAAGTCAGAAAGCTATGAGAGAATGCAGAAAGATAACTCAATGATATCAAGATAACAATACAAGAACAAAATGAGAGTCAATTGAGAGATAAGAATATAAACCAAACTAAAATTTTGGAGCAGAACGATACAATGAATGAAGTTTTAAAATGCAATAGAGAGTGTCAATAGCAGATTTGATAAAGTAAGAGAGAAAATCTGTGAATGCAAGAACAGGCCGTTTGTGATTTTCTAGCTAGAGTAACAAAAACATGAAATAATGAAAAATAGTGAAGAAAGCCTGGGGAATTTATGGAACACCATCAAACAGTAGCATATGCATTATGAAAATTAGTGAAGAAGAATAGAGGAGAAGAGAACAAAAAGCTTATTTATTTATTTTCTTATTATTGTTTAAATTTTACTTTAAGTAAAATTAAACAAACCTGCAGAATGTGCAGGTTTGTTACATAGGTATACACGTGCCATGGTGGTTTGCTGCACCTATCAACCCATCATCCAGGTTTTAGCCCCGCATGTATTAGGTGTTTGTCCTAATGCTCTCCCTCCCCTTTGCCCTCACACCCCAAAAGGCCGCAGTGTGTGATGTTCCCCTCCCTGTGTCCATGTATTCTCATCGTGCAACTACCACTTATGAGTGCAAACATGTGGTGTTTGGTTTTCTGTTCCTGTAATAGTTTGCTGACAATGATGGTTTCTAGCTTCATCCATGTCCCTGCAAAGGACATGAACTCATTCTTTTTTATGGCTGCATGGTATTCCATGGTATATATGTGCCATATTTCTTTTATCCATTCTATCATTGACAAGCATTTGGGTTGGTTCCAACTCTTTGCTACTGTAAATAGTGCTGCAATAAACAAACGTGTTCATGTGTCTTCATAGTGGAATGGTTTATAATCTTTGGGTACATACCCAGTAAAGGGATTGCTGGGTCAAATGGTATTTCTAGTTCTAGATTATTGAGGAATCGCCACAGTGTCTTCCACAGTGGTTGAACTAATTTACAATCCCACCAACAGTGTAAAAGCCTTCCTAATTCTCCACATCCTCACCAGCATCTGCTGTTTTCTGGCTTTTTAATAATCACAATTCAAACTGCCGTGATATATCTCATTATGGTTTTGATTCACATTTCTCTAATGACCAGTGATGATGGGCTTTTTTTTTCATATATTTTTTGGCCACATAAATGTATAGTTTTGAGAAGTGTCTGCCATTTCTGCATCTATTGAGATAATCATGTGGATTTTGTCATTAGTTTTGTCACTGTTTATGTGATGGATTATGTTTATTGATTTGCATATGTTGAATCAGCCTTACATCCCAGGAATGAAGCCTACTTGATCATGGTGGGTAAGTTTTTTGATGTGCTGCTGGATTTGGTTTGCCAGTACTTTATTGAGGATGTTTGCATCGATGTTCATCAGGGATATTCGCCTGAAATTTTCTTTTTTTGTTGTGTCTCTGCCAGGTTTTGTTATTAGGATGATGCTGGCCTCATAAAATGAGTTGGGGAGGAGTCCCTCTTTTTCTATTACTTGGAATAGTTTCAGAAGGAATGGTACTAGCTCCTTTTTGTATCTCAGGTAGAATTTGACTGTGAATCCATCTGGTCCTTGGCATTTATTGGCTGGTAGATTATTAATTACTGCCTCAATTTCAGAACTTGTTATGGGTCTATTTAGGGATTCACCTTCTTCCTGATTTAGTCTTGGGAGGGTATATGTGTCCAGGAATTAATCCATTTCTCCTAGATATTCTAGTTTATCTGCTTAAAGGTGTTTATAGTATTCTCTGACAGCAGTTTGTATGTCTGTGGGATCAGGAGTGGTATCCTCTTTACATTTTTTATTGTGTCTATTTGATTCTTCTCTCTTTTCTTCTGTGTTAGTCTAGTTAGTGGTCTATTTTCTTAATCTTAAAAAAAAAAAACCAGCTGCTGGATTATTGATTTTTTGAAGGATTTTTCGAGTCTCTATCTCCTTCAGTTTTGCTCTGATCTTAGTTATTTCTTATCTTCTGCTAGTTTTTGAATTTGTTTGCTCTTGCTTCTCTAGCTCTTTTAATTGTGATGTTAGGGTATTGATATCAGATCTTCCTAGCTTTCTGATGTGGGCATTTAGTGTTATAAATTTCACATTAATACTGCTTTAGCTGTTTCCAAGAGATTCTGGTACATTGTCTCTTTGTTCTCATTGGTTTCAATGAACTTCTTTATTTCTGCCTTAATTTTGTTATTTATCCAGTAGTCATTCAGGATCAGGTTGTTCTATTTTCATGTAGTTGTGCAGTTTTGAGTTTCTTAATCCTGAGTTCTAATTTGATTTCACTGTGGTCTGAGAGATTGTTGGTTATGATTTCTGTTCTTTTGCATTTGCTGAGGGGTGTTTTACTTCCAATTATGTGGTCAATTTTAGAATAAGTGCTATGTGATGTTGAGAAGAATGTATAGTCTGTTGATTGGGGGTGGAGGGTTCTGTGGATGTCTATTAGGTCTGCTTGGTTCAGAGCTGAGTTCAAGTTCTGAATATCCTTGTTAATTTTCTGTCTCATTGATCTGTCTACTATTGACAGTGGGGTGTTAAAGTCTCCCACTATTATTGTGTGGTAGTCAAAGTCTCTTTGTAGGTCTCTAACAACTTGTTTTATGAATCTGGGTACTGCTGTATTGGGTGCATATATATTTAGGATAGTTAGCTCTCTTGTTACATTGATCCCTTTATCATTATATAATGCCCTTCTTTGTGTCTTTGATCTCTGTTGGTTAAAAGTCTACTTAAATTAGATTAGGTTTGCAACCCCTGCTTTTTTTTTTTTTTTTGCTTTCCATTTTCTTGGTAAATATTCCTCCTTCCCTTTCTTTTGAGCCTATGTGTGTCTTTGCACATGAGCTGGGTCTCCTGAATACAGCACACCAATGGGTCTTGACTCTTTGCCCAATTTGCCAGTCTGTGTCTTTTAATTGGGGGCATTTAGCCTATTTACATTTAAGGTTAATATTTTTATGTGTGAATTTGATTCTGTCATCATGATGTTAGCTGGTTATTTTGCACATTAGTTGATGCCGTTTCTTCATAGTGTCATTGGTCTTTATATTTTGGTGTGTTTTTGCAGTGGCTGTTACCACTTTTTCGTTCCCACATTTAGTGCTTCCTTCAGGAGATCTTGTAAGGCAGGCCTGGTGGTGACAAAATCCCTCAGCATTAGCTTGTCAGGAAAGGATTTTATTTCTCCTTCTTTTATGAAGCTTAGCTTGGCTAGATATGAAATTCTGGGTTGAAAATTCTTGTCTTTAAGAATGTTGAATATTGGCCCCCACTCTCTTCTGGCTTGCAGGGTTTCTGCAGAGAGATTCACTGTTAGTCTGATGGACTTCCCTTTGTAGGTAACCTGACCTTTCTCTCTGGCTGCCCTTAACATTTTTTCCTTCATTTCAACATTGGAAAATCTGATGATTATGTGTCTTGGGGTTGCTCTTCTTGAGGAATATCTTAGTCATGTTTTCTGTATTTCCTGAATATGAATGTTGGCCTGTCTTGCTAGGTTGGGGAATTTCTCCTGGATAATATTCTGAAGTACATTTTCCAACTTGGTTCCATTCTCCCCATCACTTTCAGGTACACCAATCAATCATAGGTTTGGTTTTTTCACATAGTCCCATATTTCTTGGAGGCTTTGTTCATTCCTTTTCATTTTTTTCTCTAATCTTGCCTTCACAGCTTATTTTAGTAAGTTGATCTTCAACCACTGATATACTTTTTTCTGCTTGATTGATTCAGCTATTGATATTTGTGTATGTTTCACAAAGTTCTCGTGCTGTATTTTTCAGCTCCATCAGGTCATTTATGTTGCTCTCTAAATTGGTTATTCTAGTTAGCAATTCCTGTAACCTTTTATGAAGGTTCTTGGCTTCCTTGCATTGGGTTAGAACATGCTCCTTTAGCTCAGAGGGATTTGTTATTACTCACCTTCTGAAGCCTACTTCTGTCAATTCATCAAACTCATTCTCTGTGCAGTTTTGTGCCCTTCGTGGAGAGGAGTTGCAATCGTTTGGAGTAGAGGCATTATGGTTTTGGGAATTTTCAACATTTTTGCACTGGTTTTTCCTCATTATTGTGGCTTTATCCACCTTTGATCTTTGAGGTTGATGACCTTTTGTTGACTTTTTTTGTGGGGGTCCTTTTTGTTGATGTTGTTGCTTTCTGTTCATTAGTTTTTCTTCTAACCATCAGGCCCCTCTTCTGCAAGTCTGCTGCAGTTTGCTGGAGGTCCACTCCAGACCCTGTTCATCTGGGTATCACCAGTGGAGGCTACAGAACAGCAAAGATTGCTGCCTGCTCCTTCCTCTGGAAGTTTTGTCCCAGAGGGGCACTGGCTTGATGCCAGCCAGAGCTCTTCTACATAAGGTGGCTGTTGACCCCTGTTGGGAGGTCTCTCCCAGTCCAGAGGTATGGGGATCAGGGACCCACTTGAGGAGGCAATCTGTCCCTTAGTGGAGCTCAAGCACTGCGCTGGGACAATCCTCCATGTCAGGATCAGCTGTTCTCTTGAGAGCCAGCAGGAAGGAAAATTTAAGTTCACTGAATCTGCGCCCACAGTTGCCCCTTTCCCCAGGTGCCCTGTGCCAGGGATATTGGAGTTTTATCTGTAAGCCACTGACTGGGGCTGCTGCCTTTCTTTTATATCAGGGGAGCCAGTCCCCAATATTTCAACATACATTCTTTCTGTTTTCCATAAGTGTCAGCCAGCTGAGAAATAAAGAGAAAGAGCACAAAGAGAGGAATTTTACAGCTGGACCTCTGGGGGTGACATCATATATCAGTAGGACTGTGATGCCCACCTGAGCCTTAAAGCCAGCAAGTTTTATTAAGGATTTTAAAAAGGGAGGGGGTGCAAGAACAGGGAGTAGGTCAAAATGATTGCATGCTTCAAAGGGCAAAAAGGAGAACAAATATCACATGCCTCTGAGGAAACAGGACAAGAGGCAAAATGGAACTACTGATAAGGGTCTATGTTCAACTGTGCACATATTGTCTTGATAAACATCTTAAACAACAGAAAACAGGGTTCAAGAGCAGAGAATCAGTCTGACCTCAAATTCACCAGGGTGGGGTTTTTCCCCACCCTAGTAGCCAGAGGGTACTGCAGGAGACCAGGGTATATTTCAGTCCTTATCTCAACCGCATAAGACAGACACTCCCAGTGCTACCTTTTTTAGACCTCGCCCCAGGAATGCATTCCTTTCCCAGGGTATTAATACTAATATTCCTTGCAAGGAAGAGAATTTAGCGATATCTTCCCTACTTGCACGTCCGTTTATAGGCTCTCTGCAAGAATAAAAATATGACTCTATTCTGCCCAACCCTACAAGCTGTTAGACCTTATGGTTGTCTTTTCTTGTTCCCTAAAATTGCTGTTATTCTGTTTTGTTTTTTTTTTTCAAGGTGCACTGATTTCATATTGTTCAAACACACATGTTTTACAATCAATTTGTACAGTTAACACAATAGTGGTCCTGAGGTGATGTACATCTTCAGCTTATGAAGATAAGAGGATTAAGAGATTAAAGTAAGACAGGTATAAGAAATTATAAAGGTATTAATTTTGGGAACTGATAAATGTCCATATTAAAATGAAATCTTCACAATTTATGTTCAGAGATTGAAGTAAAGACAGGCATAAGAAATTACAAAAGTATTAATTTTGGGAACTGACATATGTCCATATTAAAATGAAACCTTCACAATTTATGTTCTTCTGCCACAGCTTCAGTCGGTCCCTCTGTTCAGGGTCCCTGACTTCCTGCAAGACTTTTAGAAATTCCCTGCCCAGTGAGGAGGAATGTAGAGAAGCCATCTGGCCACAGCGCTTTGCCACACTGTGGTAAATTCCACCCAGTCCAGTCCTCCCAGGCTCCTCAGCACTGTCAAGGGAAAACTGCGTGCTAAAGCCTCAGTAATGGCCCATACCTCTCCCCCAACCAAGCTCAATTATCCCATGTCAACTATAGACTTCTCTGCTGGCAGTGAGAATTTCCAGCCAGTGGTTCATAGCTTACTGAGCTCCATGGAAGTGGGACCTGCTGAGTCAGACCACTTGGATCCCTGGTTTCAGCCCCCTATCCAAGGGAGTGAATGGTTCTATCTTGCTGGGTTTCCAAGTGCCACTGGAGTATGAAAATAAACTCCTGCAGTTAGCTCAGTGTTCGTACAAACAGCCACCCATTTTGTGCTTGAAACCCAGGGCCCTGGTGGTATAAGCAGATGAGGGAATCTCCTGATCTTCAGATTGCAAAAACTGAGAGAAATGCATAGAATCCATGCCACATAGCACAGTCCCTCATGGCTTCCCTTGGCTGAGGAGGGAGGTCCCACACTTCCTTGGGCTTCCTGGGTGAAGCAATGCCCCACACTGCTTCTGATAGCCCTCTGTCGGCTGCACCCACTGCCTAACCAGCCCCAATGAGATGAACTGGGTACCTCAGTTGGAAATGCAGAAATCACTCACCTTCTGCATTGGTCTTGCTGGGAGCTCCAGATTACAGCTGTTCCTATTTGGCCATCCTGCCCCAAAAAGCTTATTTAAAGAAATAATGGCTAAAAACTTCCCAAGTCTTGGGAAAGATATGAACAGCTACATACTTAAAGCTGAAATATTCCCAAACAAGTTAAATTCAAAGAGGTCTTACCAATATATGTACAATAAAATTGTCAAAAATCAAAGAGAAAGAAAAAATTGAAGTCAGTAGAAGAAATTTTGTCATATGCAAGGGAATTTCTATAAGACTATCAATGAATGTCCCAGCAGAAAACATATAGGCCAGGAAACGGTGTAATAATATATTCAATGTGCTGAATGAACAACAACAAAAAATATGCCAATGAAGAATATTATACCTGACAAAGCTGACCTTCAGAAATAAAACAAAGAGAAAGACTTTCTTCTATGTGCAAAAGAAGCTGAGGGAATTGATCACCACTAGTACTACCTCATAAGAAAGATTAACGAGAATCCATCAAGCTGTAATAAAAGATGATAATTAATGAAAATTTTGAAAATATAGAAATCACAGGTAAAAGTAAGTATATAATGAAATTCAGAATACTATAATACTGTAATGTTGGTCTCTAAATTTCTTTTAACAAAGGCAACACAAAGAACAAAATACCTTGGAATAAACCTAACCAGGGTAGTAAAAGATTTCTACAACAAGAGTTAGAAAACACTGCTGACTGAAATCACAGATGACATAAACAAATGGAAAAATATTCTATGTTCATGGATAGGAAGAATTCATATTGTCATAATAGCTAAGATGCCCAAGGAAATTTACAGATTTAATGCTATTCCTATCAAACTATGAATGACATTCTTCACAGAATTAGAAAAACTATTTTAAAATTCATATGGAACCAAAAAGGAACATAGGCACTCCTGAGCAAAATCAGCAAAGTCAGAGGGGTTACACTGCCTGACTTCAAACTATATTATAAGGCTACAGTAACCAAAGCAGCATGGTTCTGGTACAACAACAGACACATACACCAGTGGAACAGAATAGAAAGCCCAGAAATAATTCCACACACCTACTATCATCTGATCTTCAACAAAAGCAAGCAATAGGGAAAGGACTTCCCATTGAATAAATGGTACTGAAATGATTGGCTAGCTACATGCAGAAGACTGAAACCGGACCCCTTCCTTATACTATAGAAAGAAATCAACTCAAGTTGGATTGAAGACTTATCTATAAAACCTTAAACTATAAAAAATCCTGGAAAATAGTTTTTCCTGCACAATCAAGATGATTCTGTGATTTTTGTTTTTAGTTCTATTTCTTTAACAAGTTGCATTTAATTAAACTAAAGAGTTTCTACACACAAAAACTGTCATTAAAGTAAACAGATATTCTACAGAATGAAAGAATATATTTGCAAGCTATGCATTCAACAAAGATCTTATAGAATCTATATAGAAATGTAAACAAACTAAAAAGCAAAAAAACTACCCCATTCAAAAGTGAGCAAAGGGGCCAGGCATAGTGTTTCGAGCTTGTAACACATTCAGAGGCTGAAGAGGGTGGACGACTTGAAGTCAGGAGGTCAAGACCAACCTGATAAACATGGTGAAACCTCATTTCTACCTAAAAAAAAAAAAAAAAGCCAGCCATGGTGGCATGTCCCTGTAGTCCCAGCTACTTAGGATGCTTAGGTGGGAGGATCCCTTGATCCAGGGAGGAAGTGGTTGCAGTGAACCAAGATTGCACCTCTGCACTCCAGCCCAGGTGACAGAGACCCCAGCTCTAAAAAAAAAATAGGCAAAGGACGTGAACATATACTTTTTAAAATGTCATATGCACATCCAAGAAACGTATGAAAAAGTGCTCAATATCACCAATCATTAGAGAAATGCAAATCAAAACCACAATAAGATACCATCACTTACCAGTCAGAACGGCTATTATTAGAAAGTCAAAAAATAACAGATGTTCACAAGGTTGTGGAGAAAAGGGGACGGTGGGAATGTAAATTAGTTCAGCCATTGTGGAAAGCAGTGTGTTGATTTCTCAAAGAACTCAAGAAGAATTACCATTCAAACCAAGAATCCCATTATTATTGGGTATAGACCTAAAGGAATATAAATCATTCTACCATAAAGACACATGCACATATATGTTCATCACAGCATTTTTCACAATGGCAAAGACATGACATCAACCTAAATGTGCATCAATGGTATAATGAATAAAGAAAATATGGTACATATGCACCATGAAATTCTATGAAGCTATGAAAAAGAATGAGATCATGTACTTTGCAGAAACAAATATGGAGCCAGGGGTCATTATCCTAAGCAAACTGATGCAGAAACAGAAAACCAAATATCATAGGCATTTCATAGACATTTGTGGCAGCCCCTCCCATCACAGGCCCGGAGGCCTAGGAGGACTTAATAGTTTCATGAGTCAGGCCCATGGCTGCACTCCCCTGTGGGGCCTCAGGACACTGCTACCTGTATCTCAGCCATTCAAACTCCAGCCGTGGCTCAAACGGGCTCAATTACAGCTCAGCTTAGTCCTCTGCTTCAGAATTTGCAAGCCACAAGCTGTGGCTCCTACATGGTGTTTAGCCTGCAGTTGCACAGAGTTCAAGAGCTAAGGCTTGGGAGCCTGCACCTAACTTTCAGAGGACATGTGGAAAATCCTGTGTGTCCAGGCAGAAGCCTGCTGCATGGGCAGAGCCCTTATAGAGTACTTCTAGTAGTGCAGTACAGAGGGGAATTGTGGAGTTGGAGCCCCCACACAGAGTTCCCACTGGGGCACTCTCTGGTGGAACTTTGAGAAGAGAGTCACCTCACTCCAGGCTCCAGAATGGTAGATCTACCTGCAGCTTGCACCCTGTAAATGAATAAGCCAGAGACATTCAATTACAACCCATGACGTGGCTTCAGGGGCTGAACACTGCCAAGCCATGGAGGTGAAGATCCTCAAGGCTTTGGGAGTCCACCCCTTGCTGCAGCTGTCCCTGCATGTGAGAAACGGAGTCAAAGGGGATTATTTTGGAACTTTAAGACTTAATGATTGTCCTGCTGAGCTTTGAACTTGCATGCACCCTGTAGCCTCTTCTTTTGGATGATTTCTCCCTTTTAGAATGGGAATCTTTATCCACTGCTTGTACCTCCATTGTGTCTTGGAAGTAACTAACTTGTTCTTGATTTTACAGGTTCATAGGCGGAAGAGACTTGCCTTGTCTCAGATGAGAGTTAGGACTTTGGACTTTAGAGTCAACGCTAGAATGAGTTAAGACTTTGAGGGACTGTTGGAAAAGTTTAACTGTGTTTTGAAATGTGTAAAGAACATGAGATTTGAGAGAGTCCAGGGGCAGAATGTTACAGTTTGGATGTCTCCCCACCCAAATCTCATGTGATCTCCAATGTTGTAAGTGGGGCCTGGTGAAAGGTGATTGGATCATGGGGGCATATTTTTAATGAATGCTTTAGCACTATCCTTCTTGGTACTGTTCTCATGATAGTGAGTGAGTTATCATGAGATTTGGTCTTTTAAAAGTGTGTAGCACCTCCCCGCTCACTCTCTTGCTTTTGCTTTTGCTATGTGACACAACTGCTCCTCCTTTGCTTTCTGCCATGATTAGAAATTTCCTGAGGCCTTCCTGGAAGCAGATGCCATTATGCTTCCTGTACAGCCTCCTGAACTATGAGTGAATTAAACCTCTTTTCTTATGAATTACCCAGTCTCACATATTTCTTTATATCAATGTGAGAATGAATACACCATATGTTCTCATTTATAAGCAGGAATGAGGCACTGAGTACACATGTACATAGAGAAGGAAACAACACATACTGGTGCCCACTTGAGAGTTGGAGGAGGACAAGGATTGAAAAACTATTTATGAGGTACTATGTTTATTACCTGGGTAGTGCAATAATTTGTACACCAAACCCCTGTAACACACAATTGACCTATATAACAAACCTGTACATGTACCTATGAACATAAAGTAAAGGTTAGAATTAAAAACGCATGTAATGGCTGAATAGATTAAAAAACAAGACCCATCTATATGCTGCCTAGAAGAGACACATCTCAGTTTAAGCATCCACATAGGTTGAATGTAAAGAAATAGAAAAATAAAAAAATAAATAAAATTAAAAAAAAGAAATAGAAAAATATAATTCATAAAAATGGAAACCAAAACAGAGAATGAATAGCTATACTTAGATCAGTCAAAACAGACTTTCAGTTAAGAAACTATGATAAGACACAAATCAGGTCATTATCTAATAATAAAGGGGTCAATTCAACAAGAGGATAAAACAAGTATAAGTATATATTCACCCAGCATTGGAGCAGCAAATTAATTTAGAAAATTAACATATGTGAAGGGATAAATAGTAATACAATAATTATAGAGAACTTCAATATCCAGATTTTAATAATAGGTAGATCATCTAGACAAAAATCAATGAGAAAACATTAGACTTGAACTATGCTTTAGACTAAACAGATCTAACATACATACATAACATTCCATTCAACAGCATAAGAATATACATTCTTGTCAAGTGCACATGGAAGATTCTTCAGAGTAGATCATATATTAGACCACCAAACAAGTCTCTCCATATTTTAGAATATTCAAATTATATCAATATGGTAACTAACTACAATGGTATGAAACTAGAGTCTAGTAACAGGAGAAAAACTGAGAAATTTACAAATATGTGGAAATTAAATGACATACACCTGTTAACCAATAGGCAAAGAAGTAATCAGAGGAGGAAATTTTTTAAACATTTTGAAACCAATGCAAATGAAAACACAACCCAACAAAAAACTATGAAATGCAGCAAATAATACTCCTGAGAGAAAAATTTATAGTGATAAAAACATACATGAAAAAAACGTTTAAATGTAAGTCTCAAGGAAATTAAAACAAAACAAAAACTCATTTTAATGTTAGCAGAAGGAAAGAAATAAAAAGATTATAGCAGAAATAAATGGAGTAGAAAACAAGATAAATGATTAATAAAACTAAGATTTTTTTTTTTTTTTGGAGACGGAGTCTCGCTCTGTCGCCCGGGCTGGAGTGCAGTGGCCGATCTCAGCTCACTGCAAGCTCCGCCTCCCGGGTTTACGCCATTCTCCTGCCTCAGCCTCCCAAGTAGCTGGGACTACAGGCGCCCGCCACCTCACCCGGCTAGTTTTTTGTATTTTTTAGTAGAGACGGGGTTTCACCGTGTTAGCCAGGATGGTCTTGATCTCCTGACCTCGTGATCCGCCCGTCTCGGCCTCCCAAAGTGCTGGGATTACAGGCGTGAGCCACCGCGCCCGGCCTAAAACTAAGATTTTTAAGATAAAAGTTAACAACGCTTTAACTAGACTAATGAAAGAGAAAGAGAAGTGAAAGGACTCAAAATCAGAAATGAAAAATGAAACATTGCAACTTATGCCACAGAAATAAGAAGAATCATAAAGGACTATGCACAATTATATGCCAAAAAATTAATGCGCAAAAAGAAACAGACAAATTTCTAGAAACATTCAAGCCACAAAGACTGAATCATGGGGAAACAATAAAATCTGAACAGACAAATAATGAGCAAGGAGATTGAATCAACAACTGAAAATCCCTCACCAAAAAAAGTTCAGGATCACAAGACTTTACTGGTGATTTTTGTCAGACATTTAAACAGAATTAATATCAATCCTTTACAAAGTCTTGAATACGTCGAAGAGAAGGGAACATTTTCAATCTCATTTCATTAGGTTATCATTACCCTGATGCCAAAGTCAAATAGGAAAAATACAAGAAAAGAAAATTATATATCAATATCCCTGGTGAAAATAGATGCAAAAATCCTCAACAAAATACTAGCAAACTAAATTCGACAGCACATTAAAAAGGCAATACACCATGATCAAGTGGGATTTATCCCTGGGATGTAAGTATAGTTCAAGTTACATAAATCAATAAATGTGTCAGACCACTATAAAAATGAAGAATAAAAATCACAAGATAACCTGTACATGCAGATGAAAAAGGATTTGTTAGAGTTCAACATCCTTTTTTGATAAAATCTTTCATCAAGTAAGACATAGAGGGAAGTTACCTTAACATACTAAAGACCATGTAAGAGAAGCCTAAAGCACATCACAATGAATGGTGAAAATATGAAAGCTCTTCCTCTAAGATCAGGATTAGGAACAAGTAAAAGATGGTCACACTTGCTACTTCTAGTAAACATTTTGCGGAAAGTCCTGGCCAGAGCAAACAGGCAAGAAAAAAATAACCATCCAAATAGGAAAGGAAGAAGTAAAATTTTCTCTGTTGGAGATAGCATGATATTGTGTAGAAAACCCTAAAGACCACCCCAACCCCTCAAAAATGTTTAAATAAATTCAGGCAAGGCATGGATGTTTACACTTACAATCTCAGTGTTTTGGGAGGCTCAAGTTGGAGAATTTCATGAGCCCAAGAGTTTGAGACCAGCATGGGCAACAGAATGAGACCCTACCTATACAAAAAAATTTAAAAATTAGCAGGGCATGGTGACACATACCTGTAGTCCTCACTACTGAGGAAGCTGAGGTGGGAGAATCTTTTAAGCCTAGGAGTTCTAGGCTCCCGTAAGCTCTGATTGTGCTACTGTACTCCAGCCTGGGCAAGAGAGTTAGACCTTTTCTCTAAAACAAATAAATAAATAGATTCAGCAAAGATACTGGACATAAAAATCAACACACAACAACCAGTTGTGCTTCTATATACTGATAACTGTGTGAAAAAGAAATCAAGAAAGTAATACCATGAAAATAACATCAAAAAGTAAAATACATAGGTTTAAATTTAAACAGGAAAGTGAAAGATCTGTACATTCAAAAGATTAAGAAACTGAAGAAGACACTAATAAATGGAAAGATGTCTTGTGTTTATGAATTGGAAGAGTTAATACTGTTAAAAAGTCCATACCACCCAAAGAAATATACAAAATCAGTGCAATCCCTATCAATATTCCAATGGCATTTTCCAAAAAAATTTTAAAAATTATAAAATTTGTATGAAACTATGAAAGATACTCAATAGTTTAGTTTGGAACAGAAAGTACAAAATTGGAAGAAATAAAAATTATATTTCAAAGCTATACTAATTAGAAACAGTATAATTCTGGCATAAATCAGACACATAGACTAATGGAAAAAAATGAAGAGCTCAGAAATAAACCCATGCATATACGGTCAACAAATTTCTAAGAAAGGCACAAATAATACACAATAGGGAAAGAGTGGTCTTGTCACTAATTGATATTTGAGAAACTGTATATCCATATGCAAAAGAATTAAATTGGACACTTTATCATACTAACTCAAAATGCACTAAAGAGTTAACATCAGATATGAGATTTTAAAACTGCTTGAAAGAAACAGAGGAAAGCTCCTTGACATTGGTCTTGGCAATGACTCTTTAGATTTGACACCAGAAATACAGAGAAGAAAGGCAAAAATAAACAAGTGGACCACATGAAACTATAATGTTCTGCACAGCAAAAGAAACCATCAAAAAAATGAGAGGAAACTTATCGTATAGGAGAAAATACTTGTAATATGGTTAGGCGTTGTTTCCCCACCCAAATGCCAACTTGAATTATAATCTCCATAATCCTCCCAAGTCAGGGGAGAGACCAGGTGGAGGCAATTGGGTCATGGAGGTGGTTTCCCCCATGCTGTTCTCATGATAGAGAGTGACCTCTCATGAGATATGATGGTTTCATAAATGTTTGATAGTTTCTTCTGCATTCATTCTCCTTCCTGTTGCCTTGGGAAGAAGGTCCCTTGCTTCCCCTTTGCCTTCCATCATGATTGTAAGTTTTCTGAGACTTCCCCAGCCATGCTGAACTGTGAGTCAATTAAACTGCTTCCCTTTATAAATTACCCAGTCTCTGTTATTTCTTCATAGCAGCATGAGAATGGACTAACACAGTGAATTGGTACCACGTGTGGGGCACTGCTATAAAGATACCCAAAAATGTGGAAGCAACATTGGAACTAGGTAGCAGTCAGAATTTGGAACAGTTTGGAGGGCTCAGAAGAAGACAGGAAGATGTGGGAAGGTTTGGAACTTCCTAGAGACTTGTTGAATGGCTTTGACCAACATGCTGATAGTGATATTGACAATGAAGTCCAGGCTGAGGTGGTCTCAGATTGAGATGGTGATTCTTACTATGTTTTAGCAAAATGACTTTAGCATTTTGTCTTGCTCTAGAGATTTCTGGAACTTTGAACCTGAGAGAGATAATTTAGGGTATCTGGTAGAAGAAATTTCTAAGTAGCAAAGCATTCAAGAGGTGGCTTGGATGCTTTTAAAAGCATCCAATTTTATTTATTCATAAAGATATGTTTGGGATTGAAACGTAGGTTCAAAAGGGAAGCAGAGCATAAAAGTTCAGAAAATTTGTAGCCTGATGATGCAATAGAAAAGAAAATCCCATTTTTCTGAGGAGAGATTCAAGTCAGCTGCAGAGATTTGCATAAGTAATGAAGAACCAATTGTAAATCACCAAGACAATGAGGAAAATGTCTCCAGGGCATGTCAGAGCTCTTCACAACAGCCCCTCCCCATCACAGACCTGAAGGCCTAGGAGGAAAAAAGGTTTCATGGGCTGGGCCCAGGGCTTCCTACTGTATGCATTCTCAGGACTCGGTGCCCTGTGGCCCGGCCATGGATGAAAGGGGCCAACTTACAGCTTAGGACATAGCTTCAGAGGGTGCAAGCCCCAAGCCTTGGTGGCTTACACATGGTGTGCATGCAGGTGCACATAAGTCAAGAATTGAGGTTTGGGAACCTCTACTTAGATTTCAGAGGATGTATGGAAATGCCTGGATGTCCAGGCAGAGATGTGCTGCAGGGGTGGAACCTTCATGGAGAAATTTTGCTAGGGCAGTGCAGAAGAAAAATGTAGTTTTGGAGCCCCCACTCAGACTCCCCACTGGGGCACTGCCCAGTGGAGCTTTGAGAAGAGGGCCACTGTCCTCTAGACCCCAGAATGGCAAATCTACTGACATCTTGTACCAAGCACCTGGAAAAGCCACAGGCACTCAATGACAGCTCATGAAAGCAGTCAATAGGAGGGCTGTACTTGAAATCTGCTAAGAGAGTAAGTCTCAATTGTTCTCAGCACACCTACACACACCTACACATCCAGTAACACACACACACACATACAAGGTAACTAGGTGGGATAATAGGTGTGTTAGCTTGATTGTAGTAATAATTTCACAATGTATAAGTATATCAAAACTTCATATAATATGCCTGAAATGGATACAATTTTAATTGTCAAATATACCTCACTAAAACTCAATAAAAAAAGTTCATTACTATAGTTTAAAACTTTTGGGATTAGAATAATGTGATCCTTAAAAATTAATTTTATGGAATCATTATAAATAAAATAAAGGTAAACATAAAATACGAAAAATACCACAAAACTCCAATGCCTGAATTAGTGTGTCAGTCAAGCTTGAGTCAGGAAGACAGAAGCCATCTTGCGTATTCAGGTAGAGTCATTTTATGCACAATAATGGACTTAAATATCTGTTGGAAGAGCTGTTATGGCAGAGACAGAGAAGCTGCTATGAAAATCAGAGGATCTCCTGCAAGTCAGAGGAGTCATCACTAACAGTTTCAACCTGAAGTGAGTAATTCTCAAACTGGAAGTTGCTGCAATTCTTAAGATCAGAGTTCCCCACCAAATACCTCAGCTCACTGTGGAGAAGCCAGTAATTCCTAAGAATTGTCAGGAATTTTTCATGTTCCTAAATGTCAGCCACAACTGCCTCAAGAGAATAATCCATATTTTATTTTCTCAGATAATTTTTTTCTTTCTAATGTCTTCTTTTTCATCCCATTTTGTATGATATTTACACTGATCTATAAGGTACATCCACAAAACCAGCAATGGGCATATCCTATTTGTCTTATGAGAAAAAGCTCTTATAATTCATGATAATTTTACGGTACTATATCAATAATTTTTATATTTACAGGTGGAAGCAGATTGAGCTAGTTGTTCTAGAGAAAAATTTTCTAAGAAAAAAATTTCTCTTCATTTAAGAGTAACTCAATTAACTCAATGAAGCGTCTGTTTTATTATGTAAGGCGTTCTTCTTTAGTAGAGGCTTAGACAAAACTCTACTAATTAGATTTTACAATATGATACAGTTTTAATAATTTTGACATTAGCCTCTTGTAGGACTTGAAGAAGATTGACACCCAATAAGAAGAGAGATGTAAAAGTGAATGCAGAAGATAAAGCATGGTGAAGGATAGGGTTGAGAAGAAACATGGCTAATTGGAATGAGGGGTACATTTCTAGGAATAGTGCATCCTGACTTGTGGTTTTCAGTAACATTTCTCTTTGTGTCATAATCAATTTACAAAACTGTCTTGCCTCATTTACATTTACCCAAGTAACCAGTAAAATGTTTTATACTTAAAGTCCTTGTGGTAGGTGTGCTTTTAGTGAGTGAAAGGGAAAGATATGTTTCATAAATTTGGGATAAGTGAGTTGAGAGATGAGGAACTGCAAAAGGCAATACCAATAGCAGGTGTGGAAGATTCATTGTGAATTCAAATTGAGAATGAAAACAGCCTTGACAATGTAAATTGCCCCTGAAGTTTCCTTGGAGGATGCTATAATTTCTGCTTTTGAATGACGTGTTACCTTGAGTGATTTGATTTTTTTTTTTTTTTTTAAGAAAAGGCTATACCAGAAAATGGAGGACAAATTACACATATTTGGACATTCAACCACACTTACTAGGCCTGTTGAAATATTTGTAAAGTTAAATCACACAACATAACTTAAGAAATGCCATCATTTTGCAATCTCCAAATATCTGCATACATCCTACTATTGGGTTGCAAGCACATTAGAAGTAGGTAAAATAAGTGTGGAAGATTTTAAAAATTGAAAAATGGGAAATGAGAATTGTCACTGGGAAGGAGATATGAGAATTTCAAGCTTAAACAAATGGAACAGTTTGAGTCTACTCAGTATGGGGTCAAAAATCCAAAAAACTCTTATATTTCTCCATTACTAAAGAGCAAAATGATCTTTCAAAATTATGATCTTGGTGTAAAGCCTCATTTGTGTTTTGTTTCTTCTTTTTAATATAGTACAGTGACTACTTGAGTTTTTAATGTCTGAATAGATCTTTTGCATAAGAAAAAGTTAATTACTGAGAATGTTTTTATTTAATCAACCTACTAAAATTATACATTCTAAAACTAGATTTTCTTCTCATTCTATTAAGTTTATGTTAAAACTTTTGTTTTACTCTTTAAAAATACAATTTTAAAAAAGAACATTTATCTTTGGTTACGGTTAGAAAAATTTATATTTAACAGATTAACATCTTTTAAGTTAGTAGCATCATTACATTCTAGTTCATAATATTTTCTGAAACATTTTAAAGTATACTTGTAAAAGTATTTGATTATTTCAAGCAACTTGCATGTCTAGCAGGGCAGACTTATAACCCTAAAAAGTAAAACCCCTAGCATACGAGTGTTTCTTTGAAGTTGAATTAGTCTGTTCTCATGCTTCTATAAAGAAATACCTGAGACTGAGTAATTTATAAAGAAAAGAGGTTTAATTGACTCACAATTCCACAGGGATGGGGAGGTCTCAGGAAACTTAATCACAGCGGACGAGGAAGCAAACACATCCTTCTTCTCATGGTGGCAGGAGGGGACAGATTGAGCACCAAGTGTTAGGGGGAAGCCCCTTATAAAAGCCTCAGATCTCGTGAGAACTCACTCACCATCACAAGAAGAGCATGGGGAAAACCTCCCCCATGATTCAATTACTTCTCACTGGGTCCCTCCCGTGACACTTGACGATTATGGAAAGTACAACTCAAGATGAGATTTGGGCAGGGACACAGCCAAACCATATAAGAAGTCAATCAATTGGCTATAATTAAAGGGAAATGACCAAGTAGCTGGGACTACAGGTGTTCACCACCAAGTCCAGCTAGTATTTTTTTCGTTTGTTTTTTGATTTTGTTTTGTTTTGTTTGTATTTTTAGTAGAGCCCTGTTGGCCAGGCTGTTCTCAAACTCCTGATCTCAAATAATCCACCCACCTCTGTCTTCCAAAGTGCTGGGATTACAGGTGTGAGCCACTGCACCTGGCCTATAACTTTCTTTAAATCTCTTACTTCCTAGTTCTTTTCACTGTGTTTTGTGTATAACCATTAAATAACTTTTGAGTTAGACAAAAATTATTTACCTTTTAGTAGAAACACATACTTTTAAAAAATGTTTTTCTATAAATTTATTATTTGTAAATTACCCAGACATTTAATAAATAACTGCTATTTAACATAAATTATTAAAAAAGAAGTCAATAAAGTCAATTTTTCTTATTCTAATAGTTTAGAAACTTAAGTACATTTACATATTTTAGCTTAAGTAGTAAGATGTCTAAGTTTAATTACATATTTCAATTGATTAACATCACGAATCAGACTATCTTCAATACGTAAATATTTTGAAAGTACACGGATCATTTCTAAAATGAGCACACTACTATTAACATTATGGGTTTTATTTTCTTTATTAATTTTACAATTATTTTAAAACTATTTGGGAATTGCAAAGTCATTGACACAGTTATGGAGACATTTATTATCTCTGGTGGGCTAACATCTGTGGATTAAAAAATGTCAATAATACATCTACTTATCAGTTAAAGATCCAAGACAGGATCATGGAATCTGAGCCGTTGAGTCTGCCTGAACCACAGTTGAATATAATTAGGTGCTTCTTATAATTGGGTTCTGCTGCTGTGAAAGTGGGTAACCCCATTTCCATGACATCTGGCTGAAATTGATTTTGCAACCTAATGTATTATATATCCCTTCTAGGTGTCTTTCATTTATCACCATTACTCAATATTTACAATCAAAGTTGCAACTAATTCCTTTCACCTTTTGATTTGATTCAGCCTATGTTTTACTGTCTTACTGGAGTCTTGATTGCTTTCAGATTTTTCTATTTGGATTTAGGCTCCAATTTTATAGTCATTTTATTGGCAACATTTAATTTATTTCAGAATTTGTTTTCCATACTGCTAGAAATATATTTCTAAATGCGTGAACTTCAGCTGTAAGAAATACCCCATTATATGAACCTCATTCCTCACTGATGGTGGAAAAATGTGTTTATGGGGTAGGTGGGCTTGATGGTAACAACGTTTCCGTTTTTTTTTTTTTTCCTTAGGGGAAGAAAATTGGCGAACAATTAGGCTGTGAGCTCCAGTGAAAATACTCAATTATCATCTTGTCATGAAGGTTTGGGCCTCAGATTCTCCCCTCTATACTTGTTTCAAAGAATTAGAAACACGTTGATTTTTGCTATCCTTTTCTCGCTCATTCTTCCTCCCAAGGGAGCAAGCCTTGTCTCAGAAGTCGGCAAATGCTAAGAATGCTTCTATGCCAGGAACACACTTCCTGGATGACAATTTATCTAGCAGATTCCTGACTTATTCTAGGAACATTACTTATTTATGCTGAAGTACAGCTAGGTTATTTAGACACTATATCCTGTTGGCCTAAACATAATTTCCCAATCTTGTCCACCCTAGCTAAACATGATTCATGTCAGATAGTATTTTTATCTTCTTCATTCAACCCCAGAAATATTTCCTTCAGGTTTTATTCCGTAAGTATTCTATATGTGGCCTAGATTTTATGTTTTATTTATCTTATTCTAAAATTTCTGCCTTAGGATATGAGAAAAACATATTCAAAGATACAAATTTCAAAGGAAAGAAAAGTCTTAAAGAATGAGGACAGTTTAGGTGAGCAGGGAGAAGGAAAACACTATTCATCAAGCAAACAAAACACAATTATAAGCTAAACATGAGTGCCTTTATACACAATATTTTATACATAATGTAAATATCCTATTTATTGCATTTTATCTTTTATTGTTGCTGTGATATAACAATTTAAACTTTAAATACCTATATCTTAAAATTATATCAAACACATACTATAAAGAGTTTGGGTGACAATTTCACTGATTCATGATTCTTGATTATATTTTCTTGTTACCTTTTTGTATAGCAGCTGTATAGATTGGGTTAAGAGCAATGGAAACAGTTTTTTCTGAGTTCGGACTGTATCTCTACTTCTTTCTTGTGTTATATTCTTGGTAAAGTAACTTAAACTATCTATTTGACTCATCTGTAAAAAGGCAGTATTTATGCATCTACCTCAGTAAGCATTATGCTTACATGTGCTGTATGCATATGTTGTAAGCATTAATAAGTTCCTGTATGTCAATGACTTAGAACAGTGCCTGGCATTATAGTAAGGGGTATGAAACCAAAGAAACATGGGCAGGAGGAGGATAGCTATAAACTAAGGCCCTTGCAAACGATTTTTAAGAATATTTTTAGTTACTTCAAGTTTCACTTCTAATGATGTCTCCTATAACTGAGGTTGCCTTTGCCTTAAAATAGCAAACAAGTTCTAAACTGTAAACCAGGAGATAATATTTGCAGATCTAAGCAAGGTGTAGTCACCTTGCCTTTCTACAGCTTAAAGGCAACTGTTCTAAGTTGTCCTATGAGTCTCCCTGCAAAACAACCTTCAAGCCAGATAATCAAAGACATTCATAATTCAACTACTCCATAGAATTTAGGATAATTCCAGAGTTTTACATTATTTTAGAAAAGAAGAGACTAAAGGGGAAAATTCTCATATTTTGATTAGTGACTCAAGGAAAGATTGTATATATTGGTTTAAAATATTCCACTTATTTTTACCTTGGTATATTCATTATCTAAAACTATTCAAATATTTAAGATCTGTATTTGGAATTAGATACCAGGCATTCATGCCAGCAACCTTAATATTAATATTTACCTTTGTTTAAGACTGTATTTGTATATAATAACAGTTACAGAGGTTAAAGAGACTTTTCTTGTCCTTGATGACTTATATAACCAAGCCCAGAGAACATTAAACAGATCTTTAAGTGTCAAAGAGATCTACTGTTATATGTTAAATCGTTCTGTTATCTATTGTAATGGGCCCCCGATACAGTATTACTTTAAGTCCAGAAAATAAGGTGGATAAAAATAAGTGGTCTGACAGATAGATACGTGGAATAGAATAGAAGACCCTCAAAATAGACCCACATAAATATGATCAATTGATTTTTGACAATGATTTAAAAATTATTGACATACTTTGTATATTTGTCCCCACCCAAATCTCATGTTGAATTATAATCCCCAGGGTTGGAGGTGGGGCCTGGTGGGAGGTGTTTGGAACCAGGGGGCAGATCCGTCATTGCTTGGTGCTATGTTTGTGATAGTGAGTTCTCATGAGCTCTGGTTGGTTAAAAGTGTGTGGCACCTTCCCCACACCTAACCCCCTTCTCTCTCTCACTTGCTCCTGCTTTTGCCATGTGATGTGCCTGCTCCCCCTTCACTGCCACCATGATTGTAAGCTTTCTGAGGCCTCTCTAGAAGTCAAGCAGATGACCACAACGTGTTTTCTGTAAAGCCTGCAGAACTGTAAGCCAATTAACCTCTTTTTATTTTTAATATTACTCAATCTATATTTCTTTATAGCAATGCAAGAATGGCCTAATACAATTACTGAATGGTGAAGGAAAGGAAGGAAGGGAGAAAAGAGAGAAACAAAAAGAGACAGAAAAGAAACTAAGCCTATACCTTTCTGCATGAACTCAAGATGGGTCATGATGTAAATGTAAACTATACAATTATAAGATACTTAGAAGAAAACATAAGAATAATCTTTTGACCTTGAGTTAGGCAGAGTTCTTAGATATGACACCACAACACAATCTATTAAAAAAGAAAGGTTTTTGTGCTTTATCAAAATTCTAATCTTTTTGCTCCACTAAACATATTTCTGAGAAAATAAAATGACAAGCTACAAACTAGGAGAAAATACTGCAATCATATATCTAAAAAAAGACATATATAGAATATTAAAAAATCTTTCAAATTTCAAAAATAGTAAACTAATCACCCAATAAATATGTGAAGAAACTACTTGAATAAACCCCTCACTAAAGAAAATATTGGTATGACTAATGAGCACATGTAAAGATATTCAACATCAAATTAAAATAAAAATCCAAACAACATTGAGATACTCCTATACAACTACTGGAATGGCTAATTTTATGGAAAAACACACACAAACAAACAACAGCCATTACTAGAACAGCAAAAATCCTCAGCGACTCTGCAAACAGATGCACATGTCTTATAAAGTTAAATAATATACACTTACTAGATAGCCTGGCATATAATATTTACTCTCGGTATTTATCCTAGAAAAAAGCAAACTATTTTTGCCCAAAAACCTGTACACAATTGTTTATAACTACTTTATTCTTATCCCTTCAATCCACATATTCTTCAACCAGTAAAAGGAAACACAAATAGTGGTATAACACCATTACATAACAAAAAAAGGAGCAAGCATATGATGCTTACAATACATGGGTGAATCTCAAAGGCATGTTGCCAAATAAAAGAAGCCAGTAAAAAAGTTACATAATTTATGATTTCACTTATAAGGCATTCTCTTAAAAGCAAATATGTGAGGATAGAAGGAAATCAGTGGTTGCCAGGAGTTAGAGGTTAGGTTTGTGGTTCATGACAAAGGGACAGGAGAAGATAATTTTGGGGGTGACAATTATTGTATATCTTGATTGTGGCAGTGGGTACATAAATCTATATGGATGTTAGAATAATTAGAACAGTATACCCAGAATTTAAAAAGTCAAATTTATTCTATGCTAGCTTAAAATTATGTTTCAAAAAGATAAAAATTCTATTGCAATGGTAAAACTGACTTTCTGAAATGATTCTAGGAACCCTTGTGTAAATTTATAGCTGTTGAACACATACAGCTCCTAAATCAAGGTTAAATGCCTCTCCTCTTAGAGCTACATTACCTGTGTTCTTCTCTCTCTCTCCCCTTTCCCCATGTTTGTGTGTGTGTGTGTTTGTGTGTGTGTGTGTCTTTCTGTCTGTCTGTGTGTGTTGTGTTGCAATCAGTAGGAATATTTTCCTGGACCTCAAATTTGAGGAACCTTGAAATTACGGGTGCTTTCCAGTAGCTTCTAGTTCAAGAGAGCTTCTAGAATCTTCATTACAACCCTTGATATACATTAAAATCCACCCCTTCTGAAGCTAAGTGTATGAATTTAAGAGTGAGAGGGTCTCAGAATCTGAAAGTCATACTTTGTTTTTTAGAAGAATTGGAAATATGAGGCTACATATTCTGTTATACTCGCTCTAGTTACTGGTCTTTATTTAATTTGCCCTTCCCAGCTATTTCTGCTTCTCAAAATCCTTCCCATTCATCAGAGACAATCTCAAATTCTGCACTGCCCAGTAATAATCCATCTCCCCCAACTCTAATATATATATCTAATTTATCTCTCCTGTGTACTTTAAATGTTTGCATGCAACTCCCCAGTGAATATATCTATTTGTTTTTACTACCAGATTGCAGTTTCCCTGATATTACTATGAACTATGTATGTATAAATTTCACATTACATGGCATACATAAAACTTTCATTAATTTACTAACCTTATTTTCCCAGAGTGCCAATGCACTAAGAACTAGAGTTACAAAGAAGAATATTGCAAAGCATATGTGTGAAATTTCAACAAGGGCTTAATTGAAGAATATGTGAGCTTATTTGAATTTGAGTATACCCATGCCACTACCTATTCTTTACTTTTGTCTAGAATAGAATCAAAGACTGCCGGATACCAAGGAAGGTTAAATATCCAACTTGCTTCCTAGAGCTAAGAAGCAAGCTATATAGGCCGGGCGCAATGGCTTACGCCTGTAATCCCAGCACTTTGGGAGGCCGAGGCAGGTAGATCACGAGGTCAGGAGATCAAGGCCATTGTGGCTAATACAGTGAAACCCCATCTCTACTAAAAAAAAAAAAAAAAAAAAAAATTAGCCGGGCATGGTAGCAGGTGCCTGTATTCCCAGCTACTAGGGAGGCTGAGGCAGGAGAATGGTGTGAACCCAGGAGGCAGAGCTTGCAGTGAGCAGAGATCACACCACTGCACTCCAGCCTGGGTGACAGAGCGAGACTCTGACTCAAAAAAAAAAAAAAAAAAAAAAAAAAAGTATATAAAAAGGGATAATTTGTCAAGCACACTCCTACCTCTCTGGGAAAGTGCATTCCAAGCCGAATGAACAGAAAGTGCATGAGCTGGGTTAGGACGGTAGCTGGCACATTCTAGAAGAAAGAAGAGGCCAATGTAACTGAAGCAGATGGAACACATGGGAGGAGTTGTAAGATACGGTGCGATGGAGCTAATAGGGACCAGAACATGTGATGCCTTCTATGCTATTGCAAATATGCCTGCTTTTATCATGAGTGAGATGGAGAGTCACTAGAGGATTTGTGAAGAAGAGTTATAGAATTACTCCACCTTTGGGTAAAAAAAAGGTCATAGTTGGGCAAAGATATAGCAGAGAAACAAATTAGGAGACTACGGACAGAATCCAGGTGAGATTACACAGTGACTGGAACAAGAGTGTAGTGGCATTGGTTTTGAAACATGGTTTTATATTTTGTATATTTTAAGAAGATATTAGCTTTGGTAAACTCTATAACAGAGAGAAAGGATATAGGAATGATTTGGCCTTAGCAACTGAAAAGTTTGCATTGCCATTATATGAGATAAAGAGGACTTCGGGGGAATCTGTTCTAGTGGGCAATGGGGGGGTGGGGAATCAGGTTATAATTTTTGGAAACATTAGGTTTGAGATACTTATTAATCATCCATGTGAAGGTGCCTAGGAGGCAATTGTGTTTTTAAGTGTGAGGTTCCAGAAAAAGGCTTGAACTGAGGATATAAATTTGGAAGTTGAGTTGTCAGATTGAAGATAATATTAAAAATCTTGGGTTTGGAAGAGATTACTGAGTGTGTTCGTGTAGATAGACCAGATGTCTGAGATTTGTCACCTAAAGCTTTTTATTGCTTTAAGATTATAATAGGTAAATAAATTAATAAAGGAGAATGAAAAGAAGCTGCAAGTGACATTGAAAGAAAATAAAGTAAGAGAAATGTCCTAGAAACTAAGTAAGTAGATGAGTTTCAAGAAGAGTTGATTCACTGGATCAGATATAGCTGATAGGTATAGTAAGACACAGGCTTATAATTGAAACCAGTAGTTTTAGTGGAATTACGAGTTGAAAGCTTGATCATATAGGATTTAAGAGAGACTGAGAGAAGATGATTTGGACACCTAATATTCAAACAGCTTTTCTGAAAAGATTTTCTATAAAACAGAATGAAGCTGGAAGGGGCTGTAGGATCAAGGATAATTTTTGGTTGGTTTTGAAACTAAGAATTATTATAGCATGTTCACAAGTTAATAATCATGATCCAATAAAGAGTATAAGGTAACGATTTAACATTGCTGGAACAAGCATCTCCTTGAGCAGGTGAGAGAAGACAAGTTCTAATGCATCCCAGTGGGATTGGCCTTAGACAGAAGCCTGAGCAGTATGTTCATCTTAACTGAAATTAAGAAAAACTCTTCAAATGCAAATGCATTTTTCTTGTAGATATTTTGGTCAGAGCATGTGGATTTACCTTCTGATTCTCTCTGTTTTGTTGATAAAATGGGATCCTAGGCCGTCACCTGAGAATGAAGGTGAAAGAGGAAGTGTTGGAAGTTCAAGGAGACTGAAGCTATGAAATAGTTATCTGGAGGAAGAAGAAATTGTACTAGAATTTATGGGCATCCAATAGGCTATTTGAAGATAGAGTTCAAGCATTTAAAGGCAGACTTCTTTGTAGAGTTCTATGCTTTCTTCTACCCAAATTTAGTTGCTCTGGTTCAGGTGTGGCAGAGGCAAAGAGTTGAGTTCTCCTAGCTAAGTAGGACACAGTGAGATGAGGGCAAGAGAATTGATGGTATGTACAACTGTCATTAAAACTTGAGGGAAAGTCAGTAGACCCTCTATTGCATTTGCTTCTAATTTGATGTTGATCTGTAGTACAAACTTTCCAAGAGAAAAGGAACTGGCAGTGCTAGTACTATGGATGAATATGCATCAAAATTTACCAATATGTATAGCTGATAGCTTAACTGGAGGAATAATTACATTGATGACTGTGATTTTCATGTCTCAAAGTGTATCATTAAAGGATACCCTAGGAAGATTAGACAGGTTCCAAACAGATGAGGGATTTGAAGTCAGAGAGGTAAAGTATCTTTCTTTCCTAAGGCCCCAGACAGTGGCCGAGCTGAACTCAGACCAACTGCATCCTTTTACATGAGACTTGCTCCATCTGCTACAGTGTATCAGCCTTGGGACTAATTTAATTACATGTGTTAGTGTTAGTTCTGGTTTGGAACAACTGTTATCTGACTTGCAATTTCCTTTGTATCCATTAGTGAAAAGGTCAAAAGTTTTAACTATAACCAAAACTCATTTCGAATAAATGGCAGGCCTTCCTTTTTAACTTTTTTCAGTCTCAAGGCTGTAGGATACAAAACTGCAAAAACCTCTGTTTATGCAACACAGATACATATGGCATTAGAGGACTGAGAAGGTTTTGGAAACTAAATATGAAAGGCAAATATAGGGTGATTAAATAAATTATTTTAGGGTCAGTGTTTATTTTGTCATGAAATGTGGATCACTCAAGGAAATAAAAATTAAGAAAATGTCTTTTGTCAAAACACAAAGTGGAAATTTAATTTTAGAAGGAAAAAATGCCTCTGTTTTTGACCATGGGGCCTAAGCTCTGGGGAATTGCCCTGCTGTCTGTGTGATGTGTTTCTTATACATGCACTACCTAATTTTGCAAGAGCACAAAGGAAAGCATTTTTCTGTAGTTTCCTTATATTAAACCATTTAGAAATAAGTTACCTTTATTGGGAACTTGCTGTAGCTCAGTTATTAAAATGTAGAGAATATGCTATTTTGTAATATATTGACATTTGTTTGCTATACTTTTTCATTCATCCTCACATGACATTTTCAGAGAGAGTTGCAAATGATGGTGTTTTAAATGTGTTGCCTTCCAACTCTATACCTGCAATGCAATTGTATGAACCATAAGCATCTGACATGCAATGCATTACAATACAGATCTTACTTGTTCTCCTGCGAAACAGTAACCTCAGTTCTTGTCATATACTAGGAGACCCAAGCATGAAGTATGGAATTTATCCTAGGCCCCATAGATCAATGGGTAAGAACTTAGGCTCCAGAGCCAGGCAGACACATATTCAAATCTTGACTCTGAGTCTTATTAAGGCTTCTCTAACATGTCCTTTAGTTTCACCAAACACCATTTTTGTCATCTTTAAAAGTGGGAAAATAATAGTGTCTAATCCATAGGATTATTTTGAGGATTTAAGTAAGATAACACTGTAAATAAATGTTTACTGAGCTTCTAGTATCCAGCATTGTGTGGACATACCTGTGAGGAAGATATATAAAGTTCATCCTTTAACAGACTAAACATTCTAGTTGGGAACACAGACAAACTAAGAAGCAAGCAAGATTGCATCAAGTAATACATGTAATGATTGAAATAAAAGCCATTGACATGACAGAGATCAGGGAATTAGATCGACAAGAGTGGGAAGATTTTTGAGGTAGGTGAAAGTCAAAACTCAGTAATGTAGAGCTCTAGAGGAAGATGATTTCAGCTGAAGGAAGGCAGCAACTAATGGAAAAGCACCCAAGTGGAAGTGATGTTCTTGAGATATGCTGAACAAAAGAAAATATGCCAGTATCATAGGAAGGGAATAACAAGGAAGGATGCAGCTGATGTCAGAGATGGCAGGGACTAGATAGCATTCTTAGAAGACATAATTGAGTACATCTAATTTTACTTTTAATGAAATAGATCATGAGATAAAGATTTGAATAGAGAAGTGGCATGATGCATTTTATTTTTGAAAAAAAATGACTTGGTCAATCTTTATGCCATAGTCTCACCATTTATGCTGTAAACATGTCCTCTCATTTATCTTTCTCTGTAGTTCATATAATTGCTTGCCATATTTGACATATGTTTATTTGCTTACTGTGTACCTCAATCCAATAACATATAAAATGCATAGGAGAAAACCAGAACCCTATCTGGTTTGCTCCATGTAGTGTCTTGGTTGCCTAGAGGGTTCTCAGCAAAGACCAGATAATGTAATTTGAGAGAATTAATGCATGAGTACATGAATTAATTAGGAAGAGTGAAGCCAGTATGATCTACTAATGAATGGATTAAGGTGACATTTACTCTGAGATTCAGCAGGCTGTCAAGTAAAACTGGGTTTGGGGGATGGTAGGAAGTTAAAGTTTGGGAATAAAATTTTGGTAACCAAATATTAAGATGGCTATTAGACCTTCAATGGAGGTATAATGTAGGTAGTTGGATATAGAATAATAGAATTCAGGGAAGTGATC
Organism: Piliocolobus tephrosceles; assembly: GCF_002776525.5. NCBI lineage: Eukaryota > Metazoa > Chordata > Mammalia > Primates > Cercopithecidae > Piliocolobus > Piliocolobus tephrosceles. Next base: position 166,885,088 of record NC_045436.1, on the reverse strand, counting down.
GGGGATAGAGATCAAATCTCTATAGAAATGAAGTACCTCTGCTCAGGGTATCATGAGTTGCAATAAAGGTTTTGGTCAGAACTAGGATTTCATCAGAGACTCTACTGAGGAAGTATTTACTTTAACACTCCCTTGGGCTGTTGCCAAAATTCGTTTCCTTATAGATCTGGATTCATGGCAGCTTGCTTCCAAAGCCAGCAACAGAGAGAGACTCCATCAAGATGGGAATTAAAACTTTATGCAATCACATAATTATAATCACGTATGCTTTATATCCTTTGCCATTATTCCACTTGTTAGAAGCAATCACAGGTCCTGCTCACACTTAAAGGGAGGAGACTATGTGAGGGCATGAATAGCAGGAGGTAAGGATCACAGTGGTCATCTGTTTCTGTCTATCACAAGGGCAGAGGAAGAAGAAAAATAGCTGCAGAGTGCTAAAAGGAAAACCAGAATGTCACACCAGGACATTTTATGTAGTGGTAACATCACTTAGAAATGAAGATACCATGCAGACCTCTCAGATGAAAGAAAACCAAGAGAATTCATTGCCAGAAGACCTGCTTTAAAGACAATCTGAAGGAAGTTTTCAGGCTGAAGGGAAATGATGTGAATGGGAAAGTTTGATCTTCAGGAATAAAGAAACAAATGAAAACTGTAAACAGCTGGATAAATATAAAGCACATATTTTCCTCTGCTCTAAGCTCTTTAAAATACATGTGATGATTTAAGGCAAATATCCTAACATTGCCTGGTGCTTTCAATGTATATAGATGTAATATATATGGCAACTATAGCATAAAAGGCAGGAGAGAATAAGAAAGGATCCACAAAATGACAATATTTTCTAGATTTCACAGGGAGTAGTAAAAATATCAACTCCTCAGACTGTTAAAGGTTAAATATGTATATTGTAATTCCTAGAGCAACCATAAAAAAGGTAATGTAATGTGTCCATAAAGCCAATAGATAAACTAAAAGAGAATTGAAATAATCCAAAATAAGACAGGACCATGAACACAGAGGAAAACAACAAAAATAAGAGGAGAGAGAACAGTAATAAAATAGTACAGTTAAATTTAATCAATGATTATACTAAATATTTATCATGTAAACAATGTAACTAAAAGCTAGTGAATAACACAGTGGAGAAAATAGTAATGCTCTTCTATATGTTGCCTATGAGAAAAACACATTAAAAGTGAAGATACAGATAAGTGAAAATAAATGGATGAAAAAAAAAAAAAAAAAAAAAACACCATACCGTGCACGAAGTATAGAGAAGTTTGGAGTTGCTATGTTAGTATCAGATAAAATAGACTTGAATTCAAAGAGTATTAGCAGAGACAAGGAGAAAATTCTGTAACAAAACCAGGGAATACTTCATCAGATATAAATAATAATTATCAGTGTGTATGTATGTAGTAACAGAGCCTCAAAACACATGAGGCAAAAATAGATGTAATTAGCTGAAGACGTAGATGATTCCACAGCTAAGAGAGCTTTAATACCCTATCTCTACAACTGATAAACTAAGGAAAAGGTTACTAAAAGCATAGAAGATCTAGCAATACTAGCAACCATTTGATCTATTTGACATTTATGGCACAATACACTCAGCAAATGTAGAATATAACTTCCTTTAAAATGCACACAGAACATTCACCAATACAGTACATATGTTGGGCCATAAAATAATATCTATAAATTTAAAACGTTCAGAATCATACAGATGGCATTCTCTTACAAAACAAATTAAAATTCAATACTACTGCTACTGGTACTCATATATTTTTTGAAGAATCCAACTAGCTGCAAAATAAACAATACATTTCTATATAATAACTGGGACAAAGACAAAATCTTGGAGAAAAATATAAGACATTTTAAGTCAATGACAATAAAAAATATATCAAAATGTATAGGTTGAAAGTAAAGCAGCGCTTAGGGGGAAATTTATATTTTTAAATGCTTATGTTAGAAAAAAGAAAATATGTCAAATAAATTACATTTTTTAACCTAAGTAGCTATAAAAATAAAAGCAAAGTTATCCAAATGAAGATAAGAGAAAAAAATAACAAAAAGTAGAAATTTAAAAAAAATGCAAAGCAGGCAATGGAAAAAATGTACAAAGCCAATAGCTAATTATTTTAAAGTATCAACCAAATTGATTAACCTCTAGTTCAACTGATCAAAGGGAGAGAGAGAGAAAGAGTAAATCATAAACAAAGAGTGAAAAAGAAGTTATCAGATTCTAGACACTAAGAAGAGAATGCTATGAACAAATTTATGTGAACAAATTGACAACTTGGGTGACTGAATAATATATAAACGTTTCTTTAAAAGCAAAACATAGGCCGGGCGCGGTGGCTTAAGCCTGTAATCCCAGCACTTTGGGAGGCCGAGACGGGCGGATCACGAGGTCAGGAGATTGAAACCATCCTGGCTAACACTGTGAGATCCCGTCTCTACTAAAAATACAAAAAAAAAAAAAAAAAAAAAAACTAGCCGGGCGAGGTGGTGGGCGCCTGTAGTCCCAGCTACTCGGGAGGCTGAGGCGGGAGAATGGCGTAAACCCGGGAGGCAGAGCTTGCAGTGAGCTGAGATGCGGCCACTGCACTCCAGTCCGGGCGACAGAGCGAGACTCTGCCTCAAAAAAAAAAAAAAAAAAAAAAAAAGGAAAACATAGCAAAATAGCTATATTTTCCTATTCAGAAAAGCTGAGTATATCTATACTTATTTAAAATCTTTATCTATACTTATTTAAAATCTTTTCAAAAATAAATCTCCAGTCCCAGATGTTTCACTGATAAAATTTATCAAACATGCATTGAAGACATAATATCAAATTTAGACAAACATCCTCGGAACATCAAGGAGAAAGGTCAATACTGAAATCATTTTTGAGGCCAATATAACCCTAATACCTGAAAAAACATATAAAAATAAAAGACCAATACTCTTCATGAACATAGATGCAAAAGTCTTAAAAATATGTTAAGTAATCAAACATGACAAAGGGAAATATATTATGAGCAAAAATGTTTATTCCAGATAAGTGAGACTTACAAATTAATCAATGTAATTCACCATATTATCAGAAAACTGATAAAAGTATGTTATTTCAATTGTTTCAGAAAAATTGTTTTACAAAATTGAACATATATTTAAGATAAAAACTATCAGCAAATCAGTAGTATGGGACTTTCTCAATGACAAAGGGCATTTATAAAATTACATGGCCAATATTTTACATCCTAATAAAAGACTGAATTGCTTTTCTCTGAAATAGGAGATAAAACATAAACATCCACTATTGCCATGTCTATTCAACATTGTACTGGATGTCTTAGGCATAACAATAAGGCCAGAAAAAGAAATGAAAAGTGTGATGATTGCAAGGAAAGAAGTAAAACTTTTTCTGTTTGTGGGTTATATGATTGTTCATACAGAAAATTCCAGGGAGCCTACAAGTAACTACTAAGATAAGTACATAAATTTAGCAAATTTTCAGATACAAAGTAAATATATAATATAAAGTATATTTGTATTTACAAACAACAATTAGAAAGTAAATTTTTAAAATCCCTTTTACAGTGGCACCAAAATCACTAAATACTTAGCAATATATCTAATCAGACATGGTCAAGCCTTCCACACTGAAAACTATAAAACATTAATAAGTCAAAAAAGAAATGAATAAATGCAAATATATATGATTTTCATGAGTTGAAGGGTTCACTATTGTTAAGATGTCAAAATTTAAAATCTTTCTAAAGATTCAATGAAATGATATTAAAGTAACAAAATTTGATTACCTATTTTAAAAAATAAATTGACAAATCTGCTTCTAAAATATATATGGGAATTCAAAGGATTTGGAATCACTAGAATAATTGAAGGTCTTATCCTAACTGAGTTTAAGACTTACTACATAGGTCATTAGAAAGCACAAAGGATTGGTACTGCTGAGAAGATAAAACACATACATACGTCACTGGAAGAGAACATGGAGTCCAGAATTGTGCTTACAACATAAAGAAAACGAGGCATTGCTATGAGGAATAAACATATTTTTAACAAAGGGCAATGGATAAATGATAGAAGTAAGCAAAGGTAAAATAATAAAAATATGCACTTTATTCACATTATACACAAAATTTAACTCCAAATGGATCATAGTCTTAACTGTAATTGTAAAAGATTTAAAATATCTAGAAGAAAAGAAAAATCTTTACTATGCTGGCATGAGCAATGGTTTCTAGAAGAACGAATAAAGCATAAAGCATAACACAAAAACATTAGTAAGTTGGCTCTCCCTAACATTTAAAAAATGTTTCCCATTTAAATATACAATTAAGAAGATGAAAATGAAAGCTACATACTGGTAAAAGCTATTTACAACAAATATATGAGGCAGAGAACTTGCTCCCAGAATATATAAAGAAACTTTACAGTGCAGTAATAAAGTAAATCATCCAATATAAGTTGGGCAGTAGATATGGGCACTTTACAAAAGATGAAATAGGAATGGCAACTGATCACATGGAAAGATACTAAATATCATTAGTTATCAGAGAAATGCAAATTAAACCACAATCAGACACCACTGCACACCATATACATCCACTGGATTTGCTAAAATAAAAAATAACGAGTGTATCAAGCATTGCTGAGGATTGGGTGTAACTGGAATTCTTGTATAGTAATGGAGAGAATATAAAATATAAAATGCAAATGTTTGGTGGTTTCTTAAGACATTAAATATATATCTAGTTTGTGACCCAGCCATTCTCTTCCTAGTTGTGTACCTAAGAGAAACTAAAAGCATGTATGAATAATAACTTATATATTAATATTTATAGTGGCTTTATTTGTAGTGTCTCTTAACTAGAATAACTCAAATGTCCATGAATAGGTGGTTGGATACTTATCCATTTAAAGGCATAAACTAAGGATACACAGAGCAACATGAATCTCAAAATAATAGGAATAAGTGAAAAAATGTAAGGCAAAAAAATAGTTTATACTCTGATTTCAGAGATAAACAATTCTAGACCATATATATTTAAGAGTGTCAGAAAGCAGGTCAGTGGTTTCCTGGAGACAGGGTGGAGTGGAGAATGCATCACATATAGGCAGAAGGAACCCATGAGTGATGATGGAAATGTTTATTATCTTGATTTTGAGGTTCATTTTATAGGCATATACATATGTAAAAATGATTACTATTCAAATATATGCCATTTACTTCAATGATATCTCAGTAATGCCACACATTTTTTATAAAAATATAACAGTAACAAACACTTGGAGAAATAGGATTATCATCCTTAGTTGCTGAGAATTTAAATAGACATTCTCTGAATCTGAGAGTAACTTGGCATATTCTTTTTTTTTTTTGAGATGAAGTCTCACTCTTGTTCCCCAGGCTGGAGTGCAATGGCATGATCTTGACTCACTGAAACCTCTGTCTCCCGGATTCAAGCAATTCTCCTGCCTGAGCCTCCCAAGTAGCTGGGATTACAGGCGCCTGCCAGCACGTCCAGCTAATTTTTCTATTTTTAGTAGAGCCGGGTTTTCACCATGTTGGCCAGGCTGGTCTCAAACTCCTGACCTCAGGTGATCCACCCGGCTTGACCTCCAAAAGTGCTGGGATTATAGGCGTGAGCCACTGCGCCTGGCTGTAACTTGGCGTATTCTAATAAAATCGAATATAAATATATACAAACTCTTCTGTTTCAATTCCACATAGAGAAACTTTCCCACATTTACCTAGAAATATCTAAAAATTTTCTCACTAAGCTATTGTTTGTAATAAGTAAGATGCTTACACTAGCAAAATACTCGTCAGTAGGATTAGGAGTGAATAAAGTGCAATATAGTCATAGAGTGAAAAACTATGCAATGCTTCAGATACACATAAACTAGATCTCTAAATAGTGATATGGGAAGATGGCCAAAATATCACAATTGAGTGAAAAACAAAACATGGTATAGAATGTTATATATAATATGATATAATTCATAAAAATTAAGCATACATAAAAACTCCATGTTTTATGTACGTCTATATGTATAAATTTATAAAAATAAACATCTACATGGTTAGCATACAAATGTGCATTACATTCATTTTATATATATATATTTTTTTAATTGAAAATCCAGATAATGTATAGATAAATGAAAATGAAAGAATCTCAAACCTGAAAGACAGGCTTCATCTGTATTTGTAATGCACGATCCTTAAAAGTTGTGAACAAATATTACAAAATATGAATAGCTATTAATTTTGTGTGTTTGGGATATGAACATTTGTTATATTATTCTTAATGTTTTAAAAAATTTCTTAAACATACACACATAGTACTTAGTACTTATAGATGTTTCTGTATATAAATATATGTACACATATATGTGTGTATGTATGTAAATGCCCAAAATGTATATCTGAAATGATATAAACAATAATTATAATAGTTGTTTCCTTAGGAGAAGAGCACAGAATTTAAGATTGGCAATCTGCAGTGGCTGGATGGAAGACAGTTAGCCAAGAGTCTTTATATTGTTCGAAATGTGACGAGAACATATTTGTGTCTTACCTGTGCATTTAAAATAAGTACCTCATAAAATTAAATTAATAATAAAATTGTAATACACCAGGCCAAGTTCTTTGATAGAGACAAACATATGCTATCTTTGGAGTTCTGAGAAAGGGTGGTTATCCTGGCCTTCATGTGGGAGGTGGTACCAAATATTTTATAATCTGAGAAGTTGACTCCTGAATATAATCTGGAATTTAACTTACATGTTTAATCCAGGAGTTGATTAGTTTGGATGAGAAAATATACATCTTTAATTTCACTAGCATCTATCTGAAATTTAGCATTTTCATCAACTATGAAAGAGGGGTCACAGACAGTATTAGTGGCAGACCTGAGACATTGTGACCAATATTTCTATTGGTCATGACTTTTTTTTTGTCATATTACCGTTAATGTCAACATATGAAAATTTATTTTAACTCACCAATAATTCGAAATTATGGCAGTAGTTAGATATGCTTCAAAATCTTGTTATTCAAAGTATTAATAGAAAGACATAATTTACTTAATCTTAAATTTTTATTTTAAGCATTTTCAATAACTGCTTTTGTTGATAATGTTATATAGTAGTTTTAAAGCCATCATTCTGAGATGGAGTAAATATGCTTCACCAGACTGCCAGCGAGGTCTAACACACACATGTTAAGACCCTCTGATCTCGAAGAATGAATCAACTATGGCTTGGTGATTCAACTCTGGATGACCTGGGGTTGGGTGGAGAGCAGGGCAGCCAAAGGCAGCCAGACATGGCACATGAGAACAAGAGGGGATATGGCTCTGTCAGGTTCAGCTCATAAATGACTTTATGTTGCACATACTGGTTTTCTTCCATAGTTACCTAAGGAGGAGGGGAATTATCTTTTTATCAATCTAATCAGCAGGTGGTTTGGTTCAGGAAGTGAATAACTTCGAAGCATGAAAGCATATCATGAAAGAATATTTCTCAGATTCTACCCTTTGTACCACTTTACATGAGAAAGCTATTATCCTCAGAGTTTTAAATGTGAGTTCATATTTTATGATTACCTATTAGATTCACAGTTGAAAAAAACCTGCTAAAATGCTCATCATTCAAACTCATGATTAGCAAATTTGGGTTGCTCCATGACTACTACCATTCAAATGAAAAATGAAAGATCCAGAGAAACACTGTGCATTTTGACTAAATCAGTAGAAATACTGTCTTCAAATACAATTTTAGCTAGAACTATAGTATGTAAAAATAAAAGCAAAACTGTTCTGCTTGGTGAGCCAAAGGGAAAATAGGTCCTCTGGCTACGCATGTCTACCTTGTCCATCATGTTAGCCCAGAGGCTACGTTACCTTAACTTAAGGCTCCACATATTTCAACATGTAGATATTTAAAATCATCTATCTTTTTCCCTGAGATTTTTCTTTTTATGCTGTACTTTGCACACTGTGTAGCCTCAGCTCTGTTCTCTTAAAATATTATCATTATGTATCACATACATATCAAAAATACGATAGATTTTACAATGCTGCCACTGTGACTTCCCATTGCTTATCTTCTGACAGTGTAGTGACACTATCCAGAAGAGAAGGAAGGTAAAAACCCCTCTGTTTCCTCTTCTGCTATTCATTCACCCAAAGATTTCCAGGTCATAGGCTCTGAAAATAATTCTTTAGAGCTCCTTGGTAAGAACATGTTCATTCATTTCAATCATATCTTGCTTAGTTTATTAGCATGTACTCTACCATAATGTAGATTTTTCTCAATTTCAATACTTTCAACTTCTGAACAATCACTCCTTTTGTATATTACAGATTGACACCTGTAAATTCACCTTCATAACTAAATTATGACCTTGCTAATAACAGATCACAAGTGAAAATTTCAAAATATTCTGTGGTGACATTACCTATTTGTCAATAGTTCTACTTTGACAACTTCACAAAGATATGTTTAATTATGTAAATTTAATACTGATTTATTGTGCTTTACTTTATTGTTATATAAAAATGATTAGGGAGAAAAACAAAGCATGAATATTGTGTTAAAATTAAGTACAGTTATAAATCATTTGTAGACGTGTCAAAGTCACAGCACTCATTGTTCTGAATTGTCTGGGTACCAATTAAAGATAAGCCTTTCAACTCTAGGTTCAGTTATGATAAAAAAGCACAAGAAGCATTCTTATGAGATAATCAAATTAAATTATATCGTTAAAGATATTTAATCAGGAACACAACACTTTTCCTTTTGCCCTACCCCATAGCATATAATCTATTACTCAATTTTGACAAGGTCTGCTTTTTGACAAGTTTTAGAGATAGCAGTGTGAGGAAGCTTCCTGTGCAGTTTCTTGCTTCCAGCAGTCTGTATACAACAATGGCCCTGCTTGCTGACAGTGCTATAAGCCCGGTACCTCTGAGCAAATCACTTAAACCTTCTGAACCCATTTCCTCATTCATGAAATGGCAAGGGTTTCAGGACTAGTTGATCCCTACAATTCCTTCCAGAGCCATTGTTACGAGACTTAATATTTACTGGATTGAGACAAGATACAGTCTTGGCTCTCTCTCAGCCTTTACATAAATCTAGAATTAACCCACACCTCCCACCGGCCATCTGTGACATATCGTACAACATATTTTATTGTATTGATTGGGTGATAACCTTTTCAAAACAAGACATGTAGTGGAATGCTCTTTTATATCACAAATTGCCTTTATTTTGATGCTTTCAAAGGCATGCCTTCTCTTTAGATAAAGTATAAACTTATTTTATTATATCTGAAAAATTCTGACATGAAAGTAAAAGGATTCCAGAGTAAAATCAATAGGCATCAACTTTCCTTCAACACGTTACTGTAAAATTAAATGCCAACTGGTAATTCAGTCCCAGATATGTTCATGATTTTACTTTAACTGAAAGTAGCTTCAGATAATTTTTTTCTAGCTAGAAAATTGATTTCATATATTACATCTAAACAGTTTAAATCCATGCACTATTAGTAAACTGGCAAGGGGGTCTCCAGTCTGTGTAGTATTAATTCAGATAGCTTGAGATTTGTTAGCATAATAATGAGGTAATAGTTTGTCTAATTTAATCTTGACACAGTGATATGTGACACTTCAATAATAGCTAATGTGACCTTAAAGGTTAATGATGGCATTGCTCATCTGAAGTGACAGACTACTTCAGGTTCTCCTGCTATCGATCTTAATTCTTCCTTTGCTTTTTTTTTTTCCCCCATTAGGTTACTAGCGCAGTAATGAACTTTTTTTTTTTTTTTAATTAGGTTACTCATGCAGCGAACTGTTATCTGGAATTGCAAACTCAGGCAAATTACTTCCAGAGGTCATATGATGAAACATTCCATTCTAAAAGTACATGGCAGTATTGTTATGATAGTGGACAGGAGGAGGTAGAAATGTTTTTATGTAGATAATAAAATGCAGGAACTCTTCAGAGATGCTTCAGCATATTTATGGAACTTTTTCAACTACTGAGATAAAGTTTTCTCAGGCTATTATAATTATATTGTAAAGCCCCCCAACTTTGTGCAACAATCATATATGTGGCTGCTATCCTGTATAAAACATGGTGCTTGGCTATGTGAAAAAAAACTGAGACAAATCAAAATATAATCCAAATTATAAAGAGTTTGTAATCTACTAAAGGAAAGGCAACAGGAAGGCAAATCACTCTAATGGAAGACAATAAGCACAATTGCCTTTGAGGAAAAGAAAAATGCTTTTGGATCCACAGGGTAGGACAGATTTCTCTCAGTGAGAGGGAGAAAGCCAGTGAAGCCTGAGGGCCATTTACTGGGTCTCTCTCAAAAGCAAGAGAATTCAGAAATGTTCTGATTAAAATAAACCTTACTATTTCTTCAGTCTGCCTCATGCTTTGCATCTTGTGTTGCTCTACTGTGTTTGATGAGAGAGGAAAGAGGCGAGAGAATGATGGATGTAGATACATAGGTGGATGGGATGAGGCAGGGATAGATTCTTTTTGACCATCAAGATACAGAAGGACTAGCTTCAAAATATTGCTGATGATGAGCAATATTGCTCAACATACTGCTATTTAAGGCAACTTGAAAAAGAGAATTTAATAGAATTATCTTGAATGTGGAAGGATGTGGATTGCTTTCTTTGATCTATATACGAAAATGTGAAGAGACGGAAGATTTAGAAGCTCTTCGGCTTGGGAAGTTTAGAAACCCACGAAAAGTCAGATTAATTTTATGCTATGAATTGTCTCTGAAGGGATCTTCTTTTTGACCTTTCTTAGTTTAGTTTGTGATAGTTTGAGCTTATCTCTTCAATATTAAGAAAGTCAGAGCAGAATTTGTTTTGGTTCAGGAAATAATATATGGTAAACCTCCCACTCTGTTTTATGTCAGACTTGGGAAATCCCTGCCTGAAAGATAAGGACCTGGACTTGGTGATTTTTGAATGTCCCTCACACACACACACCCTCCCTTGTGTATAGCTCCTGAACAACTGAAAACATTCAATAAAGTGCTCATTAAAAAAAATGAATTAATTGGAATGAACTATTCCCGGTGGCTGGCATGTGACCTTCGAGCCACTGCTGAATTTTCATAGGAAACTCATTTATACATTGTATCAGCTCCCCCTTGTGTCTATCCAGCAGTGGATTTGGCAAACAGGAAATAAAGGTATCTCTTCTTTATCTACTTCCCTCCCCTTAGTAGAGTGTTTAGGACAGAGTTGCTGATCAGGGATAATTACACTCTCAAGTGAAGAAAAACCCAAGTCATTGAAATTAGTGAAACTAAGACCCTTTGTGCTCTAACTCCAATGATGTATTCTCACTCACATGATTCATTCCATAAAGACCTTGTATAACTGTCCATAGAGTGAATGCCTCACCAACCTGCAGACATGAGTATGACATAGTACAGATGATGATAGGTGACATCAAATAAATAAGAAGTCAAGAATGCTATGGTACACCATTAATTTTCCAGTGCTATTATTTTCCATAGCCCATTAAGGGCATCTGAAGGCATTTCCTCTAAACACTAAAAATAAAGTGAAATAAAAATAATAGACAACTTGTTCCAGTCATCAACTCTTACCTGTTTGCTTATCACCTGGATATGATATGTATTTTAAATCATCTATTTCATCTTGATGGAATTTTGTCCACTCTATTTTGTTAAATAACGATAGCTGACTTTTCTGTTTGGGGATTGTTTTCTTTCTTTTTTCTTTTTTTTCTGAGACAGAGTCTCGCTCTGTCACCCAGGCTGGAGTGCAGTGGCGCGATCTCAGCTCACTGCAAGCATCACCTCCTGGGTTCCTGCCATTCTCCTGCCTCAGCCTCCTGAGTAGCTGGGACTACAGGTGTCCACCACACGCCTGGCTAATTTTTTTTGTATTTTTAGTAGAGATGGGGTTTCCCCATGTTAGCCAGGATGGTTTCGATCTTCTGACCTTGTGGTCTGCCTGCCTCAGCCTCCCAAAGTGCTGGGATTACAGGCGTGAGCCACTGCGCCCGGCCGGGGGATTGTTTTCTTATGCCTGTCTCAATCCACTCTTAACTGTGTTTAGCTTGGGAGACCAATGCTAAATGCTGTTGTCATTCACCTTTAGCACAGGCAGGGGTTGTGGAGGTGGGAATCTCAATCCAGTTCATTCTCAACCAACAAAAGGTGGAAATGAACTGGATTCCCAGCCTTGAACCCTTGTTTTCTGACTCTAGGACTGGCTTCTGTTGTTTACAACAAGTGTTTTTCAAATAATTTAAAGGGCTATCTGCTACCAAGGTCAGCTGGGCACTTGCAAACTGCAGAATCAGATGCTCCCACCAACCTTATCAAATCAGAACCTTGGCTTCTCATATCATCTCTTCCTGTTTGCTTTCTGTATACATTTATTTTTTAAAAAATCACTGTTTTTTTAAATCTCTGCCATCTTGTTTTTAAAAATAATCCTTAGGTTAAGTTTACAATTATTATTAAATATTCATCCACATTGCCACATAGTAAATATTTGCCAAACTCCCACTATGTGCCACATGCAGATGCCTATGATGCAGAGACTCATAGAATGATGTCTTATAAATAAGACATACATACAACAGGACAGAGTTGACATCCTAGCTTGCTTTGTGTTCATGGGAAACTGGTCATCAGCTGGTTAGTCCTACCATTGGATTCAGACTTGCAGGGGCATTCAGATTGAGATCGATGATTCAATTCTCTTCAAAATGGACAGTCTCTTAAAAGGGAGTAAAAGGAACAAAGGAAACAACTTGTCAGAAATTCAAGAAAGAAGACCTCAGGTAGTCCTGATATAACAGTTAGGGAGGTGTAAGCTAAAAGATGACAGGCCAAAAATCCAGCTAAACCCATCTCACTGTGTATCCAAATAACCAGCCCACTTCCTGCAGCCCCCACTGCTTCCCTTTGAAAGGAACTCACCATGTAAGCAGGTGAGGGAATTTGTAACAGAGCATGATCAAAAGTGAACTGGGTAAGCGAGGGAAAGCAATTACACAGGGAGATCATTAATTGGAAGGCTTATCTCTTCAGTGAGTTTGGAATGTGTAAGCTGTAGTGTTGTGAATTGAATTTCATGCACTCCTATTGTGTGTGAAGAGCTGGCTGTGTGTGGGAGGTGCTGAATGATTTGCCAAAACTGTTGTAAGAACACCAGCAATCAAAAAGCCACTGGGCTCTGAAAAGCCGGGAATTGAGTGACAGTGCAGAAGCATGAAGGCTGAAGCGAATTGAGACTTTTCACTGAAATGGAGCTTGAAGTGGAGGGAGTGCAATCAGTCATGAAAGACTGTGAAGAGAAAGGCAGGGCGGAGGTCTTGCTAAGATCTCATTTCATCAATCAGTCCCCTGCTGAGACAAGGTCTACCTGGGCCTGGGGTAAAAGGCTCCTTGAAGTTCATAATAAACAAGGGCCTGTTAGGAATCATCAACCTCTATTGAGGGGAAATAAAAAGTCATTTCAAACCATTCACATATTTAGACAGGACACAAAAAAACATGAGGAAGAGGAAAATCGAGTTTCCTCCCATTTTTAAACATTTATTTATAGATTTTTTAAATTTTACTTTAAGTTCTGAGATACATGTGCATAACATGCAGGTTTGTTACATAGGTATACATGTGCCATGGTGGTTTGTTGCACCTATCAACCCATCATCTAGGTTTTAAGCCCCACAGTACCAGCCACTGCAAAACACACCAAAATGTAAAGACCAACGACACTAAGAAGAAACTGCTTCAACTAATATGAAAAATAACCAGCTAGCATCATGATGACAGGATCAAATTCACACATGACAATATTAACCTTAACCTTAAATGGAAATGAGCTAAATGCCCCAATTAAAAGACACAGACTGGCAAATTGGATAGAGTCAAGACCCCCCGTCAGTGTGCTGTATTCAGGAGATCCATCTCACATGCAAAGACATACATAAGCTCAAAATAAAGGGATGAAGGAATATTTATCAAGCAAATGGAAAGAAAAAAAAAAAAAAAAAAAGCAGGGGTTGCAATCCTAGTCTCTTCCCTTTCGTATATACCATTCCCCTAACCCATGCACTTACCCACTCAGACTTTCAAACTCTTTGTCATTCTTCCAACAAGCCATGCTACCTCTAACCCTGTTTCCTTTGCCTGGAACACCTCCTGTATTTTTTTCTCCCTAATCACTACAACCCAACTTTTAAGTCCTAGTTCTAATTCCTCTTCGAAATGAGTCCAAGTTAAGAATACTTGTTCTATAATCTCAGAGTAGCTTTTATCATAACACTTTACATCTGGCCCCTGCCTAATCTCAGTAGTTAGACATGCTTTTCTACATTTCCTTCAATTTTCTCAACCTATGTACCTGCACACATGCGAGGATGTCTTCTTCAAAGCTTCTGAATTTCTCTTCATCCTTTAGAACTTCCTTCAAATGTCATTTCCTCAATGTAGCCTTTTGGGATCCTCAAGTCAAATAGTCTAACAGCAGTCTGCACCTCAACTTTGGAACACTGATTATTTGCCTCCTGTCTTCCTCACTAAACTGTAAGCTCTGTGAGGTCAGGACTCTTATCTGTGTTGGTCTCCATAGTTTTCCTGCTTTCTAGTATAGTGCCTGGCATTCTTGATGCCCCAACAATTATGTATTGTCTTTATTCTGTCCTCTGAGTGGGTTGTGAGATCCTTGAGGTTAGGGGCTCTGTCTTAGATTTGTTTCCTCAGGTTATAACAAAATACTTGGTGTGTAATTGGCCTTAAATAAATACCTATTAAATGAATAAATGCTAGAAGAAAATACATAGAGCAGGGCTTCTCCTCCTAGGCAATATTGATTGACATTTTGGGCCAGACAATATTTGCTGTGCAGGTCTGCCTGGTACACTGTAGGATGTTTAGCAGTGCCCCTGGCCTCCACCCACCAGATGCCAGTAGCATCCCACAATTGTGAAATGTCTCCAAACATTGCCCAATATTCCCAGTATGAGTGGGAGACTGGGCTGAGCATCAGTCAAAATCACCCCAGGCTGAGAATCGCAAATCTGAGGTAAATACTTTTAAATCACCCAAACAGATAAATACACATTTCTAGTTTTTATAGAAAAATTGACCTATGAATAATGGATAAAAATTATAATAATATATTTATTCAGGATTATTTAAAGATTCATTTCATTGATAAAGGCTACATTCCAACACTCTTCAAGAAGTTCATTTCTATGTAGGCAGATAGAGGAGTTAATAAATTTTCTGAGAACATTCTACTAAGGGTTATATTAGATAACATAGCTAGACGCATCCTAGCTCAGCGCCCGCTCATAGTCGCATTTCAGTTAATACTATTTCTCTTTTCATGATCTAATCAAAGCATTCGATGTCAAATGGTCACAGCTAACAATGAAAAACTGGGAAGAGTTTAGTCATATGAACACACACACACAGACACACAGAGTCTATTTAGTTAATTTTTTTTAAAGGCAAAATTTTGATTGACCGAGTTCTTTGTTAGGGGGTTGCTATGTTGACACAGAGGGCTGGTTAAATTTCTTTCCTGCTGGGGAACACTAAATTACATCCCACCAACTTAAGCTCCCCTGGAGTGAATCACAGAGTGGTTGACTTTAGAGTTCATTGAAGGTGAGAGTTTGAGTTCTATGAGGTCAGATTTTCTCCATGAAGCAGAACAAACAAAAATGTATAATACTGGGCTTCTTGGTATAATTTTTAAAAGTAGAGGGCCCCACTGGTTTCCTTCCACCCCCACCTTCCACCACCAACTCTTTCCTTGAAAGAAAGTGTAAGAATTATCTCCCGAGGCTACTGGCAGATGGAGAGTTTCTGGGTAAGTAGGTTTTTTTTTTTCTTCCACACTCAGGGGCATTCATGGCTGACTGAGTAGTAAATTCACTCTGTGTTTCAGTTCACAAATATAGAAGTAATAAGAGAAGCTCTGCATGTGTATTGGCCAAAATGGAAAAGGGACAATACACAACAGGGGTTTGTAAGAAAACACATCCTGCCAGAAAAATATGATTGCTATTTTAGAAAGAATTGCCAAATTGGAAAGTACAGGAAAGTGTAGAGGTCATGCACTTTAAATTGAGGCAAATCTTAGATATAACAATTTATGAAATAAGATTTGCAAGCATAAACCGTCCATTTAGATTGCAATGTGGTTACAAGCCTGGCAGGGAGTGCATGAGAAGATTGGGAGTAGGGAAGACAGCCTTGCAGGAATGTCTGCAGAACACCTAGGATTATTACTGCTGCAATTCAGTGAGCTCTATTTTCCCATTTGGAATTAGATTAAAACTGTTTGGCTATAGGTTCCCTAATGTCAAATATTTTGTGGGGTACACAGAAAACTCTCAATACATTTCTGTTTTCTGTGAGCCATCCACAAAATTTTCTTCATAATTTCTGAATTAAAAACTAAGCAAAGTTTTGTATTTCCTTCCTTTCTTCAACTTAAGATTTCCTTCCTGGAAGACACTTGCACATAAATTTAATGTCTTTAAGTAGCTATGTGATTCCTCAAGAGTCATATAACCTTTCTGGCCTCATTTTCTACATTTGAAGAAGGAAAGATTTGGCAGCTTCAAGAAAGTATTAATTCTTCTATCTGACTCTTTTCTGCTTGGATTCTATTTTATTTCCCTGATTAGTTTAAGATGAACTCAGGCTGAATAACGAGGGTTTGAGCTTCCCTGGACTAACCTTTATTTGGTTATGACTTGAAATCTACTGAAAAGAGATTTGTTACATTCATAGATTCTTCTACAAGTATTGAGAAATATTAGAGAACAATGTTAACCCACAGTAGGAGTTTATGAACCAACATCAAGGATACACAGAAAGGATCCAACAGGCTAGGAAATGAATGGAAACAACTTAAGGGGAATTTACTAGCTATTGGATCCATAATCTTGTACGGTTTGCTCCCCCTCCTCAACTTCTTAATCTGTGTAATAGAGTTAGCCATTCTTTCTGTGAAAGTTTTCTAGGAAAACTTGGGAACCTGAGTCAAAAAGGAGAACCAGTGTTCACAGTGGCCTCAGATCAAGAAAAAGGGCAGGAGACCAGGAGAGGACTCATAATGGAATTTGAGGTTGCTCAGAATCATCTCTCTCCTGTATCTTGGAACCTCTTGTGGATGTATTCCATTGCAGTCCATCTGGTCCATTGCCCAGGTGTTTAATTTGTGGCTGCACCAATATTATCATGAGGTATTTCAGTAGCCTCTTTGTGACTTGACTTTTGAATTACACACAAATCAATCACCACCAGCCTCCTCATCTATTAATCTATTATGTTGGTGCAAAAGTAATTGCGGTTTTCGCTGTTACTTCTCATGGCAAAAAAAAAAACCAACCAACCAACCAAAAAACGCAATTACTTTTGCACCAACCTAATACTTGGGCATCTGTGACAAACTACTAGACTGGGTGCCATAAACAACAGAAACTTATTTTCTTGGAGTTCTGGAGGGTGGAAGTCCAAGATCTCAGGGTGCTGGCAGGGTTGGTACCTGTAGAGGCCTCTTTTTTGGGGTTGCACATTGCCAACTTTTTACTGTTTCCTCACATAGTCTTTCCTCTCATTAGTGTCTTTTCTTTTTCTTATAAGGAAGCCAGTTCTATTGGATTGCAGCCTTACCCTATGACCTCAATTAATTATAATTCCCTCCGTAAAGGCTCTACTTCCGAATACAGTAACATTTGGTTTTAGGATTTCAACATGCAAATTTGGGTGATGGAGATCACAGTTTAGTTCGTAATACTGATCATCTATTTAGTTTCCTTGTTTCCTATGGGTTTCATGGGCAAAGTGCTGAGGAAAGGCAGAATAGCAGGCACATATTGAGTAAGTTATTGATAGATCCCAAGACAGGTTGGATCTATGGTTTGGAACTGTCATTTGCTGACTCCTACACATGATTCTATCTACCCAGAAGGCTGCATTGGAAATTCACAACCAATTATATGGTTGTGAATTATATGGACTTTGTGTTACACAATTTAAATTTTTTCTGTAGTCACCCTGTGGCCTTGAAAAAACATCACTTTTAACCTATCTGAGCCCTAATTTTCCCATATATAAATAAGAATAATAAGATACTATCCCTCTTTGAATGTAGGCAAATTGCTACATTAACTATTTACCATTTTTAGATATGACCTATGTCTTCCTGTTACTCTTTACTGCTTCTAATATTCCTTCCTTTATTTCAAAAGTGACCCCTGTTCCACCCCTTTCATGAAGCTTTCCATGGTATCCATGAATATCCCCTCATATTAGTATTTGTGATGGTTAATATTGAGTGTCAACTTGATTGGATTGAAGGATGCAAAGTACTGTTCCTGGGTGTGTCTGTGAGGGTGTTGGCAAAAACGACGAACATTTGAGTCAGTGGACTGGGAGAGGCAGATCCACCCTCAATCTGGGTGGGCACAGTCTAATCAGCTGCCAGGATGGCTTGAATAAAAGCAGGAAAAAGTCGGAAGGACTTGAATTGCCGAGTCTTGCAGGCTTCATTTTTCCCCCATGTTGGATGCTTCCTGTCCTCAACTATAGGACTCCAAGTTCTTCAGCTTTTGGACTCTTGGACCTACACCAGTGGGTTGCTAGGGGCTCTTGGGCCTTCAGCCACAGACGGAGGGCTACACTGTCAGCTTCCCTGCTTTTGAGGTTTGGGAACTCGAACTGGCTTCCTTGCTCCTCAGCTTGCAGATGGCCTATCGTGGGACTTCACTTTGTGATCGTGTGAGTCAATACTCCTTCATAAATTCCTCTTTATGTATACATCTATCCTATTAGTTCTGCCCCTCCAGAGAACCCTAATACCATATTCCTATACAATTTTCATGATGCTTTAAATTAATGTATTGTTGTAGGATTCTTTATTGGTGTCCTTGAAATATGTTAAGGGTGAACCATCTGTATTTTTAAGTTATATTCCCATTACTTTCTCCAGCAATCATCTGCGTGCTGTACAGATGCAGCCATTGTTTCTTGAGCTGTCTCTAGTTTTAAAAAATAAACATTGATTATAGAAAAACGTAAAAACCACACTCAGAAAGCCTTCATAGATACTCTTGTGTAACTTTTATGCTTGTCACTTTGCCATAAAACCTAAAACTTCTCTATCTGTTCATTTACTTATTCTGCTCCTCACTATATTCTGAGATCATATAACGCAGGCACTCTGTATAGTTCTTCTCTGTGTCCCTAGGACCATTATGCTACCTGTTAGACAATAGGTTTTTAATATAATGGATGAAAGAAGTATATAACTGAAAGACAGCAGTTTAACTCGACTTTTATATTTTTCTACCAGCTAAATATTTATTCTTCCAGTATCTTACACCAGGGACTAGTGTCCCTTTACCCATTAAATAAGCGTTATGGAACACCTACAGTATGTTAGGATCTGTAATAGGCAACATGAATTTACAGAGATGAAAGTCCCAGCCTCTGACATCAGCCCTAGAGAAGCAGCACACCAGCAAACAGACAACTATACGATGGTCTAAGACACAATGAAACAGAAAGAAGCACAGAGGATTCAGCCCCCAGAAGCAGCCCAACAAATGTAGCCCTAACTGTTCCCATGCACTTGGCTCTCTCCTCTCCCATAGGCACCAGGCTTTTTCACATCTTGCAGCCTCCACACCTATTCTTTCCTATGCCTTGAACATGCTTTTCCCACATGTGCACATGATAGACTCCTATTAGTTGCTCATGTTCCAGTTTCAATGTCACCTCAAAAGAAAGACTTTCCTGATATTCTAATATTAAGTCCAACCACTAATGTTCTTTCTTGCATTTCCTCTTCTTTGTTTCTGAGACATGGTCTCACTTTGTTGCCCAGGCTGGAGTGCAGTGACATGACCTCAACTCACTGCAGCATTGTTTGTTTGTTTGTCTGTTTGTTTGTTTGTTTTTGGAACGTGTGAAATTCCACAATGTAATTTTGTAATTTGATTTTTTACTCATTGAATGTTTTTCTTCCCCATTAGACTATGAGTGAAGGGAGAAACTGTGTCTCTTAATAAAACCCTCTATCTGAAGTGTAGAGACCAGTCTCTAGAATAATGTAAGAGTTCAATAAACATCATCACATAAATGCAAGAATGAATGAGCAGAGAGTAGCCCCAAAGAAATGAATGAGATGAAGGCACAAGAACAGCTAACAAGTAATATTTGTTTAGGATTACTTTATGAATCGAAGTGCTTTGTTATTCTTCTCTGCCCATTGGTTATAAGCAACAATTTGTAGATGAGAAAACCAAAGCACAAAGCTAAGTCTCTCTCCCAGAGATAAAGTAATACATCATGGAATTAGAACTCATAGTCTTTTTTTTTTTTTGACCAAATCCTCAACTTTTCCTTGAATTATAACAGTACCTCATGCAGCTTCTAGAATTGCTGAATGCACTATCCATCTTATTCTGGGGAAGCAAATATTTTACTACCCCAATGTATCTTACAAACACAAATATTCAGGATTCTTTTGCTTCCTTAAAAGTCCTGAGACTTTTCCATTTCTGCCTCTGAAATCTTTCCTTTTATTATAATGTTCATGATACTGTGTTTTATATTTCCTTGGCCCTGTTGTTACTCTGATAAGAAATATTAAATTTATGATAATATCTTACATCTCCATGTACTTTGCATATTCTGCAGCAATTGCTCTGTTCACTGTTAGTTCTTTGCCTCACCAAAGTTAATTCTTTTATTAACAATCACACGTTTTCAATGCTCTGTCTAGCCAATATCTTCTAATTTCTTTTTCCCATTCCCTTTATGTATTATTGAATTCTCTAAGTGAATTATTTAACTCTGCACAGCATTTTGGGATGTGATTTGCATGAAACACCTTGTACAAACTAAAAGCGTATCATATTAAAATGTCTATAATTGCTTGAAGGAAATACCCTCAGGAGTGTTTTATGCTATATATAATGGCTGTGGAGAAGTTTTGAGCTCCAATGTGACAGTAACATGAAACAAGCAAAAATTGCTTGCACAGATTTGACTTACATTTAAGTAGATAAATTGTGTTTATGTGCCACCTGGTTTTTTTGTTGTTGTTTTAAACTTTCTTTTTCCTTTTGACCTCAAAGGTAATGGAAAAAGAAGAAAGAGAATTTCTCCCTTAATTAATCCCCACAACAATTTTTTGGAGTGGGCATTATTATTCCTATATTACAGTTAAATCAAAAATTTATCTGTAACAGTAAGTCAAAGAGGTTAGTTGCCTTACACATCTTTCTGATTTCAAAGTCTCTTGCCTTTCTCTAGATGCTACTTGCTGAGATAATATGTGGCAGCATATAGTGTGACTAAATATATTATACTCTGATCCCCATGCTCTTGTCACAGAACTGAGCAAAGAGTAGGCTAGGGGCTTTTGAGGGAGCGATTTGTTGGTAAGTCTTCCAGAACTTGAACCTGGGAGTTAGGACCTTCTAACTAATACCATTGCTCTTAAAGTGGTACCAGCTCTGGCTGTTGCCCCCATGCTTATATTAAACTCTTTTGCTTAACTACAAAAGCCCTTGGTTATCCAGACTTATCTATGACTTCGACCTAACTCATAGTTTTCTCATTTTTCTCTGGTGAGATGATATATTGTTATTTTTTCAACACTTTCCTTTCAGCTCTACAAACATGTGTTTTTGAATGGTGGAGTGAATTGGCAAGTAATTTCACATTCCATTTTCTCAGAAGGAGATGGAGCAAGGAAAAATAACAAAATCTCATCTAACAAAGATGATGCTATTCTTCCAGAGGGACAACGAGGCAACCTGGATGGCAAATGTAGGTTGTTTTTTATTGCCTCTCAGCTACATTATAAATCTCAGCTAACAGAATTAGTGCCCTTTCATCAATATGGGGTTGGACTGTGGCTAGGAGAAAAATGCATGTTTATCGTAACAAAGTTTGCTCATTTAATGGCAGACATGGTCAGTAGGTGTTGAGGGGCCCATGTTCAGATAACTTCACGTTATTAGAACATGCTCCTTCTCTATAAGCAGACCTTTATGAAGATTTATGTGAGGCAGTCCCTAATTCCAACACACATGGGCACTCACACACTGATAGTGTTTATCTGAGATTTGTTTGGTCCTCTCTGAATCTATATGATAAAGAATTTGTATACATGCATCTTAAATTAGAGCATTTGACCTGATGGAAACAGTTGGCTCTGCATGGCCTTTGGAAGGCCAAGTATGAACCCGAAATATAGAAGTAAAACTTTTTCGATCTAGGTGGCTTGTAGAAGACTCCCATTATCTATAAAGGGCAAAACTGACATTTTAATCACTCTTCATAGTTTCGTAACGTATATTAGAGACCAAAATGAAGAGGATTATATTACCTTTAAAAATATCCCATGTAAGCTACGTTAACTTTTAAAGCCTATATCAGTGTTGATTCTTCTTGAAATGGTTCTAAGTATCTCTAGCTAGGAATGAATTTATTTACCCTTAAGAGCATTTTGATGTTTTTGAACTTTGCCATTGATTCACAACAAAGCTTACTGAAGATGTAGTGTGTGCCAGGAAATGTGTGCAGCTTTAAAGATGCTGAAATTAGTAAGTTGACGTAAGTGCATACATCAGGTTTCCCCATAGGAACATGAATTGCCTAAGCTTGAAAGTAAAAGCTTCCCTTTTGAATAGGCACCAATAAATTTCCCAATTCTAGCTTCTTGAAATTTGGCACACCAAATAAGCTGAGTTTGCTAAATGTAATGTATAATGTTCTCTTTTTACAAAAATTACACTATACTCAAAGAATAAATTTGCAAAATTGAATTTGCCCAACCCAGGGAAGTACTACTAGGTATTACCAGGAATTAAATCAGTTTTGCATATCTTGGCCTTCTAATCTTTATTATGATAGTAATGGATGTTAGTGTTCAAATACTAATATAAAAATGACACTTAGGTATCAGTTTGTTCTGTAACAAACTTCTATCACAAACTTCGTATTATAAAAATTGCATTATAAAAGCAATATTTTTTTTCAATGTGGGAGTATGGTTTAAGGAGTTTAGATTCCTATTTAAAATTACAAACTTTCTGCAGAGATTTAAATGGCAAAATGTTTAAACAAACAGAACATAAATGCTTAGGTATACAGTTTTGAAATCACAAAGAAAATTAAAAATGTGGTTATATCTTGTTCTTGACCAATAATAATATGTGACTAATAATCTCACAATATTTATAATCATTGGCACCATTATTTGCATATTACTGCTATCCATTCATATGCTTCTCTCATCTTTACCTTCCTTTGTTACAATAAAAAAGGCATAAAGTCAATGAATTAAAGCAACAGTGCTCATGAGGAATAATTTCCTGATCATGTCACTAGTCTGTGACCTCAGCACAATGCCACACATGTTCTCAAAAACAGCAACCACTTGTTAAATTCTTACTATTTTCTACATATAAGCATTTCTGTATAAAATATTTAACTTACCCTTATTTCAGCTCTGTGAGATTGGTACTGATTATAGTCCCACATTAGCAGGAATAAAGTGGCTTCTAAGTTAGTAAACAGCCACACTGGG
The DNA here is from genome assembly GCF_002776525.5 of Piliocolobus tephrosceles. Classification (NCBI taxonomy): domain Eukaryota; kingdom Metazoa; phylum Chordata; class Mammalia; order Primates; family Cercopithecidae; genus Piliocolobus; species Piliocolobus tephrosceles. Next base: position 166,861,407 of record NC_045436.1, on the reverse strand, counting down.
ATTTGAATCCCAGTAATGATGTCCCCACAGACCATCATCTTATACAGCCCACCTTGATGATTCCTCTCATTACTTAGCTGTCATTATGAAAATGAGAGCTGTAGAAATACCTTGCTTTCTCAACACAAGTCAGGTTGTAAGGAAGAATTAGTACTTTTTTTGTATAAAAACTTTGAACATAATACACAAGAAAGGAATATATGCTAATGGGTCCATTATAAACTTTCAGTTATTCCTTACTCAAGTAATAACAACCATTCTGACCCAGTGTGTTTAAAAGGTACATCTTTTTTGTGGTTTAAATTATGTTTCTCTTCTTCACTGATTCTGATGATTTTCCCTAGTTTGTTTTATAATTTTCATGCTGCATTTCCTACTCCTTGCTTTGGTACTGTTTTTATCAGCAGTAGAAAAAATTGCATTTTGCTTATACGCTAGGCAGAATTCTAGTCTTTAAACACATTTTCTTTATTAGTTGATTGTGGTTTTCTAAGAATAACTTTGCTTCATAAGAATGGGTCATGCCATCTATTGTTCAACAAGTGCAATGGATAAATATCAGACCTCTGAAATCACACTGTTTTAATACAGCTGTATTCCTGTAAATAAGTTACTTAACTTTACAAACACACACACACGCACACAAATACATATATATATATACTCATTTTTTCCCCTAATTCTTTTATTATTTTTTTGAGACGGAGTCTCGCTCTGTCGCCCAGGCTGGAGTGCAGTAGCCTGATCTCGGCCCACTGCAAGCTCCGCCTCCCGGGTTCACGCCATTCTCCTGCCTCAGCCTCCGGAGTAGCTGGGACTACAGGCGCCTGCGAAAATGCCCGACTAATTTTTTATATTTTTAGTAGAGACGGGGTTTCACCGTGTTAGCCAGGATGGTCTCTATCTCCTGACCTCGTGATCCACCTGCCTCGGCCTCCCAAAGTGCTGGGATTACAGGCGTGAGCCACCACGCCCGGCCATGTTTTATCTTTCTTAAATTTTAGTTTCGGGGGTCCATGGTTTGTTACATGGATATATTGTGTGATGCTGAGGTTTGGGCGCCTAATGATCCTGGCACCCAAAGAGTGAAGATAGTACCCAACAAGTAATTTTTCAACCCTTCCCGTCTCTCCCTCCTTCCCCCTTTTGGAATCTCCAGTGTTTATTGATCCCATCTTTTTGTTCATGTGTACCCAATGTTTAACTCCCACTTATAAGTGAGAACATGCAGTTTTTGTTTTTCTGTTTATGCATTAATTCACTTAGGATAGTGGCCTCCAGCTGCATTTCTGGGGCTGCAAAGGGCATGATTTCATTCTTTTTTATGGCTGCATAGTATTCCACGGTATACGTACCACATTTTCTTTCTCCAGTCGGCTACTGATGGGCACCTGGGTTGATTCTAGGCCTTTGCTATTGTGAATAGTGCTGCAATGACATATGAGTGCAGGTGTCTTTTTGGTCAAATGGTTTACTTTTATTTGGGTCTATACCCAGTAATGGTGCTGAGTCAAATGGAAATTCTAGTTTTAATTCTTTGAAAAATCTCCACACTGCTTTCTGCAGGTGCTGAGCTAATTTTCATTCCCACCAACAGCGTATAAGCATTCCCTTTTCTCTGTAATCTTGCTAACATCAGTTATTTTCTGATTTTTAAGTAATAGCCATCCTGACTGGCATGAGATGGTAGGTATCTCACTGTGTTTTTGATTTGTGTGTCTGCTGATTAGTGATGTTGAGCATTTTTTCATGTTTCTTTGCCACTTGTCTGTCTTCTTTTGAGAAGTGTCTGTTCATATCCTTTGCCCACTTTTTAATGAGGTTATTTGCGCTTAACCTCTTTAAATCTTAGTTTAGTAACCTGTAAGGTGTAACTAGTAGTTAACTTACAGTGAAGTATTTGCCAACAGTGTAAAAGTCCTATAAATGTTAGATGTTTCTTACCACGGTAAGGATGTTTCCTTGTCTCTTTGATTTACTGAATCTTTTATTCATGAATGGATGATGACTTTGTCATATGCATTTTCTATATCAATTAACATAATCATATGACTTATCTTCTTTAGATTATTAGTATGTTGTACTGCCTGAGGTCCTCTATGATTTACTTTCCAGCTAACTCTCTGATATTGTTTTTTTCTCTATCTCTACTTCAGGTATATCACCTCCTGTCTATTTCTTAGTAACTTCATGTTCCTCCTAGATTTCCCCCAAGATTTCACCATGGCTAGTATCTTTACTTCCCTTGAGTCTTTGCTCGTATTTTATCTTTTTTTTGAGCCATACCTTAACTATTCATTCAATAATGTAACCTGAACCTAGTACTTCTGGTTCTCCTTAATTAGACCCAATTTCTAGTAGTATTTATTTTCTTCCAATCTATTATATAACTTACTTTTCATTGTATTTACTGAATTTTTTTCTGTTTCTCTATCCCAATTCCTCTTCTCTCCCTTTAGCCCTATTTCTACAAAAATACAAGCTCCATGAAGGCAAGTGTTTTTATTTCTTTTGCTTTTTGATGGATCCTAAGTACCTAGAATTGGCTCATGGTAGATGCTATATCCATACTAGTTAAATGAATGACTGATAAACGGAATGAAATTTCTGCTTTTCTTTTGTTAGCCTCATTCTTACCATTGCAGGTGAATTTCACAAGAAGTGGGGCATGGAAACAAGGAGTATCATATTATTTTTGAGACCTCAGAGGAAAGAGAAATATACCATATTAAGAAATATACTTGTTTTGATAAAGCAAGGTATGCCATAATATACCAAAGGAAAGAGAAATATACCATATGATTCATTAAGAAATATACCATAGACACACACAGACACACACACACACACACACACAGAGGAAGGAATTACAAATGGACAAATTTGGGTAGTATCTCTAAAGCTGTTTTCAGGGATAGTGTGAAGAAAGGGGTATTTCTCAAGAATCAGACCATCTGGATCTTGGGTTAGGGTAGACTAAGGCCATTTACCCAAATAAAGTATTGCGTCTTACTAGAAGAAAAGGGTGAGGAGATGTTGGACAAACAATATCTGTAGATGTTTATCACTGTCTATGTTAATGTGACACCTCTAAGACACATCTTTATTTGAGTAAAGAGCCAAAATGGTCAGATATGTCAGTTCACTTTAAATCTCCTCAAAACAAGAGTCATTCAAAAAGCTGGCACAGCTGGCTCTTACAAGTTCCTTTTTTAGCATGGAAAACTCGAAAATTTAGTTGATACTGTTTTTTGCTTCCAGACCTTTTCAACTAATCACACTGTTAGCTCTTTTTAAATGTACATTAAGAGGGTTCTTGGGTAGCTAGAAAGTTTATGTTTAGTCAGCAAAGATAACTCTTTCATTTTGGCAAAACTGTCCCCAACTTATTGCAAGTATGAAAAAATACAGAATTGAAACGTGATAGCACAAATGAAAACAAACAAGATTTTACAGTGAATGTAAATAGCAATGTCAAGAACACAGTTTAAAAAGGAAAGTTATTCAAAACACCAAGTTCTCTCTAGCATCAATATTTGCCTGTGTCTGAAATAAAATTATAGAGACTGAAAAAACTACCGATTACATTTACATTATATTATTTAATTAATAGTATATTTCATTAATTTGTAAATCACATTTAAATATTATTTTCTATTTAACAGATTATTTGATAATCTTAACAAAATTAAGCGATAGAAATTGTTATCCCATCTTATATATGAGGACATTAAATTCTTAATAGTTTCATTTTCTCAATATCATTCAGCTAGTACATGGTCAGGTGGGGAATCACACTAACTTAGGATTCTCTGATTCTAAATGTGATTTTCCTACATTAGACAACAATAATTTTCTCCTAAGAGACTTGAGATTATTTTCTTCTAAATCACAATGTCATAAAACCCACCAAACTGTTATAAGTACGGCTGACTGTACTGCAGCAAGACTGATCCAGGTTCATAGGTTCAAAAGCTCTTCGTGTTATCTTTGTATGAATCCAAGATCTAAAGCATTGAAATGAAGGATCATACACTGATTCTTTTACTTGTTATTAATACGAGGCCAGGGTTAAAAATAGAAATCAATTAGTGAAATGCAGAAATGAAAAATACATATTTAAACCAATCTTTATTATTGGAAAGTTGGTCCTCGGGGTAAGAATGATTAACTGTTACCGAAGAAAGTATTCCAGATGAAAAGCATGTTATTGGCTATACTGTAACTATAACACATGTAGTGAAATATCATGTAATGAATCTGGGAACTTCTATTATATCACTGTCTGTAGCAAAGATTTCAAGTAATTAAAAACTGAGTTCATTCTTATAACCATAAAATGTTTCAGAAAAGTGTTACTATTTTCAGTAACCTGTACTAAAAACAACACCAGAACCCAGAAGACTGAAAAAGGTAAAGGGAAACAAGTAGGCTACTTTTTAAAGAATGGAAATATTGTTAACCAAAGAGAACAATGCTATTCTATCTGTCTATATATTGTGATATCGATTAACATCCACTTGTGGTAGTAAGCAGCATTGGAATTCCAGTTAGACCATGGATGACAGGTTCTATTAGCTGATAATTCTACTACCATTTTGGGTAAAATTGAGCAAGTCACTTCTCTGGGTCACTCTATTCATTCACTAAATATGGACACTCTTGCCAGTTTACAAATATTTTCTTAGGGTACAGTAGGAACACATATACGCAAATACACAGTAAACCATAAAGTCCCCAACATATGTAAGATGTTGCTCTTAAATACATTATTATTTTATTTTTATTTATTTATTTATTTTTTCAGACAGCGTCTAGCTTTGTCACCCAGGCTGGAGTGCAGTGGCGCAATCTCCGCTGACCGCAACCTCCGCCTCCAAGGTTCAATTGATTCTCCTGCCTCAGCCTCCCAGGTAGCTGGGATTATAGGTGCCCGCCACCATGCCCAGCTAATTATTATATTTTTAGTAGAGACGGGTCTTCACTGTGTTGGCCAGGCTGGTCTCAAACCTTAAATGCATTATTAATCACTCTAAAAATGCCCTTTCAATGGTTTTGTCGCAACTGTTATTGACCAGAGTCTCTTCCAACCAAAACTTGTTTTACTTAACAGGGAGGTAATGGGACGGGTGGGGGATTATTGGTATTATGAGATGCTTTGCTACTTATAAACCTGAACACTTAACTTTATAGATGTAGCAATTAACGGGAATATTCTGTGTCTCTCTGTGTGGGGGAGTGTGAATGTAACTTTAAGCAAAGGGTTTGTAATGCTGAGAAATGTGTAGTTGTAGGCCGGGCTTGGTGGCTCACGCCTGTAATCCAAGCACTTTGGGAAGCCGAGGCGGGCGGATCACGAGGTCAGGAGATCGAGACCATTCTGGTTAATACAGTGAAACCCCGTCTCTACTAAAAATACAAAAAAAAACTAGCCGGGCGTGGCGGCAGGCGCCTGTAGTCCCAGCTACCCGGGAGGCTGAGGCAGGAGAATGGCCGTGAACCCGGGAGGCGGAGCTTGCAGTGAGCCGAGATCCAGCCACTGCACTCCAGCCTGGGTGACAGAGTGAGACTCTGTCTCGGGGGGAAAGAAAAAAAAGAAAAGGAAGGAAGGAAAGAAAGAAAGAAAATGTGTAGCTGTAGCATTGAGAATTTTACCACAAAATTACTAACCAGAAAATATGCAACAGTAATGTATTTTCTAAGTAACCCTTGAATAGTATATTCAAAATTTATATAAAGAAATGGTTACCATGGCATCCTAGCAGTATCTGAAATCAAAAATAGCAATTTAAGTATTGTTCCTCAGGCTGAAAAATATACATGCATAGAAAGATCACTTGGGGTTAATAGTATAAAAGCATGACCATGGAGGCATTGTAACATATATTCCAATGGGGATTCTTTTTCAAGGAGGAAAATGAGTTAAAAGAATTTAAAATAAAACATATATAACTTGTATTGGTATTACTATATAATAATTACATTTATGCAAATTAAGGTTCGAAAATGTTTTAAAAACATCCAATTTCATGTCCCTTGATGAACTACCTGCATTTACCTTTACTCTTCTGATTCCCTGATAGGCACTTTTGCCTCTAACTTGCCACATTACTAGTATTCCTCAGAATGTGTTTCCCACACAAGCAAAGTTCTTTCATGGCTTGTTTTATAGGATGACTCCACTTGACTTCCATGCCCTTTTCACATCTCACAACATCTCTTCTCGGTGACTCTGCTCCATTCTTAAAGATTTAACTGAAAAGATTCATACTTTGAACTTTCCTCTACTACTTAGTGCTATTAAGAGCTTCTCTGTGCCTGATAAAATTATTTTGGTTACTTCTGTAACAATGCAATGTAACAACAGTTTACAAGTCAGGCTCACCAACATAACATGAGATCCTTAAGAGAAAGGCTCACAAAGCAAAGTATTACTAGATTCAGATTTATTTATTTATTCATTCTCCATCTCAACAAGTATGTAAGGAGCACGTACCACAGGTTAAACCACCATCAATACAATTTACACAATCTGAACTCTTAGTAGGGAGGTAAATATGCATTGAAGAATCTTAGAAGCAATTTTTAAAATGATAACCATGATAAATTCTGTGAAGGTGAGGGAAATAGTATTGGAGTTCTTGTGATAAGGGAATCTGGCCTAATGCAGCAGATCAGAAAAGGTCACCCTGTGACAGGTTTTGGAACCCAAGTAAAGCTGATATGGCTGGAGCAGAAGCTTGCGGGAAATAAGCCGAGATAAAGGTGAGCATCAGACCTGTTTGGAGTTCTGCCTCTGTACTAAGAAAAATGGAAAGTTACTAGAAGCTGTAATGGAAGATGACAACATCAACAAAGAAGAAGAGCATACTGTCTTCAGTATGTGTGAGTCAAATGTCAAACGTCTCACGATGTCCAGCTAAGAGATGATGGCAATTTGAATCAGATGGAGAGTAACAGTCAGCTTTGAGATGTCATTAGCAGTTGACATTAATACATTTTTGGTGGATAGAGGAATTGGCAGATTGAGAGTTCGCCAAGTGCCAAGGATGCTTGTCCAGGTTTCTGGCTTGAGCTAGGCAGGCTGACAGTCAGACCAGGAGCTCCTAGAGGAAGAAAGTGGCTCTGGTTCAGCCTATGGCTTCTTCAAAGTCCTTGTTCTTTCTCGGTGCATTGGACAGTATATTAAGTGAGTGTGTGCTAAATAAGGGTATTAATTTTTTTGTATTTAAAAACAATTATTATTTTCATGGCACTGTTATTTAGTAGTTATTTCATTTTTTCTTTCTTCTAAAATTAAATGTAAGGTGAAATTCCTTCCCTTAAGATGCTTATTATGGTTCAATTAGAGACACAACTACATATTCTCTTATTTTGTAAAGATGTAGTGTTCTAGATATTTTAAAATCTATGATTTTAAAAGCTCTATTGGGATCAGAAGGACATAAGAAACTTACTAGAGTTAAAAAGATGTGAGATAAAAATATAATTCAAGTAATGAAATTTAAATATGGCCTTAAGAGATGGGTATAATTTTGAAAGGCAACTATTGGTATTCTGGCAGAGTAAATTTATTTATTTATTTATTTATTTATTTATTTATTTATTTATTTATT
>NC_045436.1:166750301-166853781 GCF_002776525.5 Piliocolobus tephrosceles | reverse complement strand
ATTTATTTATTTATTTATTTATTTATTTATTTATTTATTTATTTATTTATTTTAGAGAAAGAGTCTCACTGTTCTGCTCAGGCCGGATTAGAACTCCTGGGCTCAAGTAATGCTCCTGCTGCAACTTCTTCAGTAGTTGTGACTACAGGTGCGTACCACCACCCATCTCAAATAGTGGCATGGACATAAGAATATGGCAGGGGGATACATGGAGGGGATGAGGTCGAGTTTGGTGGGATACATGTTTGAGACTGAAAAACAAAGTCAGCTAGAAAGGCTGATTTGAGTTTTGATTGACAGCACGGGGGAATTATTTGCTTAATTTAATAAGTGGAAAGTTTCTTTGAGTTAAATACAATAGCAATGGGAAGCCTTTTTTTTGTTGTTAGATACAATACTTGATAAGAATTGGAGTGGAGGAGAGCTAGGATACTGGAAGATGTTAGATAAGTATAAAAGGTTGATAAAATAGATAAAACGAATTATAACTTTCCAAAACGTGGAGAAGATAGACATAACAAGGGGGCAACATTCACATTTTAAAATCTACATATAAATTGTTTAGGCCATACAGGTAAAAATATTTGAAATAAAAAGAAACAGAAAGCATTCATGATCAGCTCAATTTCATATTTATGCATCATGCATAAAAAGCAAATCTTATTTTAGACATTTTTTTGGTTAATCACACTTGGGTCTCCTGTTATTTTTATTAAAGTAAAAAGTACAGAAAATCTAGTATTCTGTGATTTTTAACACGTGTGACCTAGAGAAACTACATTTTGATTTAAGCTTGAAAAAGCATATTTTATGCTGTTTCAATAAGTTAGTAAACACTGCTTTTCATTTAGAAGATAAGTGCTTTGTTGTAAAACTACTGAATCCAGTTCAACAAAAATGTTTCAGTACTTACTAGGGGAATGAGCTTGCTGCTGAGTAAATATGAGCATGAAAGTTAACGATTAATCTTTCTCCTCAAGGAATTCAGCTAAGCTTTAAGAACTTGTAAAGATTTGGAGATTTAATTAAATACTAAGTTATTTGAGGACAGGAAAATGCCTTTTGGATTTATACCAGAGCTTTACAAATGTATATAGTTAAAATATTGTCTGTGTTGACAGATTTCTTCTATTAATTATATTAGTAATGGCAGGGGTATTTTAATGAACCCTTACTATGTAAATATGTTGTTAAGCACTTACACATTTTTGTTTACTTAATTTCACTGAACTCTTACTTTTCCAGAGGGAAAATTAGCATTTCACAACCTAGCTTAAAATACCTGCCATTATTTATTCATTTATTTGATGAAATTTATTCATAATCTACTATATTTCAGTCTGATAAAGATATAACCTAGACAGGGGAGGCCAGAGGGGAATTCTCAGTTACTGTTGAAGATAAATTGAAAGTGTGATTAAGTCCCATTCATGCGAGAGGATGGACAAGCATTCTAGAATCAGAAAGTCTAAAGAATAACACAGAGGTGAGATGTCGCATGAAGTTAAAGGGAATACAAGCAAGTTTGTAACAAATAGTGGTAGAAGGGATAAGATACGTAAATGAATGCAAATATATTAATTTTTTTTTCTTTTGAGATAGGGTCTCACTCTGTCACCCAGGCTGGAGTGCAGTGGTGTGATTACGGTTCACTGCAGTCTCGAACTGCTGGGCTCAAGTGATCCTCCTGCCTTGGCCTCCCAAAGTGCTGGGATTACAGGTGTGAGCCACTGTGCCCAGCCTAGGAATGTAATTTTTGAGGGTCATATTTAGAAACTGAAATTTCAAAGCTAAAAATGGAGAGCCATCAGTGACTAGTTTGGATTCATGTTTCAGATGAACCACATTGGTCTCTGAAGGGAGAATGGACCTGGAGAACAAGACAGGAAGACGGTATCAGGTAGGAGGCTCTTGGATCAGTTAAGACAACTGTCATGAAGACTTCAGTGAAGGAAGCAGTAGTAGTAGTGGGAAGGAATTGTATTTAAGGAACATTTACTGATGTATGGTCAGCATAACTTGTTTGACTAACTTTGAAGCATGAGAGTAAAAGAGGAAGAAATGTGGATGTATTTGTAAAAATGATACTGGATTGTATAATAAATAAATTATAAATTTCCATGGCTTGATAAAATAGAGCTTTATTTCTCAGAGACTTTCCAAAGCACATGTTCCTGACAGATGACTGTCTTCCATGTGGTGCTTTAAGGAACCCAAATATATCACCTTGTGGCTGTCATGCCCTAATACCTTGGAATTCTTTACATACAACTAGCAGAGAGAAAAATAGAGCACCAGGAAGAAGAGATACTTCCTCAAAGCTCCAGACTGACAATCACATATATAACTTCCACTTACACTGCACTGTCTATTAGTCACATGGCTAGGTCTGAATATAGTACTCCCCACCTATCTATGAGGGGCGTGTTCCAAGATCCCCAGTGAATGCTTGAAACCACAATAGCACCTGCATATACTGTTTTTTCAATCTGATAATTGAAACATCTACTAAGTGACTAATTGGTAGGCAGTACCTACAGAACGGAAATGCTGAACACACGGATGTTTCACATACTGGGTGGGTCAGATCAAGAAGGTGTGAGGTTTCATTGCATTACTAAAAACAGCACACCATTTAAAACTTAGGAATCCAATATTTTTGGTTTAATTTTTTTTTTTTTTTTTTTTTTTTTTTTACGGGGTCTTTCTCTTTTTCCCCGGCCGGGGGGGGGGTGGCGGGGCCCCGCTCCCCCCCAGCTCCGCCTCCCGGGTTCACGCCATTCTCCTTCCTCAGCCTCCCCAGTAGCTGGGACTACAGGAGCCTGCCACCTCGCCCGGCTAGTTTTTTGTACTTTTTTAGTAGAGACGGGGTTTCACAGTGTTAGCCAGGATGGTCTTGATCTCCTGACCTCGTGATCCGCCCGTCTCGGCCTCCCAAAGTGCTGGGATTACAGGCTTGAGCCACCGCGCCCGGCCTTGGTTTAATATTTTGAAATCACAATTGACCATGGATAACTGGAACCATGGAAAGTGGAACCACAGATAAAGGAAGACTACTGGACAAAGAAGGCAGGGGAACACCGTTTAGCCATGAACCTTGGCAAACAAGAGCGCAACAGATTCTAGGAGACAACTGTATCTGTTGCCTACAGATAGCTTCAAGGAAGCCATCATGTGACGATGTATGAGTGTTGGTGTCACTTATTAATATAAATAATAAACAATAAAGAGAATGATGCTAGGATGTTCTGAACATGTTTACTGTCTTTTATAGACCATCTTATTGGAGATATCCAGGAGAAATTTGGTGTGTAGATTTGAAACTTGGAGAAAATATTTGGGTTACCTTTTGAATAAGGGAGAAAACTCACAGGCTCAGCTGACTGTTGTAGAATTTATTCAATCAATAAAAATATGGTGCTAGAAATAAAATGATGGTTGAAATAGATATATTCTCTCTATTCAGGGCAAGAGAGGATAGTGCTGGATAAAATGAGGGAATTAGAAAATTGGAAAGAGGATATTTTTGATTGACACTGTCTTCTGTAAGGCTGTGTGGTGATGGACATGTTCTATGTCTATTCTATTCAACATTACAGCCGATAGATATATGTGACTATTGAGCACTTGACATGTAGCCAGCGTGACTAAGTAACCAGATTTTAAGTTTTATTTAATTTTAACAAATCTAAATTTAAATCTAAATAGATTGAAATTTCTTAAGACAAGGGCTAGGTTTTAATTTATTTAAACAATAACAATCAACAGCAATGATGACAAATGCCTCTGGAGTGCTTACCGTATGCCAAGCAAACTCGAAAGCACTTTGCAGGTATTCACCAGCTTGGCCTTTAAAAATACTTTGTAAGGTTAGTAATTCTATTATAATATTTATTTATTTCTGACAAGGGAACTAAGGCAGATGTATTTCCTACCTTTTGGAAACATATAGTGCCATGCATGAAATAGACAAGCATATAATTGTATGGCAAGGGTGATGAGAGCTATAGAGACAACTAGAAGGTGCTTGCAACAAACCAGGAAGGAAAAATAGAAATTCTCCTGATAAAGGAAATGGAGAGGCTAAGATGGACAGTGGAATATTCTAGGTATGAACTAGGACAGGATGGTAAAGCTGGCTGCATGAAATCTCCTTTATAAAATCCTAGTGTCCTTCATTTCTTCTTTTCTCCATCCTAGAATTATACAATGTTCCAGTTACTGCTTTACCCACCTGGCAAATATCCAAATTAAAAAATAGACTTTAATGCTACCTTGGTTTAAAGCACATGGAGCCACCAACAATATAGAAATATCGAAGTATCAAAACTGAAATGAGCCATTTTCCTTCCAGGCCCGCTACGTGCCATTGGTCTGAGTCTCATCTGCTGAAAGCCATGGCCTGGCTGCCCTTTCCTTGGGATAGGTCAGTCTGCCTGAAGTTGAGCTCAGCCCATTTCCATGCATCATTAAAGCTAGATAATGATTAGCTAAGTTATTCCTTCTCTCAGCCTAATGAGCTGTGAGGTGATACGTTTGTAGTTCAGTCTAAAAGATATAAAAGTTGATAAAGTTCTTATCCTGAAAATCTTACGCTAGAAACCATTCACTTGATCCAAATCCCTTTTAGACTTAGATAAACATGGCCCATATGGTAACCCAAATTGTTCATAAACTATTATCAGCTTTGAGATGACAGCAGATACTTTTTCTTAATTTATGTTATATATGTGTGTGCATGTGTATCCATTTATTTTTGTGAAAACATGAGAATGTAAAATCCTGGAAGTTTTCCCAATTGGAGTAATAATAAATATCTTCCCACTTTTTAAAAACATTTTCTTTAAAATTAGTTTCTTGTTTATTCCTTGCTGATATATTTAATATAGATTTTCTTGTATCTCACTTTATGCAATATAATGTGTTTCTGAAGTTCAGTGTTCAACTTCTCTTTGCAAAAGAAGTGAACACACTTCATGTTTAAATGAATTGAATGTGCATGATCGTGTATGACTATGTGTGTTTAAATCTGCATGACAGAGTTTAGCATTATTTAAAGAAAGTTGGAATTGCATTTACTGATGTCTTATTTTGTGCCAGAAACTCTATGTGTTTCTTATGGCAGCCTTAGCTGAAGAAACAAATGTGTTAGTGACTTGACAAAATAGAAGCTGATTTCCTCCTCATGTAACTGTCCTGGGAGTTTGTTCAGATAGGCAGAGCAACTCACCTCATCTATGTCATGCTGGGACCAGTTTCATTGTAGCTTGTGGTTCTGCAATCCCTCAGAAAAGGAAGAGAAAAGGAAGAGAAAAGAAGAGAAAAAGGAAGTATAGAGGTTCTATACCAACTCTCTTAAGAAATTCTGAACTAAATTTTTCCTGCATTATTTCTGTACACATTCTATTGGAGAGAGCCTAGTCACATGATCTAACTGCAAAGGAGGCTGGAAGATAGTAGTATAGATTTCTATCCAGCAAAGATCCCCATTTTGATGAAAGGAGAAAATTTATTTTGGTGAACAAGTAAGAGTTTCTGTACCACTCTGGCTATGTAAAATATCATATAGATCCAATTGACATATTTTCTATCTTTCTAATATAAAAAAACCATAACCTTCTATTTTTCAAGTGTCAAAACTTATGCCACCTTATTATCTCCTCCATCCCCCTGGCTTCTTTTGACTTCTTTATAATGTAAATACATTTTTTTTCATTTATCTGCCCTTGAGATGCTTGGATTCATTCCAAGTCACCCAGGCTCCAAACTCCACACACAGTTGTAGGTCAGTCTTCGAGATGTCGACCAAATCCTTCCTGTCTGTAATCATCCATTTTCACACTGCTGATAAAGACATACCCGAGACTGGGTAATTTATAAAGAAAAAGAGGTTTAATGGACTCACAATTCCACGTGACTGGCCTCACAATCATGGTGGAGGGTGAAAGGCACATCTTACACGGTGGCAGACAAGTGAGAATGAGAGCCAAGAAAAAGGGGAAACCTCTTACAAAACCATCAGATCTCATGAGACTTATTCACTATCATGTGAACAGTATGGGGGAAACTGCCCCCATAATTCCATTATCTCCCACTTGGTCCCTCCCACAACATGTGGGAATTATGGGAACTACAATTCAAGATGAGATTTGGGTGGGGATACAGCCAAACCATATCACCTTCCCAACTATTCTTGCTGTGGTCGCCTTTCAGACCTTGACAACATTTTAAGTGAGCTTTCCTATCAGTTTTCAGTGAGACTTCCTGTCTCCTCTCTTTCTCTCATCCAATCCATTCTATACACTGTTTCTAGTTAAAATCCATACAACTCCCCACCTCCACCCAAAAAAATTACCAGCTTGACATTTGTGATAATTTCACATATATTTTAAAATTTAGACTTGTCTTAACCCCAGAGTAAAGATGCTTCTTACAATGGTAATAATCCACACTCTTTATATAGCCATAAATTTTATGGAATGCACTGTGGTTTGGCTATTTCTCACATTCCAAATCCATTTTCCAAAAACATTTATTACATTTTTATCCCTGCTATAGCAAATTACCATGGATTTAGTGACTTAAAACTATACAAATGTGGGTTGGGTGCAGTGGCTTAGGCCTGTAATCCCAGCAATTTGGGAGGCTGAGGTGGGTGGTCACCTGAGGTCAGGAGTTCGAGGCCAGCCTGGCCAACATGATGAAACCCCATCTCTACTAAAAATACAAAAAATTAACCAGGTGTGGTGGCACACACCTGTAGTCCCAGCTACTTGGGAGGCTGAGGCATGAGAATCGCTTGAACTAGGGAGGCCAAGGTTGTGGTAAGCTGAAATTGCACCACTGCACTCTAGCCTGGGTGACAGAGCAAAGTTCTGTCTCAAAACAAACAAAACAAACAAGCAAACCTATATAAATGCATTGCCCTATCATTTTGGAGGTCAAGACTTCAAATGGATCTCAAGGGACTACAGTCAAGGTGTCAGTCTCTCTGTGATTCTTTATGGAGGCTAGTGGGGACCTTATAAACACAAGAGGCTACATTTTCCTGCCTTTCGAGCTCTAGAAGCTACTTGCCTCTAGAAGCTATTCCTTGGTTCATGGCCCCCTTCTTCATTCTTTAAAAGCCACCAACTGCATCAATCAAACCTTGCTTCTGTCTTTATGGGTCTTTCTCTGAGTCTCTCTTGTGATTACATCATGCTTACCCAGATAATCTGGGACAATCTCCCTATTTTGGAGTCAGGTGATTGGAAGCACTAATTCTGCCTGCATCCCTAACTCCCCTTTAACCTAACATATTTATTAATTCCATGGAAAAACACATGTATATCTTTGGGATTATTATTGGGATTATTATTCTGTCTAGCACAGCATGTTTTCCTCTCTCTTCATTACTGCTCATCCTTTCCCTCTTTCTTCCCTTACCCAACTTCATAAGGTTCTCTTTATGCCACGTTACCCTTTTGAAACCTTATCCACCCTCTACATTCAAAGTCCATCTCATATTCAGCTTCCTCTTCAGATTCTGCTCACAGGGAGAAAACATGCCATTTTCCTGCATTTTGTTACTTTTTATACACATTGCCTGATTTACTTAGAATTTTAACTTAAAAAACATGACTTGCTTATTGAGTTATATTTGTGGATCCACTGGAAACTTCTTGGAGGGAAGCATTATACTCTTTGTTCACTTTTTATACTCTTCACAGCCTCTGAGAATGTCCTTTTACATCATAAGCACAAGTATAATTTTTGTTTCATTTAATAAAATGTACTCATTTACCACTGGCAACCAAGGGGCACAGTAGCATAAATAATCCTTTAAGAGCAGATGACCTAAAACTAACTTGCATGTGTTTTATGAATGCTTCTTATGTGGCTTTTGCAAGAGATGTCTATTTACATTTTCCTGCTCATACTGATTTTATTTCATATGGCTTCTCTCCTGTACAGTCTCATGAGTAAACGTGAAGACATCATCTTTGACAGCATGGTTACCCACACTGATCACATTTATTGGCTTTATCCCCAAAATGGATTCCCCTGAGAAATGGGATTTAGACATTCGTCTGAAGATTTTCTCAGAACAGAAACTCTTACACATAGTTCCTCCCTGTGTGAGTTCTCTGATGAATGACAATGTTGAGTTCTAAACTCATTTTTTTTTTTTTTTAATCTAAGTACCCAAAGTATAAATTTTCTTCCCATGACGACCCTTTGGTTAATCTTTTGGCAAAGTAGTTTACTCAACCTTTCACCCTGATCTGGATATTGTCTTATACTTTGATCAAATGTTGATCTAGGAGCTTACTTAAATGTCCTTTTTGATAGTCTTTAATTATTTTCCTTTGCTTTTGGCTTTTCTGTAAATACTAGGTTATCTGTGTCTTTCAGATTTTGAGATTATATGTCATTCACTTCTTTTACTGAAGTTTTCCTGAAACTCTTCTTGAAGTTTGTTTTTTTAAAAAATCTCACATTGACATATAATCTCTTTATAGCATGTATTTTGTGAACTCGGGTGCTTCCTCTGTTTCACTGGGATGCAACCATGGAATGCATAGTTCTAGGCAAGGTGAGTCAGGCTATGTAATTGGTTTGCAAACATGAGCATGCGTTATGTGCATTAGAATCACCTGGACAATTTGTTAAAATAAATTTTGTAGCTTCTTCCCACAGTTCCTGCTAAGAATCTGCATTTCTATCAAGCTCTCAGGTGAAGTTGATGCTGCTGACTAGGGAATCACTGCTTCTTAAATCATGGTAATACTCAACAGAAGCGTAGATAATACTTCCTAGAAAAAGGCAACCTAAAGGAGAGTAAGAAACTTTATTCATTTGGTCACTAACTTATTCATTCATTTCTTTAATAAATATTTATTGTGTGCCTATATCAGATTCCTTAGCTTATTCTCTTCTTTTTATATTTTCCAGTTACTCAGAAGGAAATATGAAAGTGGCTCAAATTTTACATAAATTAACATTTAACATAATTTCTGAAAATGTAGTCACATATTAACATCTAGTTTATGATAGGTTTCTTACGAATCATAACTCAACTGAGTAATTATTTATTGAATGCCTACATTATTCAAGGTATTGTACTAGCAAAAGAGAACAAAACAAGAATAAGGTTTTTTCTTAAAAAATGAAATATGTGAAAGCACATCTCTCTTCTTCATGCTCCCAGGCATGGTGTATGGATTTGTAAATTTTACATCTGACCTTATTATAAGAAAATCTGATAATTAGTTTAAACTCGTTTGCTGTTGTCATGCATTATGCTAGTCAAGTTTAATTTTGTTTTCCTTTTCATTTTAGCTTTATTTGTTGGGTTGTTATTTGAGCTAAATTGGAGAGAAACATTGTTCAAAGATATAAAGGGTATAAAAATTCTATATTAAACCTAAATTTATTCGTATTTATTTTGATTGCATTTATTTCCACAGGTTTTTACTATTTTTAAAAATGTAACGGTGTGTTAATATCGATTTTTTATGTTTAATTTATTTGTATTAAGGTATCTATATTTACCATTTTTAAGTATACAGTTCAGTGATAATAAAAAATATTTACATTCTTCTTTTTTCCTTTTCTCTGACTATCCTTCCTAGCCTTCAGTAACTTCAAATCTATTCTCTATCATCACGAAATGGATCCTTTTAGCTTCCACGTAAGGGTGAGGGCATGTTATATTTGTCTTTCTGTGCGTGCTTATTTCCTTCAACAAAATGGCCTCTAGTTCCATCCACGCTGCTGCAAATGACAGGATTTCATCTCTTTTATGGCTTAATAATGTTCCTTTGTGTATATATACCATATTTTCTTTATCCATTTATCCATTGATGGGCGCTTAGGTTGACTCTATATTTTGGTTATTTTAAATAGTGCTGGAATACACACGACAATGGAGATACCTCTCCAATGTATTGATTTCCTCTCTTTTGGATATATATCTAATAGCAAAATTATGGGAGCATATGCTAATCCTATATTTCCTTTTTTGAGGAAGCTTCAAACTGTTTTTCACAGTGGTTGTACTAATTTACATTCCCACTAACAGTATATGAAGGTTCCTCTTTCTCCACATCCTCACCAATATCTGTTATTACATATCTCAAAAGCACAGGCAACCAAAGCAAAGATAGACCATTAGGATGACATCAAGCTAAAATGCTTCTGCACAGCAAAAGAAGCAATTAACAAAGTAAAGAGAAAACCCACAGAATGGGAGAAAATGTTTCCAAACTATCAGAATATATAAGGAGAGCAAATAAACTCAATAACAACAACAACAACAAAAAGATTTTAATGAGGTATCATTAAAAATTGGCTAAACATCTGAATAGACACTTACCAAAAGAAGATACACAAATGATCAACTGGTATGTAAAAAATGTGCTCAACATCACTGATCATCAGAGAAATGCAAGTGAAAAGCACAATGCAATAATATCTTACTCCAGTTAAAATGGCTTGGATCAAAAAGGCTTTTACTTATTATTCAAAGACTACAGTAAAATATAAAGAAAGAACCTTTGAGAAGAAGATAGATGACACATAATCCAAAACCCCAAGCTCATTAGCAGCTGTGTGAGTGTGCATGTGTGTGCATGTGTGCTTGTGCATGTACGTGTTTGTGCCTGTTTTGGTGTGTGCACACATGAATGTTAATTGCTGGCTCTTGTCTTTATGCATATTTTTTCTTATAATCTTGAAGTATTCATAATTTTGAATTTTACTAACTTATTGTATTATAAACTATTTCCTTTCTCAATAGTCTTCATAATTATTTAAATGGCTCCATAAAATTTTTATTTAGACAAAATACACTGAAATTCTATTTATTTTTAATCATTATCAGTCCTTTTGTTTCTCTAATTTAGAAATTTTATTGAATAATATTCTTATGAAATATTCCTAGTATAGATGTTCTATGATTTTTTATGAACTTGTATGAACCTTATTAATTTATAATGTAAACAACAGTGTATAAACATAATGATATTAAAAGTTTATCAATACTAGAAATGATTTTTAGTCACCTGATAGATATTAGAAGGGCTTTTTAATTTTAATTCACATGAATTTCACTACCAAGCAATTTAGTCACTTTGTTATATTGATTTACACTTTTTATTTTTATAATTGGATACAGGTCTTTGAGTGAATAAATATGCTTTATTTTTCTTTTTTAGTGGAAAAGACCAATTTTATAACTGTGGGCACTGAGCACAAAATATACTCTTATTGCAAGTTTACACAAACAGTAAATAGGAAATGGATATTTAACTATATAAATAAATAACTTGAAACTATATTTTTGAATGAAAATGAATATTTTCTATTTAATTTTTGAATCATAAAAACAGCAACAATAGCCATAATTTTTACACTACAAAGAGATTTCATTTTATCAGCAATATAAGAAATTTATAAAGAGATTTTATAAGGTAAAACTGCACGTGAAATAGCATTATCACAAAATATTTTATTGTCTTTTAGAAAACGCGATAAACCTACAGTAAAAATGCTTGGAAAATAAATTTTTTTTTTTCATCAAATTAATGCTATGGACTGAATTGTGTCCCCACCAAATTTATATGTTGAAGCCTTACCCTCCAATCTGACTGCATTTGCAGATAGGGTTGCTACAAGCTAATTAAGGATAGTTAAGGCCAGGCGCGGTGGCTCACGCCTGTAATCCCAGCACTTTGGGAGGCCGAGGCGGGCGGATCACAAGGTCAGGAGATCGAGACCACGGTGAAACCCCGTCTCTACTAAAAATACAAAATAGTAGCCGGGCGCAGTGGCGGGCGCCTGTAGTCCCAGCTACTAGGGAGGCTGAGGCAGGAGAGTGGTGTGAACCCAGGAGGCGGAGCTTGCAGTGAGCCGAGATTGGGCCACTGCACTCCAGCCTGGTGGACAGAGTGAGACTCCGTCTCAAAAAAGAAAAAAAAAGAAAAAGGATAGTTAAGGTCTTAAGTGTGGGATCCTAATCCCATAGGGTTGGTGGCCTTATAAGAAGAAGAGAGAGGATAATATCTCTCTTTCTCCGGGTATACACATGCAAGAAAGACCATGTGAACACAGCGATAAGGCAGTTGCTTGCAAGCTTGGAAGAGATCCCTCACCAGAATCGAACCATACTGGTGATCTGGTCTCGGATTTCTAGCCTTCTGAACTGTGAGAAAATTAGTTTCTGTAGTTTAAGTCACCTTGTCTGTGTTATTTTGTTTTGGCAACCCAAGCAGGCTAAGAAAATTAATAATTATGCATGTATTTATGAACACATCTTTTCCTTCAAAGAAAATGTATTTATTTGAGACTGATGCAGAACTTTGTGTTGGAATAGCCAGAAAATATGACTTCTAAGTCTGCCAAGATTTTCCCAATTGCGTAATAGAAATTATAATATCTGTCCTATTTTTTCTCCTTTTCCCACAAAAAGTCATTGTATTATTATATATGAAAGTAGCTTGTAAACAGAAACATATTACAGAAACAAAAGAGAATACCGCATGATAAAGTTTGCAGGTGCCTAAGCATCTACTATATTGCCTGAACTACATTATTTTGGTCACAATCAACATCATCAGAATCATTGGTTCCAATATAAGTTACAAGACAATTAGAAAAATAAACTAAATGGATTTTGGATACATCCATGAGCAGAAACATTACTGTCAGAAGTTCTGATCCGGCTCTTAAATTGATGAATCTGGTATTTTTTACTTGACTTTGCTTCATAATATACTTATGCATTCTTCATTACCCTCACCCCTCCATGTAGGGGGAATATTTTCCAGAAGTACATTTTGGAAAATAATGACTCATTTGTAACTTGTTTTATTTATAGGAAGAAAGAGGGAGGTGGATAGTTAATCTGAATCATCACTTTGTTTTATGCCTGATGTGGAACCATTAGAACTTTGAAACGTACATGAATTTTTCTCCTTTCCAAACTGCTCAGTCTCTCAGCACATGCTGTCAATTTTGTTATATAAGTAAACTTAGCAATGTATATAATTACTGTGCAAAGTTATTATTTAATATGAAGAAAAAATTGTCAGCTAACCTAAGGACAAAAAATATATAACTTCCAATCCCAGATTTATTACCTGGAGTCACCATCAAAATTTATTTCACTGCATTAGCAAGACTTTGTACTCCTAGAAGTAAAAGACTACAGTGAATATTTCTTATGGCCAAGAGTCTTATTCCCATTTTTTACTTCTGCTGGTTTTGTTCCTCTTATGTAACTGGGGAAGTTGGCTGTGATAAATGGAGCCACGTCACAATATCAGTATATGGTGGACTCTTAAGACATATTTGTTAGACTGAATCTGTTTACTTGTTATCAAAGCCAGATGAAATCCTGGATTTAGTTATTAGCTAACACTGTAGCCTCATGTCAATTACTTTTATTCTCTGAATCAGAGCTTTATCACCAAGCATAATAATAGCTACCCAGGTTTGATGTGAAGATTGTGTAAATGTAATAAATATAAAGCACTATTTATAAGATGGATGATCTGAGTCTGAAACATATTAATTATTCCCTCGATGTTACATATCCTATCCTCCTATTTTAAAAAGAGAATTAAATAATGTTCTATTGCACTTCAGGTAAATAATCTCATTTAAGAAGCTCTCGAGAGCCAAAGATAAATTTCCACAAAATTAAAAATGGGGGAGGTTTGTGATGTCTGCTATGGACTAAATATTTGTGCTATGGTTTAAATATTTATCCCCTCCAAAACTCATGTTGAAATGTAATTGCTATTGTGACAGTATTAATAGTAAGACCTTTGAGAGGTGTTAGGCCATGAGAGTTAAGCCCTCATGAGTGGAATGAATGTCATTATAAAATGGTGAGTTTGGCCCCCTTTTTCCCCTTTGCCTTTCCACCACGTGATGATGAAGCAGGAAGGCCTTTGCTAGTTGGTGGCACCATGATCTTGAACTTCCTTGCCTCCAGAACTGAGAGAAAATAAGCTTCTGTTCATTATTAATTACCTGGTATCAGGTATATTATTAAAACAGCAAAACTGCAAGATAATCTGTATCCCCCAAAATTCATAGATTGAAATCCTAACCCATAATGTAATGGAATTAGGGGATAAGAGCTTTGAGGGGATTAGGTCATGAGAAAAGAACCTTCATAAATGGGTTTAGAGTGCCTTTAGAAAGAAACATCCTAGAGAACTCCGATGCTGCTGTCCCTGTGGGTACACATCAAAAAGACAGTCATCTAGGAACCAGGAAATGGGCTCTCACTAGACATCAAATCTGCCAGCATCTTGATCTTGGACTTTGCAGCCTCCAGAACTTCAAGAAATAAATTTCTGCTGTTTATAAGCCACTCAGTCTGTGGCATTTGTTGTAGCAGCCCAAATAAACTAGGACAATGTCTAACATCTATGGATAATTCAGAAAAGACAGAAAGATTTTTATCTTTCTCTTACCTGGGTAATTGTTTTCTTTCAACCTTTTTACTTTCAGAAGTTTTCATGCTTTTCAAAGACATTTTTCCATAGAATATCTTACTTGTTGCACATGGCGAAATCTGAAGGATAGAGCAGTTATCAGTCTTGTTTTACAAATTTTAAAATACAATCAAGATAGCACTTACCTGTATTTAAACAGCCTTTGTCTTATTCCCCAAAACCTGTTCCTTCACGGTGTTTACCATCTTAATTAATTATAATTATCTAATTAATCAATATTACAGCCAAAAAGGTATCTTTTCCATTACACTCAATACTTCTGCCAGTGCCATTGCCTCTACTTCTAAGATATATTCTGAATCCATCCATTCTGAAATGTTCTGATCATATTTCACCATTGATTAAGGAGTTTCACCCCCCAATCATTGCTACAATTGCGTATGTTGTCTAGTATTGTTGTGAAGATAAGATGAAAATGAAAAAAAAAAAAGTTAACTAAAAAGTTAAGAATGAACATAAATTATTTTTTATTATTGGAATTCTAGGAGCCCAATAAAAGTACCCCTTTTTTTTGACTTGAATCCTTAATCACTAGAAGGAGATAGACATGGAATTAGGCAGATAGAGATAAAATATCACCTTTGTCACTTCCCTGCATGCAGTTCAACATTTGCATATGCTTCTTAATAAAACTTACGACCCTTTTATGGATCAACTAATGATTTGATTTTGTCAAATCTCTTACTTTATCCATATACCTGGATGTTCCACATCTTCCTATTAGATTATTCCTTAAGTCATGCACAACCAGTTAGAGTTATGATGCTTTATGTCAGTTGCAGGGTTGGCGGTAAAATTAGCTGCCAAACCAAGGTGACGCCTACCAGGTACAGGTTTCCTTTGAGACTTTGCCTTTTCCTAGACATGATCACGCAGCATAGCTTCTTCTCCCCACCAAAGAAGGCTGCCTTTTTCTCCTGACTGCTTTGTAGATGCCTAACCTGAGTCCTGCTAGAGAGCTCTTCAGTTTTACACTCTTTGTATCCTCTTATACAAAACATCTAATTTCTGCCTCATTGACTTCTGCAAAGTGAGGCTACAGTTTTCTAGTTCAAGGTAGCTTTAGACAGTGCAAGGCCAGTGTGGACTGCTCAATAACGTAGAGCTGCCCACATTAACTAAGGTTTTTGCAAGCCTTGTTTGCTAAGGATCAAGGGGTCTGCATTTTCCATGAGCTAAGCTGGCTAAAAATAGCCCTACCTGTATCAATAAAGCCACTTGCCTGTGAACAAAGCCGCCATAAACCATAATGATCCACCAAGGACAAAATCTCACTTAGGCCACACTCACTAAACCCTTAGGAATAAAGCTACCAGCCAATTTCTTTCTCTCTCTTTGGTAACCTACGTTTCTTGAATTTTCTTTAGGTTCACAGACAATGTACCCAAATATTAGCATTTAGGGGAGCTTAATTATAACTTATTGACCTTAGTTTAGAACAAAATGAAATCCAGAAAACAAAGAAATATATAGCAAGAATATTTGCTTTATTGATATTAAGGTAAATTAAGACCCTTGTTATATATCTTTAGGCAAGTGGGTTAGCTTGTTAATACTTTACTCCTGAATTAAGCAGATATATCCACTTTGTCACAGAGGAATACAAAATTTCTGCTTTCCTACCAACAAATAATACTATGATGATTCTGAACTTATGAAAAACCAAGTCCTGAGCATTTAAATGATCTGAGAAACTAATGTGCATTAATTGTATATTAACATCAAAGAGCGAAAAAGACACTCTGATAAATACGTAGCTGGTATAATTGTTTCAGTCCACTTATTCTGATGATGATGATGATGATAATTAGACTATGCTGGTTGCTTAAGAGAATATGTAGAATCTCTTTTAGAAGCAGCTATTTAGTTTTCAATACTTAGTGCTCTCCTTTGGACTAATAAGTCTAAGTATGTGGTAGTAGGGAACGTGGCTGCATATCAGAATTGGGGGAAGAGGAGGACTTTTTTCAGACTGTTACTCACTTAGAGGTTCTAATATCCACCTCCACTCTCTCCAGTTGAGAATCTCATTTTAAATGAACTACAGAGGTAGAATCTTAGAGATCAGTATATTACGTTCCTCAGGTCACTGGATCTGAAAGATTTGAAGATCGTTGTTTTGGCGTCATTTTAATTCCCTGTTGCCATGTTCATTTGTGGCTCCACCAGGCCCTTCATTGACCAGGCACTGAAAACATTACCTCAGCATCTTGTAACTACCCTCTAGCTACCTAAGGCCTGTTCTCTTTGGGGAATCTTCTCTCCCATTATATTCCTTTTCTTTCTCTATCCCACATGGAAATACTCTATTTAAACTATTAGAAAACGTGCTTGATATGTAAACCTTATCACACAACAAGGCTTTCAAGTCGGTCATTCTTTAATACACTCATTTAATCCTAAAATAGTTAAGGACCATCTTCATATGCCAGGCCTGCAAGATAGCTAAGATTACCATGATGACGAAGACCCAGAAATAGCCATGAAAGAACATAGGGTTTAGGCAGAGCTTATTTCCCAAAATGCCGTTCTGAAAGCTTTACTACTCAGTGTGTAGGCCCCATGACATTGTTTTAGAAAACTGAATCTTAGGCTCCACTCCAAACGTATTGAATCAGATTCTGAATTTAAACAAGAACCACAGGTATATGGGTATGCACATTAAACTTTGAGAATTATTGCCTTAACATGCTAATTCTGTGATATGTTCCACTACTAAAAATCTTCTTTGTTTCATTCAATTTCAAAAGTTCTGGGTTAAATCCAGTTTGAAAAGGTTTCTGTATGGAATAGCTTTACAGAGGTTTTAATGTAATCATTTGTCATTTTAAGCTACGAGAAGCACACATGTTTGAAGAAGTGCTGTGTGTTTCCCAACATTTTGACTGAGAAACCCTCCTTAACCCAGAATACTTTAGATAACTAGGGCTTTAGAGAATGCCTCTTGGAAAAATTAAGAGTCACATAATTTTTTTTTTCTGCTTTTTTCTTAATTTTCACAATTCTGGGAAAGTTTCCATGTTTTTATACTCTATTATAACAAACACCTTCATCTCCATTTTTTTTTCTAGTATTAGAAACTATTTCTGGCATTTAAAATTACCCTCTTCTGTCTCAGTCCATATAGCTCGAGTGGGATTGACCTGTCCCCAAGGCGTGGGTGAGCTTGTGACTCAGTACTGTGCAATCAATCACTGTAGTTTTGGTTCAAGGACAGGCATATCAAGTGTATTGGGCCAGTTAAGTTTGCTGTAGGATTTTCTGGGGGAAAGTGGAGAAACAGAATACATTAGATGACTATTGTCTTGAGGTCATAATAACATCATAAGCACCTGGATATAGCTATGCGTACAGATTGTTCTCTTGACTTCCATCCTTTTAAAAGTTATTTTGTCTTAGGCCTCTGTTGTTTTTAACAGCAAGAGCCCTTTTTAATGCATATAGTTCATTTAAGGTACTACTACCACAGATATTGGACCTTCTTAAAGGATTTGTACTGTAGATGACAGGCAGATAAGTCATGTAAGTCAGGCCACCTTGTTAACCAATGTTCCTCTGATGTCCATTGTAGATGCTGTGGTTATGGTCTACTCTAGGGACATGGATTTTCTACTTGTTGCCACTGGCAGTGGTCATTAGTGCCCTCATAAAAAGCATCTGGTGTCCCTAAAAACCATCTAGAAGTGGTTGGCAAAACTGGTTGCTACTCAGATTCATGTGGGAATCTCGTTAAACATTTAGACATTGAGACCACAGCAGAGTTCTTGGGGTAGAAACTGTAACAGCCTCTCATCTGGTGATTCCTAGCACAGTAAGTCTGGCATTTGTCCATGAACGAAGCTAGACAATCCCTTCCCTAAGTGATCTTTGGCTCCTCCCTGGCTTTGAGTGCTCTGTTGCTGAATCAGTTTTTCTCCAATGTAGCCACACATAGAGCCTTCCACCTACAGAAGAACGAATCTTCCAGAGGCAATGAACGCTAAGGCCTTATATTAAATCCCCCGGGGTATTTTGGTTTTGTTTCTTGTTTGTTTGGTTTTATTTTGTTTTCCTGTTTCAGAGGGATCCGCTACATTTACAATCTCAATATATTTTGTCAGAATGTCAAACGTTTAAGTATATCTTTATGCATTATCTCATCAATCCTCATGTAGACTTGCCCAATATTATATGAAATGTTCAGTTAAATTTGGATTTCAGATAAACTGTGCATTTGTTTTAGTAGGTGTCCCAAATATTCCATGTGACACTCTCATATTGTAAATGTGTTTGTCTCTTTTTATCTGAAAATCAAATTTAACCGGATGTAACGCATTTGTATTTGTTAAATCTGGGAACCCTAATACCTCATAACAACCTACGAGGAAGACAGAGCAGGTGTTAGACTTTTCTAATTGCATAGATAAGAAAACTGAAATTCTAAAAGCCCGTAGGTATTAGTGAGCTATGGAGCAGAAACCAGAGCTTGATTTTCTTGCCTTTGATCCAGGACTCTTACGTTTCACCCATCTGGCTTAAGCAATAGTTTAAAAGGATAATTCTTCACTCTTAAGTGCCTCACTTAGCTACACTATTTTAGCATATATTAGGGGCACTGGGGTTATAAGGATGATTTAGCATGTTTTCTGCCTTTGAGTTGATGATCAGATTATGACAAGTACTCTGAAAGAGGAAAACTGTATTTCTAATATATATAAATTCTAATACATTTATATTTATTTTATATATATATATATATATATATATATATATTCTAATATATTTACAATATCAAAGCTAAATTTCGGGCCAGGCACAGTGGCTCATGCCTGCAATCCCAGCACTTTGGGAGGCTGAGGCACGTGGATCACCTGAGGTCAGGAGTTTGAGATTAGCCTGGCCAACATGGTGAAACCCTGTCTCTACTAAAAACATGAAAATTAGCCAGGAGTGGTGGCACATGTCTATAATCCCAGCTCTTCAGGAGGCTGAGGCAGGAGAATTGCTTGAATCTGGAAGGCGGAGGCAGTGGGCTAAGATTGTGCCACTGCACTCCAACTTGGGCGACAGAGTAAGACTCTGTCTCAAAATATATAAACAAACCAATAAAACCTATATTTCTATAAACCAGTAGATTCCCAGAAAATTGGTGGAAAGTATATTTATTTAAATATTGGCTAAGTAGAAACCTTTACTGATTTGAAAACAGTCCAGTGAGCATAGCATAATCCATAAAATGAATAAGAGCTAAATATAAATCTTTAGCTGATTAGGAACTAGGAGGCTGTCTTCCTTGATTGAGTTGTAGAGCTAAGAATTAGTATCATGGACTAGGGGTTCAAACCTTGCGCATGAAAGTTAAATTACTTGGGCTCAAACCTGGTTCTATCTTTCCTAATTCTGTTACCTTAGACAAATTACTTAACTTCTGCTACTCAGTTTCTCACCTGTAAAATGGGAGTAATTAGCATAACCATTTCATAGGGTTGTTAGGAAGACTGATTAATTTAATACTTGTAGAGTGTCTTACAATGGTGTTTGGTAAGTGATAAACAATTAAGCTTCCACTATTATTATTTTGTTCCTATAGCTGCTGTTTTACACATGTACTGCAATTATTCCAGATGTTTCCTTGCTCCAAATTGCCTCTCTTACTGATTCCATTAACTGCTACAATGAGTCACATAACTTCAAACAGACATTTGCATCAAATTTTCCATTTATGAATAGACTGCAGAGGTTTTACATGGTGGAGGCCTAGACTGGTGCATAAGATGTCAAATTCTACTCCAAATATTAAGAAGCAGCATAAGTGCTCTGCTTATGCTCACCGGCAATGTGGTTTCCTATGTCCATCTAGTCTTTCAAGCTAGAGATAGCTCAGGCAACGAATTACTTTGAAAACATAAATTTGTCATCAATGCAAGCATCGTGTCTTATCTTCATTTAGTTTGTCAGTGGAAGAATACTGAAAGTTTGAAACAATAAGATATACAGCCAAGTTGGAGTCCGTGAGTCTGAGCATTTCAGACTAAGGTTTTGGTCCTTTGAACACGTACTCCAGAAACAAGTCTGGCTATCATAGCCAGCTTCTGCGATGTACTGTATTCCCTACGTCTGCCAAGAGTTTGACCATGTGAAGGGTTCTGTGCCCTTTTTTCAGCTGATTGCTCTACCCCATTATTGCTGACTTTAAAATATTCAAACCAGCAATGTAATATGTAGCACCTGTAAATACTGTAAAATATTAGCAGGATGGTAGTGAAAATTGACTGCAAATGTAATGACAACAGGTGAAATTATTCATAGCCTGCTCATGGAGCAAACCTAAGATATAAAATTAATGGGCATCAATGGAATAAGTTCATGACAAATAGGAAAGTATCCCAAACTGCTAAAGTAGTAAAAGCAAATATAATAAATCTTTCCTACAAATATAATAAGATCCCTAACTGTAAATGTAATAAAACCTATCAACAGCTGCAATATGTTTGGAACATATTATATAGCTTTACAAAGCATTATACCCCCCTGCTGGTACAGCCTCAACAATGTCATGCTTTGTCTTTTTCCAGTGAGTCCAAATCTAGCACACTGCATGTTGCCCTGTGTATATTAAGTATGACAGAGCGTTACTATAACCAGGTTTGAATTGAAAATGAAATGCTCAATCCAGATGTGCTCTTTGGCCATTCTGCAAGCAGAGCCAAAGGCTGCAGATCTCCCACCAGGGGCTGAAATGCTGCCAGGAAAGCTAAGCATGGGAGGTGAGGAATTGATGAATTGCCGGATAACCTTTGTGTAGCTTGGATATGGTGTCTGCATCAGGAAAGTGAGCAGTACATATGACTAAGGGAATGGGGGCAGAGGGACTGGATTGGGCAAAGTGTGGGGTGAGGACATTCTGTAAAGATCATGTATGTGCCAGGCACAGTGCCATGTATTTCATACCTTCCCATCCTTCCTCACTTTTTTCCTTCTTTCTGCAATTCAGCGAGTATTTGTTGAATGCTTGCCAGTTTATAGTTACTAATTATATTCTAGGAATAAAGGAGAAAATAATAAAGTAATCATTGCAGGACCCATGAGACACTTAAATCCTGTAGGAGAATCAGAAAATAAGCAGGAAATTCAAATATAATGCAATTAAAGCCATTACTCGGCAAGTGCTGAGAGTCTGGGACAGAAATCTTAAGAATATCAACATTTAAGAGATGGGCAGAGTTATACCAAATTTCTCTCTTCACATCTTCTCTCATATTCAGCCAGTTCCTTTTTTTATATTATGTATTAAATATAATACTAAGAACTGAGCAGAAATAGGTTACCAGGAATAGCAACAGGACATCATGGCTATAAACCCTAAATCTTGCAAATCTACAAACCCTATAGCTTCTTCTAAACTAAATGTACAATTTCTTCTAAAGTATTTTATTACAGGTTTCTCAAATATATATGTATAAAACAATCAACATGTGAGTTTATGACAAACATTGACACAACTCAACCACTCACAGCCACCCTTTGCAGCATGCCATAAAATAACCAACATTAACACCTGGTTTACATGGTACCAGGTATTATTTCTTCATAGAAGCTTAAATACACACATAAAGTTTTTGTAGTTTTTCATATATATATATTACTTTACATCTTGCTTTACTCAGTAATATGGATTAACTATTAGATAAATAAATACAAAACTAACACATTAATTTAGCTGCATACCAAAGGCTAAAATAAACATTAAAGGCTGCATACTATTACATGCACTAATTTTTCTCAATTACTACATTTGGATTCCTTAGGGTTTTTTTTTTTTTTTTTTCATTATTCTTTATTGTTTGTTTGCTTTTTTTTTGCAGGATCAAAAAAGCAAAAAACAAGAAACAAAAATACACAAACCAAACAGCTAAAACAATAATAACAAAAAATCTGCAACAGGTGTTTTTGTACATATTGCTTTAAAAACATGAGATTCAGGCCAGGCATGGTGGCTTATGCCTGTAATCCCAGCACTCAAGAGCTCAAGGTGGGCGGATCACGAGGTCAGGAGTTAGAAACCAGCCTGACTAACACGGTGAAACCTCGTCTCTACTAAAAATACAAAAATTAGCCTGGCATGGTGGGGCAACAGTGAAAAGTGAAAGTGAAAATTTAGACTATGGAAGTTTTAGTTTACAATAAGTAGTGGCAGATTACTTTTCAAAATTCAGGAGCAATTCACATTCTTATCAGAGATCATTATGTAGATACTAGCTCCAGGTTATGTTTTACTTTACATCTTTTGTGAAGAGAGATAAAACATGTTTTATCATTGTCTTCCAGCTTCCACCTGTCACTGAGGTTGCCATCTTTGTCTTTATTGGCTATTTGAATTTTTTATTCTACGAATTATCTGTTCATATAATTTTCTTAGTTTATGTATTTTTTTTTCATCATGGAAGAGTCTTATGTATATTTGAAATAGTAATTATCTTACTATATGGGTTGCAAATATTTTATTTTGTTCTTTGACTTTGTTAATGGAATTCGTTTTATGTCTATTTTCATTTGTGACATCTGGGTTTACTCTCACTTTGGGTTTTTTCTACTCTATCCCAAAAGAGCTACACCAGAGCTACTAAATTTTTCTAATGTATATATTTTTAAAAATTATTTTAAATATACATGCAAAGTTATAAAATATACTTACATATTATTATTTATTACTGGCATACTATTTTATATATATTTGTACAAATTATAATTATTTATATATAAGATAGTTAACCTATACATTAAAATTTTCTGTAAGAATTTTTTGTATGTGGTATGTGCTTTGTTTTCTTATAAGTTCCTAAGCACTTATACTGGCTGTAAAATAAAGCACCATTTTGCTAACTAATTAAATTATAACTTCTCAAATAATCATGTTTTCTTTTGGCTCCGTTTTGAAGTAATTATTCTAATCAATGAAACTATACCTATGATTTTGCCATAGCATTTTTATTGCAATGGCTTTAATATAAGTTTGATATTTGCTAAGGCAAATTTCCCTCTAGTATTCCTTTTTTTTTTTCTTTTGGCCACAATCACATTTTATCTTTCCATGAACTTTTATATCAATATGTCCAGTTTTAAAATAACTTTATATCCTAATTTGATTTATAACACACTTACCTTGTAAATATGGGAGAATTTACATGTTTGTAAATGATAATCTTATTAAAACACATGGTTGCTCCCCATTTGTTCAGATTTTAGATTATGTATTTCCATCAATGTTTGTTATTTTCTTCATCAGATTTTTCTCCATTTATTATTTTAACTGGACAACAGTGGAAATATAATTCTACTGAAGTATTTATCAGTCTCTAATTTTAACGGTCCATCTTTTCTTTGTGTACATGTGTTGTTCTGTATGTATACAGAAAATTTTGTTTTGTTTTAATTGAATTATTTTGATGATTCTAGTTATAAAACTGTATCATGTGTTAAGAGAAAAATTTCTTGTCCAATGATCTTGTAGATTTACATACATATTTCATTCTTGACTTATTGCATTAACTAGTGTTTTCAAATCATATAAAATTAGGTTTTGCTCTTAATTTTACTGGAAATGATATTATATTTAATTCTTTAGAATGATTTTTCCTGTTTGTTTGAATAGTATTTTGTCCATTATATTCCTTAGAATTTTTTAATAAAAAATGCCTGAATTGTACCAAATGTATTTTTAATACATTGCTATATTAATTTGTATTTTTCTTTTAAATATATTTATTTGATATATCATTTGCAGCTATTATTTCAGTATTTGAATAATGTGGCTCGATTTCATTTATACTATACTGTCATTTTGTAATATGGGATTTAAATTCTAATTTTAAATTTAAAAATTGTGCATTATCATTACAATGTGATCAGTGCAGCTTTTTAAGCCTTTTTTATCTTGATAAATTTGGATGTTAAAGTTTCACTTTTTTCTAAAAGTAAAATGAGGGCTTTCAATCTTTTGTGATCTATAAAATTCTTTCACAGCACTGGATTACCTGTTATTTAAAGATGATATAAAAATTATCTATAAAGATATCTAAGGTAATTTATTTTTAAATGGCAAAATATTTCATTCATACCACTATGTTTTTGTAGTTTATGTCTGTTTAACTTCTCTACTTTCTGTAGGATCAATTTTGAT
The DNA here is from genome assembly GCF_002776525.5 of Piliocolobus tephrosceles. Lineage (NCBI taxonomy): Eukaryota > Metazoa > Chordata > Mammalia > Primates > Cercopithecidae > Piliocolobus > Piliocolobus tephrosceles. Next base: position 166,829,109 of record NC_045436.1, on the reverse strand, counting down.
AATTTATACATCGGTAAGTAATCGTTCGTTTTTTTTTTCAAATATTCCAATTTGGTGCCCTAGTTTTGCACACAATATTTGCACATAAGTATTTTAAACCTAAAAATATAATGATGTGTCTCCTTTCTGATTTGTCATAATATGTAGTTTTGTTTTCTCTTTTGTTTCCTTAATTAAAAGTTTATCAATTTTGTGAATCTTTTTAAAAAATCAAACCACAGGGTTTTAAAAAATCATATCTATAAATTATTTTTGTTTTCCATATTTTAATAATCTCATGTTTTTGTAAGTTGCTTTCCTTTGATTTTCAAGAACTCTAGACAATAGCTAAATTTTGCAAGGACTGTAAATTAGTAATGACCAAAATGTATTCACAAATATTGTAGCTTCTCCTAATTCAAATATATATTCTGGTAAATTCTTGTCTAGTTGTTATGATTATGTATTCATTATTTTATATTTATTGTGCCTTTATTGTTATTTTTAGTTACTTATCAACTATACTTGTGTGTGAACCTCTTTTCACATATGGACAGTAATACACAAATTGGGTTGATATTCCAGAGTCTAGACATATATATCCTCCCCTTCTTCTTCACTTTAATTCTTTTTTTTTTTTTTTTTTTTTTGAGACGGAGTCTCGCTCTGTCGCCTAGGCTGGAGTGCAGTGGCCGGATCTCAGCTCACTGCAAGCTCCGCCTCCCGGGTTTACGCCATTCTCCTGCCTCAGCCTCCTGAGTAGCTGGGACTACAGGTGCCCGCCACTGCGCCCGGCTAGTTTTTTGTATTTTTTAGTAGAGACGGGGTTTCACCATGTTAGCCAGGATGGTCTCGATCTCCCGACCTCGTGATCCACCCATCTCGGCCTCCCAAAGTGCTGGGATTACAGGCTTGAGCCACCGCGCCTGGCCTATTCTTCACTTTAATTCTTCACTTACTTGTGAATTAAAACTGCTCTCAATTAGCAGGAATATTATACAGTACATAGATAAACAATATTGTCTGAATCTTTCTTCTTTATTTTGATTTATTTCCTTTAACTATATTCCCAGATATGGTTGTAATAGACACATAGATCTTCAGGTGTTGCCCATAAACTCCACTTTCTATTTTTCACAGCCTTGTTCAGTTTCCTCCCTTTACATGCAGTGGTGAAACTAGCCCAATTGTACCATGGAAGTGATGTCTACCGTTTTTCGGATAAACATAGAAACTGACTCTCCCAGTCTTAAAGCTTGAAACTTAAATTTGTCTCATCTGAGTTCCTTCCTCAGGAAACTGGCCTTCAGGCCTCCCAGGTGGTATCAGGAAACTGAAACTCACCAGATAGCTGCATCAAGACAATAAGATGCCAGGCCCTTCAGTCATCATGACTGCTTAACCAACCACTGGCTTCCTGTTGACCAGCTCCTCTTCCTTACCCCTCCCTAATTCCTGTTTTCCCACACATAGTTAATTCCTCCCCTGTTATATGAACCCCTAAATTTAGCCTATTGATGAGACAGATTTCAGACTGATCTGTTCTCCTTAGCCAAAGCACCCGAAGAAAGCTTTCTTCCCCAGCAATATTCATTGTCTCAGTGATTGGTTTTCTGTGCAGTGAGCAGCAGGATCTAGACTGAAACCCTAGCATTTAGGCAGCAGTGGTGGCCTGTGACTTTAAACAGCAGAATATGGGAAAAGTGATGGAATGTATGTGATTATGTGTATATGATTATGTTTACATAAAACTGTAGTGCCTGTCTTACCAGAGTCTCTCTGCTGGCTTTGAGGAAACAAGTGGCTATGTTGGGAAGCCCTGTGTGGCAAGGGATAGTGGATGGTATCTGGGAAGTCAGGGTAGTCTCCAGCCGACAACCAACAAGAAGCAGATGCCCCCAATGTTCCTACTGCAAAAACTGAAATCTACAAACAATTCAAATGAAGGTGGAAGTGAATCATTTCCTTTCGAACCTGTGATATGACTTCATTCTGGCTGACACCCTGATTGCAGCCTCTGCGTCCCTTAGAGAATCTAGCTAAGTCATGCCCAGAATCCTGACATACAAAACTGTGATACAAGAAATATGTGTTGTTATAAGCTGCGAAGTATTTAGAAGTACTGTCATGTATCAATAAACATACAGGAGTATTATCAAGTCATATGGTAGCATCTCTCCAATATAGTAAGACGTTTTAAAACTTATCTCCAGAAAGATTGTCTGCATTAGATAAAATAAAAATATTGGAACTATCAAAATGTATCTATTTCAATCACGCCTTTTCATGTTAAGCAATCATTTCAAATTTTAATTTTTAAAATCTATTTTAAAATTTATTTTTAAAATAAAATTTTATTTTAAAATTAAATTTGCATTATGTATATAAATATATATTAGCATATATTTGCAGTCTTTCCTTAGTATCTGTGGGGAATTGGTTCTAGAACTCCCTGCAGATACAAAAACATCCATGATGTTTAAATCCATTGTATAAAATGGTGTAGTACTGACATATAACCTGTGCACATCCTCCTGTATACTTTAAATCATCTCGATTACTTATAATACCTAATACAATGTAAATGCTGTGTAAACGTCGTTATATTGTATTGTTTAAGGAAAAATAACAAGGAAAAAGTCTGTACATGATTAGTTCAGACATATTTATCCATTAACAAAATTTTTGATCTGCCATTGTTTGAATTCGCCAATGCAGAGACCATGGATACAGAGGGTACATGTATATATTCAAACGTATAGGTGCTTATTAATGACGCTAAAAAATTGTCAAGGTTTTATTTGCTACTTGTTTTATCACTGCCAGCTCCCTTCCTTTGCCTCCTGGTTAAGTTTGAGAATTAAATTAATAGAATTTTTAAAAGCAGTTCTGAAATATTTTGGAGTGCAAATGGTCACAGTAATGAAAAATTTTCCTTCAGTTTATTTAGGCAATTTCTATATTATGAAAATATCTTCTTTGCTTTCAATTGCCTCTCTGGACATCCCCACCAAATATGGAAATCAAATATTTAAGGTAAAATGGCATTTTTTGAGCACCCATTATATGCCAGACAGTTTTGAGTGGTGACATGTTCATGAATCTCCAGCATTGTACACACTGACTAGCATATACTATTGTGTCCAGAATTTGTTCCTTCTGGTGGGTTCTTGGTCTCGCTGACTTCAAGAATGAAGCTGTGGACACTCGAAGTGCATGTTACAGTTCTTAAAGATGGTGTCTTTGGAATTTGTTCCTTCAGATATTCAGATGTGTCCAGACTTTATTCCTTCTGGTGGGTTCGTGGTCTCGCTGAATTCAGAAGTGAAGCCACAGAGCTTCGCAGTGAGTGTTACAGCTCATAAAGGTAGTGCAGACCCAAAGAGTGAGTAGCAGCAAGATTTATTGTGAAGAGTGAAAGAACAAAGCTTCCACAGAGTGGAAGGGGACCTGGGTTGCCGCTGCTGGCTCGGGTGGCCAGCTTTTATTCCCTTATTTGACCCTGCCCACGTCCTACTGACTGGTCCATTTTACAGAGTGCTGATTGGTGCATTTACAATCTTTTAGCTAGACACAGAGTGCTGATTGGTGCATTTTTACAGAGTGCTGATAGGTGCGTTTACAATCCTTTAGCCAGACACAGAGTGCTGACTGGTACATTTACAATCCTTTAGCTAGACAGGAAAGTTCTCCAAGTCCCCACTCAATCCAGGAAGTCCAGCTGGCTTCACCTGTCACTATTTGCTCAATAAATCATTATGCAATATCATCAATATCTCTAATCATTATCAGATACAAAAATCAATATGAGATACAAAAATTCTATCTAATTGAGGGACTAATAAGTGTAGAAGAGAAGAACCAACTTGAAAGTGAATGAAGAGAACTCACGTAGAAACTGCTAAGTTCATGGTCTACCAACGAGTTCTTTGCTTGGAAGGCTTGCCTTACACCACATCTCTGTATATTATTTTATATTAAAGTCTTAAAAGCACTTTCATATGATCCTTTTCAAATCTCAGTGAACTTGGTATATAGGTATATTTATCTTGGTATACAGGTATAAAGTCAAAAGTCAGAGAGTTAAAATAACTTGTTCTATGACATAGAGGTATCATATGTCAGAATAGGAGCAAGAACCCAGACTTCTTGCTATGAATCCGTTGCTCTTCCCACTATTCACAAGCTATCTGAAACTGCTTATTTTAATGTGTTTTCCTGTGGAAGGAAGTCTCTCGTATTGGTGTGTTACTGGTTATCTATATTCCATGTATTACATTCTGTCTTCCCAGCAAGATCATGAGTTTTATTAGGGTAGGCACTTGGTCTTATATCTTTGTTCTAGGTAATATGGAATTTTGTAGATCCTCAATAAATAGCTATTGAAGATTAGATTAAATGGCATTACATCTGTGATTCATTTGTCCACAGGCTCTAATCTTTGAACATCTCAACTCCCTCATTCACCTTCAGGCGCAGGCATTACACAGCTAGATCTGGTGTTAGGCTATGCTAATGATGTGGAACATGAAAAGTACACTCTTTGCAGTCTCCAAATGACAGAACAGAAATGAATGGGTTATGGTTTGATTTATACAGTGCCCTTGGCTAGACCACACATGCTATCTTTCTAAGTACCTAGATTATAAAGCACAGGCGTGGAAAATTCAGAGACAGCCATACATCAGTGGGGATGACTATACTCCCCTACCGGACCAGTTAAGGGAAAAAAATCTGTCTATTATATTCCCTTATAGAGTAATCATGATGACTTTGTGGAAAGTTACATTTCTTATATGATCTTTGGTTAAATACCACATTTCAGTGTCTTCATAGTCATTCTTACAATGTTGTAAAAATGAATCTTCTTTTTTTTTTTTTTGGACAATACATCTTTGTGAAAGAAACTAGCATAGGGTTTTGGATCCTTCTGAGTACTGGGGAATAAATACATATACTCCAGGGCTCAAGGAAGATACCTTTACTTTTCATCATTTTCGACCCCAAATGTGTTTCAGCAACATTATGCATCATAGTCTTATAAACCTTATATCCAGCCTTTGCTAATTCTGCCTCTTTTTTTTGGAATATTTTCTCTAGGGCATTTCCTTCTTACACTTAAAGTCTCACCATAGGATTTTAATAGCCTTGTGAGGCTTTCCAGCCCTTCTTTCTACTCCTAGTATATTTTCTGTGTACACCTTTAGCATATCTTGTGTTAAAATTATCTCTTCATGTCTCTGTTTTTCCCACTATGTATGATCTTTTTGGAGACTGTGGTAGTACCATGTTCATCATTATATCCAAAGCACTTAGTACATAACTTACCACAACTGCCAACAATTCCTGAATTTAAAGGGGATAGTTAATTATTTAATAAAACTTGATATAGCAGTTGTGAAGCCTAAATGGGAAAATGCAGATAAATAAATAAATGTTACTGGTGATTAGGAGGAAGTACCTTAAATATACAACTAGCAGATGGAATAGAGAACATTTGGTGATACCTTTAATATTATAAAGAAGAAGGAGGAGTTAAGTTTAACTTCATACTTTCTGATCTGGATAAATAGTGATGTGTGATTCCATTGGCCAAGATGAGGCGCCTAGATGGGGCTGTGCATGTGCCATGCTGCTGATGAGTGATGCCTGTGTGACATCTGAGAAAGTACTGGATTTAGACGGAAATGTGTCATTATCAGAGTTCAGTAATGTGATTTGCATTCACTTCTCATTCTGCCTGAAAAGTCTTTCCTCCCATTCTTCATTTCGGTAATTGCTGCCTGTTTTCAAAATTCGACCCGGGTCCGCATCCTCTGGGGAGCCTTGCTTAACCTGCGAATTAGATGCAAGTTCTCTCCTGCAAACATATCTTGCCTCTCTCTGGCATAAGACTCATCATATCAAACTGTCTCAGAGGAGGCTCTCAACACTTATTCATTTATTTTTCAATGAAGACGTATGGAATCAATAAAACTGATCTCTATAAAAAGAAAATAAATTGTTTAGTTCCACCACACCAAAAATTAGCCTTCACTGTAAAAACAGAAAAGAAACAATATACCCCAACAACCCAGAAAGTACAGATCTTTATTAAGGCCAGATGAATTTTTTTCTCTTTCTCAAATCAAGGCCTGCTACAGCAAACATTAGAGAAGATATCATTTTACTTTTCATTTATATTCCCAATTTCAGAATTACAAGAGTTAAATCTTCTTCAGATGATGTTAAACTGAATTTATTCTGCATTGATTTTTTTTTAAAATAAGGGTTCCTGCTTAGGGATTTCATTCAGTCAGTTGGAAGGAAATCCAGGACTCCAAAAATCATGTAAATCTTCTAATATTAAGAAAAACTTGGCCCTCACTTGAGGATGCAACCCTTGTAGAAAGAAAATGTCAAAAATAAATCTCTTTAAAGTGACACTCAGTAAAAGGTATTGCCCAATCTGGGCATGAAAATTGCACCACCACATTCTCAGGTCTATGTGTCTGTTTTCAACATCTTTCAACAACAGGCTAGGAAATATTGCTCAGCAGACTCTGGGAAGGAAAATAAACTACTTATGAAAATTGGACAATCATTTAAACCATATACATTTTACCATCCTGCTACGTAAAGGTTTTTAGATATACTAAGTATAAGTAACACATATAGGGATTTAAGGTAAACACCCTTCTTTTAAAAAAAAAAAAAGTTCAGTAAATATTTCTGGGTAATTGACTATTCCGTAATGCTTTAGATTTCTTTTCTTTTAGTTTTATCTTTCCTACCGAGGGTGATTCTGACTTTTACACTCCATACTTATGTAGCTGTGATAAGAATCCTATAATACGTATCATATAATTCAAATATATCACATATTGCAGAGCCTAGCTCAAAGTAGATATTCAACAAATATTCTTTGCTACACATTTCTAAGGCCCCTTTAATACAGAAGTGACCACTTTGTGAATGTGATAAAGTACTAATTTAGCTTTATTAAGCATGTTTTCACACAGTATTTTTTCTTCCATTTTAGTACCACTATAGAGTATAATTGAGAACATTTAAGCTGTAGCCATCCTGGAGATCTATATATCTGCCAGTTATCGATCCAGCCTTACAGAAAGGCACAGAAAGAGAGCCTAAATTGTGCTGAGCAAGTGGATTTTTTTTTAAAACACAATTGCATTTCTTTGACTAGGGCCTCTGGTACGGTAATTACTTTTCTTCAAAGGAACTTCTTAGCCCATCACAATGGCAACAGACCTAATAAAGCCAAATGCATCCCTGAAGTTATTGGAGCTGATCTTCTAGGCGATAGAAGCTATTTTCTTCAGTGTGAAAAGGAACACATCTCTGGCCTTCATTTCCTTTTCATAAAATTCAAATGAAGTTGCATTTTGCTACCAAACTCTGCATGCTCTGTCTCCTCTGCATATTTTTAAGTGTACTTACAAGTTATTCGATTTTCAAGGAAATTACCCATTGGATTTTAATTTGTCATCACTGTCGTTTAGGGGACTAAAAATGTCTTAGACTACCTCATCAATTGGATAAGACTGCAGACAAAAGGTACGGGGATCTTTCCACCACATTACTAGCAAGGGCAGTGTTGCAACTAGGAACTCCTAAATGCCCGTATCTCTGTGTAGGGCCGTGGGCTCCACTAGCTATGGTGGCTTATGCTAGGAAAGGAACTTGGCCTACTCGAGGTAAAAGTTTTAAGTGTTTTTTTCAGGCTTGTAAAGGACAAAACTAGAGTGAAGTCAAGTGAAACAACTAAGTAAGGTTCAGTATTTAAAAAGGCTTTCCTCTCCAGGTCATAAAAGTGCCTCACTTGTCCTCACCATGGTCCTCACCAACTTGTCAAGCTTTTTCATGTGTGATTAAGGCAATCAACTGTTGGGCATTTCAATCCAAAGGTTATTATAATGATATGGACAGGAGACAGAGAAATACTGGGTAGAAGAGGGCAGTTCCCTGGCAGAAGTCCAACCATCAAGGCTGGAGACCCATGGCCCCAACTGGGAACAGGCATTTCTGATTTTGTGCCCAAGAAGTTGCCTTTTGGCCCACCATGCCCTTTATCCTGTATCATATAAACCCCAAACCCTAGGCTTCAGGAGCAGATGAGCAGACAAGGAGACAAACAGACAAGCAGATGAATGGCAGAATGGTAGTGCAGAGAAAGAGAAGAGGAGGAACATCCGAACACGGAGAAGAGTCTGGCTGGGGGTGGGTGGAGAGGAGTTTGGCCAGGAGAAGATAATCTTGCCACTTCATCCCCTTCCAGCTCCCCATCCATTCCATTGAGAGCCACCTCCACTGCTCAATAAAACCCCGTATTCATCTTTCAAGTCTATGTGTGACCCAATTCTTCCAGGACACTGGACAAGAACTTGGGATACAGAAAGCTGTCACACTGGCCCTCTGCCCTTGCAGAAAGGCAGAGGGTCCACTGAGCTGGTTACCGCTCAAGCCATCCATGGATGGCAAGACTAAAATGGCACACTGTGACACACGCCTTCTTGGGCTCCCTTATCTGTCTGTCTGTGTGCTCCCCCTCTCACAAGGGGTTTGAGCAGTGGCAGTGACTGAATATACAAGCCACACCCCTGTTGCACATCCTGTGAGGGGGCGTCAGGGAACTCTCTCATTTCAATAATGAATGTTAATATTCATTTACATGTTTACTGTAAATCAGTCTTTGTCATAAGAGTTTTACTTTCATGAGCTAATTTTAGTCTCCCTATAACACTATGACATAGGTACTAATAGTGTCTCCATTTTAAAGATGAGGAAACAGGCACAGAGAAATAAAGTAACTTGTCAAAGATCTCACAAAGTTTAAGAAAGAGCTTAAATTGAAGAGCTGGCATTCAAAGCCATATTGAAGGACTCACTGCCATTTTAGAAGAAACTCCAAAGCATTTTTCCAGGCAAGATAGAGGCACACAGTGTCAGCCTGAGACCTGAGTTTGGTGCAATATCATCTCAGGGCTTGTCTTTGGCTCAGGATATAACTAAAAGAAATGGGAAAGACTATTCTGAAGAAGGTAGAATTGGAACTCAGATTATTAGGATTTTTATAACAAAATACCATAGGTTGGGGGTTTACACAGCATAACTTTAATGTCTTACAGTTCTGGAGGCTAGAAGTTCAAGAGAATGGTCTCATTAGGTTTGGTTTCACCTGAGGCCTCTCTCTTTAGCTCATGGACAAGCACTTCTCATTGTAACCTTACAGGGTCTTTCCTCTGTGCGTGTGCACCTCTGGTGTCTCCTCTTCTTCTTATAAAGACACCAATGGTATTGATTAAGAGCTCCACCTTTATTACTTTGCTTCACTCTAATTATCTCTTTAAGATCCTATCTCCAAATACTGTCACATCGGAAATTAAGGCATCAACCTATGAATTTGAAGAAAGATACAATTCAATCCACACCAGGTACATAGAGGCAAAGTGATTTATAGTATCTAAAGGAGAAATGTCAGTCAGAATAGGCAAGGATCAGATGCAGTAACAAGCAATCTTCAAATCTTAGTGAGTTAATACAAAAACCATTTATTTCTTGTTCATATCATAGGCATAGTCTGGCTTAGCAGTGACTCTGTTCATGGATTCTGGGAATCAGGATGTCAGAGACATACATATCTTGACACATGCTTCCATCAGTGTACAGAATGGTAAAAGGAAAATAAGGCAATTGTATACTGGTTTAAAGCTTTCAGCTTCCTTTAATACTTCAATGGCCAAAACAAAAAACACAGCTACGTTTAAATTGAAAAGAGGTAAAAGTACAATCCTACCACTGTATGCCTTGAGGGATCACACAAATACTTCCTAGGCAGAGAAGCAAGTATCAGATAATCAGCAAAAGATCTGTTATCACTTTGGTGGACCGGGAGTGAAGGGACAGCTTTAGGGATGTAAGCTGTTTTAAATAGCTTTAATTTTTTCTTTTTCTTTGGCTTGATTTTGGTTTTGGTTTAGAGGAGCAGTTTAATTATTTACTTTGCAGACGAGATATTTCGCATTTCTGGCCATGCCCAGTAAAAGACATTAGCTCCTCCCTACCTCATAATTATAACTAATAATACCCCACACCACCACCAAATTATCAAAAACTACTAAGGGAGGGAGTTGTGGGTCGAATGAACCTACAACTGGGATACAGTGTTGTAATTTAATAATGTTCACTAAATGCTCACCAAAAAGACTCACTGATCAATCCCAGACCCCACATCTGTTTGTTTGTCAAAGCAACACAAAATTAACTTACAAAGCTTGATCATTTTTTCATCATGAGAAATATAGGGATGGGGTGATGGAACTGTCATACTGTCCACCAAGAGTCAAACACTAGAGTACAAATAAATCTGTAAGAAACATGAAATCAGGAAAACCAATGGGAAGAAGAGAGAGAATATAGATGAAAGGAAAAAAAGTAGGGTCTGGTATTGCCCTGATATCTGCAGGGATATCTGCAGAATCTGATATCTGCAGAATTTGCAGAGAGAATTTTGCTAAAATGACTGTAGCATTTGAACTCAAGAAGTAAACCTAAGTATTAATTGCAACAAATCATAAATACCACAATTTGCAGAAACCATGTGCAAATACTCAACTGAGTGTGTTATGGTTACACACATAAAGACAAAAACATATTGGTCTTGCTGACTAAGGCCAACACCACAACTAGTGGAATACACTGATTTTAATACCTCATTTCACTGTGATTTTGCAGCAGTAAAATAATTTGTAATTATGTAGCTTCAAGCATTTCTTATGGAAAATTACTTTTCCTTAACATAATGACCTTTTAAGTTGTGGTAATGCTTCATTTTAATTCCAAAACTATTTATACCACTTACAGTTAGTGCCATATAATTTAGAGCTCCTATTTTATGGCCTTCCTCTTCATTACTATTTTGTTGTATAAATATTTCTTTTTTGATATTTTTTTAAAATGCTAGTATAAGTATGGCAAAGGAGAAAGCAAAATTAATATTGTTTTGTTTCTATATATTTTAAAAGGCAAAAAGAATAGAAATTCAGAAAATATTTTTTTAAATAAAGAATATTTAGGCAGTTTAAAAATTAATATGTTAAATACCAACACCATCTTTTCTATATAAAAACAATAAGCAGATAAGAATTTTAATGAAAGAGAAAGTCTCATATATGATAGCAACAAAAAAGATGAACTCTCTAGAATAGATTTAGCAGGAAATATGCATGATTTATATGAAAATACATTTTTCTAAAATTCTATAGAGAGACATAAATGAAGTTTTAAGTAATTTAATACTCTTGTATTAGAATTCAATACTGTGTAAGTTTTAATTCTCATAAAATTCATATGTAAATTCAGTGCAATACCAATTAAAACAATAAATTTCACTGAAAATAAATAGGGAATGATATCCAAAAAATTATGAAAATAAAATTTTGAAAATAATAGCAATGTATCAGACTAGATATGGAAGTTTGTCATAAAAATATAATAATATGGTTTTCTACTGGACAAGTGTATCAATCAGTTTGGATTAGGATATGCTGTAGTAACAAAGAGCCTCAACACCTTCGTGGCTAAAACAAAGGTTTAGTTTTTTGTTCATTCTACAGTCCATCGAAGGTCACCTCTGAGCTCCGTCCATAAGTCCTGAGTCTAAGGTTCAGGCTGATGAAACAACATCATCTTGAGCACTGCAGATTACCATGGCAGATGAAAGAGTGTGAAAGCATTTTGTATTAATAATGAAGAGTTCCAGTACTTACCACTTCTGTTCACAACTCATTGGTCAGAAATGCTCCCATCTAATTACAAGGGGATCTGGGAAACGGAATCTCACCAGATTCCTGGAAGACAGAGAGCCAGAAATATTTGGTGGTCAACAGTAATGAATAACACAATCTGATATAAGCAGATCAAGAAAGCAGCCAGTAGTATCCAAAGATAGGAAATATGAGAATGAAGATTCTTATAATGTTTGAAATACAATATTGAAATTTTGTGTTTGTCTGTGTAGGAGGGGGTTGTGAATGTTTTACAAAAAAAGCTAATTATTTATTCAAGAAAGATTTACCTTTTTGCCTTGCACCTGCAATATGATTGGTGCTGTTATAGGTCCCAAGAATATGCCAGAGAACAAAAGAAACAGAAATTCCTGTTCTTACTTGGTTTATTAAAGGCATACTGAAGAATACATGATCCTTGCCCTTGTGGACAAAGGCTGTCCACAAAACTGTGGATGTTACTGAGAACATATATAATCTTATTATATACATTTTAAAATCACACGTGCATTACCCTTGCAAGTAGACTGGGTACTTGTTTTAATTATTCATTTCCATTTAGGCCTTCATATTGTTGAGGCTTGGAACACATATGATACTCCAAAATATGACATTTGGCAATTGAGAAAGCTACAGGAGCAAGATACTCACTCCAACCTTTTCCCACCTTTCTGCATAAAGTAGAGTCATAAAGAAATTCTCTGACCTACCTTATCTAAAAGTAGGTCACAAGATCCTCATGTTTTGGGAGGAAAAACATGCCACCCAGAGAGGCCAAGAAGAATCTGAACAGACTTTTCTTAGTGTGCTCTGATTTATTACCATTAACTCAAACCCTTTTTGTTCAATCATATTTCTCCACAACTATCCTCTTCTTTCGTCAGACTTAGCATAAAAATATGTAATTTTCCCTGGGTCATCATTTCTGAAGATCTGATGCCATGTAAAATTTTGACTATATAAATTTGTTAAGCTTTGCTACTGTTAATCTGTGTTTTGCTACATCAGTGTCAACCTTGGCCTTTGTGATAAGTGAAGAAAAGTCAGCTCTTTTCTCCCCTATAATGACCAATTTTAGTTTATTCTCATTGAATTATTTCAAAAGAATGAAATTTGTGCCTTTTTTGCTGGTTGGTTTTTGCTTTTGAGGCCACAATCTGTATTAAAATGTTTCTAATTAAATATTTTAATTTCAAAAAATGTTTATTATCTTACATAAAATTACGTATATTAATTGAAATAAACAAAAGTCAACCAGAAGCAATAACATAATTTCTTATAATCTACCACCTGTAGCTATCAGTCTTCAAGACTCTGATGTGTTTTTACTCATGTTATTATATAATAACTAGCTATTGAGACAACCAAGTGTAAAGGGGTTTCTGGAAAATCTCCAACCTGCCTGTGCACTGGGAGGAGTGCATACTGGGTTGGAACCATGGGAAGTTCATGCCCTTTGCAGCAGGGAGGAGCCTAGCCCCTCTCTCCTGTTCTGGGACGGTCCCTGGGATTTAACCTGTGAGGTGGGAAGTGCACTAGCAAGACTCTGGCTTTGTGGAGGGTCCTTGTTTCCCTTTTTTTTTTTTTAACCTTTTTGCCCAATAAATTCTGTTTTTTTCTAACCCTTCAAAGTGCCTGTGAGCCTAATCTCTCATGGCCGTGTGACAAGAACTCGGCTGTTAGTCGAACTAAGGAAAACTTCCTACCACACTATTTTTTTTTTTAAGTTTGAAATAACCAAATAAATAAACCTATTACTGCCTTTGATCTTAACATCAAGTAATGTTTATAATCCATTCACATTTTTCCTATGTATTTTCCCATTAAGTTCTTTCATTGAATACACTGGTGCTTTTTTAAAGCAGTTTTAGATTCCAAGTTAAATTGAGCAGAAAATATGACGATTTTCTCACACCTAAAACCCCAACATGCACAATTTCCCCTACTACCAACATCTCCCACCACAGTGGTACATTTGTTACAGCTGATGAACCTACACTGACCCATCATTACCTCTTAAAATCCATAGTTTTCATTAGAGTTTGCTCTTGGTACTACACATATGATGGGTTTTGACAAATGTATAATGACATGCATCAATCATTATAATATCATGCAGCATAACTTTTCTTCCCCCCTAATCCTTTGTGCTCCATTTGTTCATCTCTCCCAACTACCAGCACCCCAGGCCTTGGCAGCCACTGAATTTTTTACTGTTTCCATAGTTTTGCAGATTTAATTTGGTGTCTTCTCTATTTATAAGAGTCTGTTGTGATATAAAGTAATCCTTCTCTTCCTGGTATAGAGAGGGAAAGACATTTACAAATGGAGACTTCATTATAAATATAAATTGTCCTTACAAAAGAGTAACTTACATTCTGTTTACAGAGCCTCTCCTGTGTATGCTATTTCACAAAATTATCAGCTCAAATTAATCCTTCTGCCAGTGGGGCATATTTCAGGGTGACATATTCTAGTCTCCCACAGTATATTTATCTGGTCTCCTATAATATGTTTATGTTTATTTCTGGGCTTTCCGTTCTGTTACATTGGTCTATTTTTCAATTCTTTCACCAATACCAGGCTCTCTTCATTACCATAGTTTTATAGTAAGTCTAGAAAGCAATTAACTTGTGTACTTTAATATCTTGTTATGTTATGTGTCCCTAAAAAATTCATGTATTGGAAACTTAATTGCCATTTTAACAGTATTAAGAGGTGTGGGTTTTATGAAGTAAGTCAGTCATGGGGGTCCACCCCTTATAAATGGAATAATGCCTCTACTGCAGGAGTTGATTAGTTATCTTAGGAGTACATTCCTGATAAAAACAGGAGTTTGGCTGCATCTTCTTTTTCTGTCTCTCATGAACTCACTTCTGCCTTTCATCTTCTGCCATAGAATGACCTTTGACAGATGCCAGAACCGTGGTGTTGAACTTTCCAGTCTCCAAAATCATGAGCCAAATACATGTCTATTATTCAAGAATTAGTCAGTTTTTGGTATTCAGTTAAAGCAACAGTAAATGGATGAAGACAGAAAATTGTTATCAAGTGGTGATGTTGTTGCTGTAACAGATACCTGAAAATATGGAAATGGCTTTGGAATTGGGTAAGAGGTAGAGGCTGGAAGAATTGGAAGGAGCAGGCTAGAAAAAACCTGTATTGTCATAAATGATGCATTAAGGGAAAATCTTGTGAGTATTCTGAAGACAGGAAATTTTTAAACCTCTTAAAAGTTACTTAAATAGTCATGACCAGAATGCTACTGAAAGTGTAGAGAGTAAAGACCGTTCTGACAAAGGCTCAAATGAAACAGGAACAAGAAATTAGAATTGGATTAAAGACCATCCTTGTTATGAAGTAGCACAAAACAGCTCAATTTTTTTTTCATGCCTGAGAACTTTCTGGAATGCAGAACTTAAGAGGGATGAACTAGGATACTTGGAAGAAATATCTAAGCAGCAAAGCATTCAGGCTGCCATATGCTTACTTTTTACTATATACGATGAGATGCAAGAGGAAAGGATTGACTTTAAAATAGAATTTATAATTAAAAGGAAAGCAGAGTGGAAAGGCAATGAAAATTTGAAGTCTGGTCATGTAAAAAGTGAAAAAGTGTGTTCAGGAGATAATAGTAAGTGTGTGGCCAAGCAACTAATTGCTAAAGATAATGTCATGGATAGAAATAAGCCAGGTGCTATTTTTCAAGACAATGAAACAAAGACCCTGAAGGCATTTCAGAGATATTCTAGACTTCCCTTCTCATTAGAGACCAGAGCTCTAGGAGTACAGAATGTTCTGGGAGAAAAAGCCTAAAGTACCCATCATAGACTCACTACCTAGGGCTGTCTACAGACTGTGCTCCCCACTTTCTGATATAGTGCTGCCTGGCCACCCCAGCCATGACTTAAGCAGACCCAGGTGTGACTCAACCCACCACTCTGGAAGGTACAAGCTATAAATTTTGGCAGCATCAACTTGATGCTAAGTCTGCAGACTCACAGAATGTAACTGTGGGGCCATAGCTTGCTCCACCTAGATTTCAAAGGATGATGTGGACAGCCTGGGGGACTCTTGCCACAGGGGTGAAGTCACCATAGAAAGCTCCAACTAGGGCAGTGATAAACAGAAATTTGAAGTTGGAGCTTCCACAGGGTTCCCACCAGGGCAATGCCTGGTGGAGCCATGGGAGAGGGACTATCACTGAGACCACAGAGTATTAAAACTGCCAGCATGCAATACCATCATGGGAGACTTGAAGCATGACCTGAGTTCAGCAAAGCCATGGGAGAGGGGCTCTTTCCTAGGGCTTTGGGAGCCCAAACATTGTCCCAAATTATCCAGGAAGTAGGACATAGAGTCAAAGAAGATTATTTAAGCATTAAAAATTTAATATTTGCCCTCGAGTTTTGGATTTACTTAGTTACCCACCCCTTTTTTTTTCTTACCTATTCTCTCTTTTGGAATGGGAATATCTGCCCTGTCTATTCATCGCTGTTATTTTAAAATAGATAATTTGTTTTGATGTCACAGGCTCCCAGCTGGAGGGAATTTGCCACAGGATGAATCATGCCTTAAATCTCACCCATAATTCATTCAGATGAGACCCTGGGCTTTGAACTTTTGAATTGATACTGAATGAGTTGTGACTTTTGGGGCTATTGAAATGGAATAAATGTGTTTTGTATTTAAAGAGGACGTGAGTATTGGGGGTCAGGAGTAGAATACTATGGCTTGAATGTGTACTCTAAAAGTTCATATGTTGGAAACTTAATTGCTATTGTAAAAGCACTAAGAGATGGGGCCTTTAAGAGGTGATTAGGCCATGATGTCCCTGCCCTTATGAAGGGATTAGCTACTATACATTAATGCAGAAGAGCATTCCTGATAAAAGAACAAGTTTGTCCTCATTTTCTCTCTCTATCTCATGTGCTCACTTTTACCTTTTACTCTTCTGCCACAGGATAATGCAAAACAAAACAAAAAAGGCCCTGGCAAGATGCTGGCACCTCAATATTGGACTTCTCAGTCTCCAGAATTGTGAGAAACCATTGTTTTTTATTCATAGATTACCCAGTCTGTGGTATTGTATCAGTCTGTTCTCACACTGCTAATAAAGATATAACCAAGACTAGGTAATTTATCAAGGAAAAGGTTTTAACTGACTCACAGTTCCACATGGTTGGGGAGACCTTACAATCAAGGCAGAAGGCAAATGAGGAGCAAAGTCATGTCTTACATGGCAGCAGGCAGGAGAACTTGCTCAGGGGAACTCCCATTTATAAAACCATCAGATCTCATGAGACTTATTCACTACCATGAGAATAGCATGAGCAAAACCGCCCCCATGGTTCAATTGTCTTCACCTGGCCCCACCTTTGACCGGTGGGGATTATTACAATTCAAGTTTAGATTTGGGTGGGGACACAGCCAAACCATATTATTCACCTCAGCCCCTCCAAAATCTCATGTCCTCACACTTTAAAACACAATCATGCCCTTCCAGCAGTTCCTCCAAGTATCAATTTATTCTACCATTCACTCAAAAGTCCAAGTCCAAAGTCTTACCTGATACAACGCAAGTCCCTTCTGCCTATGAATCTGTAAAATCAAAAGCAAGTTGATTACCTCCTAGATACAATGGGGGTACAGGCTTTGAGTAAATACACCCATTCCAAGTGGGAGAAATTGGCCAAAATGAAAAGGGTTACAGGCCCCATGAAAGTCTGATATCCAGCAGGGCAGTCAAATCTTAAATCTCCAAATTGATCTCCTTTGACTCCATGTCTCACATCCAGGTCACACTGATGCAAGAGGTGGGCTCCCATTGCCTTAGGCAACTCTGCCCCTGTGGCTTTGCAGGGTACAGCTCCCTTATGGCTGCTTTTATGAGCTGCCATTGAGTGTCTGAGGCTTTTATAGGTGCACAGTGCAAGCTGTTGGTGGATCTACCATTCTACGGTCTGGAGGACCATGGCCCTCTTCTCACAGATCTATTAGGCAGCACCCCAGTGAGGACTCTCTGTGGGGGTTCCTACCCCACATTTTCCTTCCACACTGCCCTAGCAGAGGTTCTCCATGAGGGCTCTGCCCCTGCAGCTCAGCTCTGCCTGGACATTCAGGCTTATCTATACATCCTCTGAAATGTAGCAGAGATTCCCAAACCTCAATTCTTGACTCCTATGCACCTGCAGGCCCAACACACATGGAAGCTGCCAAGGTGTGGGGCTTGCACCCACCCTCTGAAGCCATGGCCTGAACTGCACCTTGGTCCCTTTTAATCATGGCTGGTGTGGCTGGCACACAGGGCACCAAATCCTTAGGCTGCACATGGCAGGGTTGGGGGTGGGGGGGGTTGGGGTTGGGGGGCTGGGAGCAGCACACAAAGCCATTTTTTCCTCCTAGGTCTTCAGTCATGTGATGAAAGGGGCTGCTGTGATGACCTCTGACATATCCTGGAGACATATTTTCTCATTGTCTTGGTGATTAACATTTGACTCCCTGTTACTTACACAAATTTCTGCAGCTGGTTTTAGTTTATCCTCAGGAAATGGGTTTTTCTTTTCTATCACATTACCAGGCTGCAAATTTTATAAACTTTTATGCTCTGCTTCCCTTTTAAAAATAAGTTCCAATTCCAAACCATATCTTTGTGAATACATAAAACAGAATGCTTTTAATAGCACTCAAGTCACCTCTTGAATGCATTACTTCTGAACATTTTTTTTTCTGCCAGATGTCCTAAATCATCTCTCTCAAATTCAAAGTTTCACAAAGTTCTGGGGAAGGGAACAAATAATAGCAGTCTCTTTGCTAAGACATAGCAAGAGTCACCTTTATTCCAGTTCCCAATAAGTTTCTCATCTCCATCTGAGAAAACGTCAACCTGGACTTCATTATCCATATTACTGTCAGCATTTTAGTAAAAGCCACTCAAAAGTTTCTAGGAAGTTCCAAACTTTTCCACATCTTCCTGTCCTCTTCTGAGCCCTCCAAACTGTTCCAACTTTTGCCTGTTACTCAGTTCCAAAGTTGCTTCCACGTTTTCAGGCATCTTTACAGCAGTACCCCATTTACTATATTAGTCTGTTCTCACACTGCTTATAAAGACATACCCCAAACTGGGTAATTTTTAAAGGAAAGGGGTTTAATTGCTTCACAGTTTTAGATAGTTGGGGAGGTCTCACAATCATAGCAGAAGGTGAAAGAGGAGCAAATTCATGTCTTCCATGGTGGCAGGCAAGAGAGCTTGTGCAGGGGAATGCCCATTTATAAAGCCATCAGATGTCATGAGACTTATTCACTACCATGAGAATGATATGGGGAAAAGCACTCCCATGATTCAATCATCACCACCTGGTCCCACCCTTGACATGTGGGGATTATTACAATTCAAGTTGAGATTTGGGTGGGGACACAGCCAAACCACATTGGGTATTTTGTTATAGGAGCAGAAAATGGACTAAGACACTTTGTATCCTGCAACCTTGCTATAATCATTTATTAATTTCATTTGTCATAACTTTTTTTTAAAATTTGTGTTTTATTTTCTTGGTTTTCTCAAAATTACTAGATCTGATTATTGCTTTCATGTAAAATTTGATACTAGGGATGTTTTTAAAAAACATGTTAGATATTCTAATTTACTAATTTCCGTTTTCATCTTTAAAAACACATTTTTCTCCTTTCTGCTTCCTTATGTTTGTTTTGTTACTTATACTTAAAGTTTGCTTTGAATAATTACTTAATCTATTTACATTTAACTTCTTTAATCACAAAAGCCTTTATGCTACTAAATTTGACACTGAGTACATCCTTAGACTCTAGCCTAAAAACAAAATTATAAGCTCCCCCAAGTGTCTGAATGGACTATCTCTTGGAGAAGGGGGCCCCAAAATAACCTTGAAAACGGAGTACTCAGCCCTGACCCAGATGGGATGGGAGGTTAAAAATATCCCCTCCCTTGCTAACCACAATTCAGCTTTCTTCCCTAAGTGCTAAACAGAAACCAGTATGATCCAAAGTCTCTACCATTAATATCAACAACCACCTGACTTTACTTCTTCTTTTTTGCCTGGTCACATACCAGGTGACCATACAATGGTCCTGGCCAGCCTAAGGAGAATGTGCAGTAAGGGTTTTTCTGTCCTTGACTTCACTTTTTGATATCAGAGGACCTAAAGCTTTACTGTCACTTTATGCTAACACTCCCCTTTTTTTGTACATTGGTTTTATGAAGGGTCGTGAAGCTCAATTGTGCATATGCATGTTTGTCCTTTCATAAATATTCATGACTCCTCTTATAGCTTATTGAATATGTATATTTGGCAACCCTGCATAAATTCCTGTTTCCTTTGTCCCTCCTTTGCTGGAAGCTATACTTCTCAGCCTGTCAGAATGACCACCCTGCAGGCTGCAATGCTTTATGCGAAATAAAACCCTCATTTCCAAATTTATGAACCTCATCATTCTTCAGTTGACAATATGTATCTTATGCCTAGGGTATGATAGGTAACGGGCTTTTAAATCATATGGCTGAAGAATTTACTTGCTCTGATACACTGGGCATGTAAAATGAGAATAATGATAGTATCTTCCATGCAAGGTGGTTGTAATGATTAAATGAAATAATCAATGAAAACAAATTCATAAGTATTTATTTTCCATAATTTTTATTTTAATTTTTAAATTATTTCATATTTTTATTTTTTATAATTTTAATAAAACAAAAAAGTATTTTATTTTTACTAATATTTATATATTTGGAGATATATTTTTGAATATATATTTATTTAGGTTCAAAATTTAAATGGCCTCTGTTAAAACATATTTATAAATTATTTTATTGAAATTATCTGTCTTTATTTTTCTTTTCTTTCTTTCATTTTTTTGAGACAGAGTCTTTTTTTTTTTTGGCTCTATCACCAGGCTGGAGTGCAGTGGCTCCATCTCAGCCACTGCAACTTCTGTCTCCTGGGTTCAAACAATTCTCCTACCTCAGGCTTCCAAGTAGCTGGGACTACAGGTGCTCACCACCATGTCCATCTAATTTTTGTATTTTTAGTAGAGATGGAGTTTCACCATGTTGGTAAGAATAGTCTCGATCTCTCGACTTCGTGATCAGCCAACCTCGGCCTCCATTTTTGAATTACACTTTAGGATTACAACCATGAGCCACTGTGCCCGGCCTATTTTTATTTTCTAATTTGACAGTAACTGAGAGATTATACAGATAGCTTATATAGACTAAACTATCTTATAAGGAATGAATTTCTTCCAGTTCAATCATGGTATTTTCAACACATGTTGTTTTTTACATATCTATATGCTATGTAATTTATAAGACATATTTATGACTTACAGTTTCATTATGGAGTAGGGAATTCAATTATTGTATGAAGCATAGCCATGTCCATTTGTTTATATATTAACTATGGCTGCTTTCACATTACAATGCCAAAGTTTGCTAGTTGAAAAAGACAACTGTCCACAAAACCTAAAATATTTATTTTCTTTGCCTTCACAGGACATATATTTGCCTTTCCTGTATTTAAGCTTTTGGAGACATTAAATATTTAGCATTTTCTGTGTGACATATTGCTTTTTTTTTTTTAATCTTTCTTAACTAGAATAGCATGCTTTATTTCTGGGGTAAAATGTGTAAGCTTAGATGAAGCCAGGAATGGTAAGAGACAAAGTAGAGGTTCACAGAAAGGCAGTTAGAATAAAAAGGCCACCATGTTCATAACCATTTCTCACAAACCTCCAGGTAGCAATGGCCCCACTTATGTAATATATGGGACTAGTATATGTATCAGGAAAGGGTTAGCTGGTCTTTTTCATTCAGATAATCTTCTGAGGAATATAAGACCTCTCAACATATTTTAGAAAGAGGTACTTATCCTGTTAGAGGGACTTCATAGTGTTGTTTTTAAAGACAAGTTGAAAGAAGGGGAAATACTGATATAATTTTTAAAATTAATTTTAAGATTCATAGAAATGCAAGGATAATTTTAAGTTATAGGCTACAATGCTATAAAAAAAATGACAAAAATGACAAACAGGCCAATCAAACCACTGTTTTGGGCTGCCCCCACCAAAAAATTGAAGATTTTCTCAGATAGGTTCCCATTTTGGTGATATTTTTCTCTTTCTACCAAAATGCTGATTTTGAAATATCACCAGTTTTATATGTCCATTTATTTAAAGAGGCTTTGAAAGATTCTTTTTAATGTCAAGAGAGAGTTGATTAGAAATAACTTTAATTTACAAAATAAATATATAGAGCATAGCAATTTCAAGATACTCTGGGACATGACATTCAATTAAAGAAACAAAAAAATCAAATAATCCCAGAGTCAAGCAACATGAATTTAAAGAACAAAACATAATATTTACTAGAGAAAAAAAATGCTTCTAATTGTAGCATTATTGTAGCCTAATTGTTTATAATCTCTATGCAAAGTCCAAGCACTTATTATCTCTGATCATTTGGGCACCCAATCATACACTATCGGGGGAACCAGCCCCCAATATTTCAACATAAGTCCTTTCTACTTTTCCTAAGTGTTGGCCAGTCTGAGAAATAAAAGAGAAAGATTACAAAGAGAGAAATTTTACAGCTGTTCCTCCAGGGGTGACATCACATACCGGCAGATTCTGTGATGCCCCTTGAGCTACAAAACCAGCAAGTTTTTATTAGGGATTTCAAAAGGGGAGGGGGGTAAGTCACAAAGATCACATGCTTCAAAGGGCAATAAAAGATCACAAGGGCAGAAGGGCAGAGCAAGATCACAAGGCCAGGGCAAAATTAGAATTACTGATGAGGTTCCATGCCCTACTGGGCACACATTGTCATTGATAAACATCTTAACAGGAAACAGGGTTTGAGAGCACACAACTGGTCTGACTAGTATTCACCAGGCTGGAATTTCCTAATCCTAGTAAGCCTGAGGGCATTGCAGGAGACCAGGGTGTATTTCATCCCTTATCTTCAACCACATAAGGCAGATGCTCCCAGAGCAGCCTCCATAGGCCTACCCCTGGGAATGCATTCCTTTCCCAGGGTTATTCCCTGCTGGGAAAACAATTCAGCAATATTTCTCTAGGCATAAGGTACATATTGTCAACTGAAGAATGATAAGGTTCATAAATTTGGAAATGAGGGTTGCAGCCTGCAGGATGGTCATTCTGACAGGCTGAGAAGTATAGCTTCCAGCAAGGGAGGGGCAAAGGAAAGCAAGATTCCTTCCTTCGTGGAGTTTACATTCTAGTGGAGAAGTTAGACAATATATCAGTACACAAATAGACAACACGTTCATAAATAATGGTAAAGAGCTATGGAAAGCAACCAACCAAACAAAAAAGAAACAGAAGCAATAGTGTGATAACTGTACTGTAATGGGTTAGAGAGGGCAACTCCAAAATGAGCGTTCAAAGGTTGATATCCAGTTAATGAAAAGACGCCAGCCTCAAGGAAAGGAGAGAAAAGCATATTTGAGATTCAATAAATAATAAGTATAAAGGTCCTGATGCAGAAACCAGATCTACCTGCTCCAGTATAGGCCCATATTTGTCTATAGCCTGAGCTCAGTTGGCAAGGGCAGAGAGCAACTGTTAGACATGAAGATGGAGAGGTACTCAGGAGGCCAATGGAAGATTTTAAACCAGAAAGTAAAGTGATCCTCCAGTTAGGAAGCCATTGTTAAGTGTCTCGGCTAGAAATAAAGGTGGCTTGAGAGTTAGAGATTTTAGTAGGTTTTGGGCAAAGTATGTGAACATAGGATATGTTTTAGAAAAAGAGCTTTGCAAATTTTACCACAGTGTGAAAATTTAATGTATTATGATTATAGTTACTCATTAAATATTTTAAATAAATTCATCTTAGAAATTACTTTCAACTTTTTACTCTTTTTTTAAATATTAACTCACCTCCAAACACATTTCTATACCACTATAAGCTATCTTTGTTTCCTTTGTCCTTTTTCAATACAACAAACTAGATTCTGATGAAATAATACCCATGTGCATAGTTGCTACTTGCTAAATATTTGCTATATTAATGACTGCATAAATAAAATATAACAGGCTTGTTACAGGGCTGTTGGGTCAAAAAAATATTTGAATGAATGAAACATAGATTGGAAGGGTTTATTGCGATCAGTTAAAGTCAGTCAAAAGTCTCTTCATTTCAGGATAGGAATTTTATAATGTCACTGACCCTGGGATATGTGTTTACATGAGACTTCTTGGCAGCATTAGTTTAGTCTGGTAGCATAAAATAATGTATATAAATGGGCTTTGGAAAGAATAAAGTTTTGTGTCAATAATTGTAAGAATTGCTCCCATTTATTTTCTGACCCCTATGTGCATCAGATCTCATGCCAGCATTTTTATATATACTGTCTTGTTTAATTCTTACAAAAATCATGAAAGATACATGTTATCCTTTTGTTTAAAATTGAGGGAATTATTACTCAGAAATGTTATTTAACATCTGAATGAAGATGTATCTTTCAAACCTGAGTCTCAATTATTCTATTGCTTCAAGGATTTAGAAATAAATGTTAAAACACAAATATCTAGCAAATTATTAATTTCTTTGAAGAGCATCCTAGAAATTATGCTACATATGTTCCTAAAATAATCATAGAAGTATAGATTGTAGAGATTTAGAGCTAGATCTGTAAGGAACCAGATGCTTCTTCATATGTAATTTCTTGCCTGACTTTCACATGCTCAAGGTCACAGAAAAGCAAAGCTGGGATTCAAATCCAATTTGGTGCTCTTCAGACCATAGCATACTGGCTCAGAATTTGACATTTTGTTCATCTCTATGTTTATGAGAAGGCAAGATAAAAGACCCAGAGAAATCTATGAAAGGGCTCATTTTGCCATTGGTGAAAACAGAAATTATTATTTACTTGAAAGAAAAAGATGACATAATAAAATCAACAAACAGCTTTGGCTTTAAAATATAGTATGCCCTAAAAAATGCCTGAAAATAATGAAACAAGAGTGCTTAACACCATCATAAGAGTGTATTGCTCCAATGTAGAGAAATATAGAGGTGGAATGGAACCTGTGAAATGTCAAAGATAAACTTGGCCAATGTCAGCAGTGTGCATTGCAGAAACCTCTGGAATTCATGACAGAGAAAGCAGGAGGATGTAGTAAACAACAAAAAGATCACTGCATTGAGCATTCCACAGATTTCTCAGTGGAAGAGGAATTTTCATCTCTCTGATGCTTTCAGCTCAATATGGGCCCCAAATGACAAATATACAGTATGATTCTCCTGCCACCCCACCCCCACACTGTGACCTCTGAGTGGAAAGAGACACCTACAGCCATAAGCCTGGGGAAGGCAGGTCTTTAAGCTCAGGGACAATCTCTCTTGCATACACACTGGAAATGCTTTCTCTGCGCCCACCCATAACAACAAAGTCAGAATGCCCTCCACCCACACCAAATTCTTCAATGACTAATTTGTATGTCATGTAGTGAAGACAACTGATTTCTCAGAAAAAAAAAAAAAAAAAATGTGGTTCCATTGAGCGTCAATTAGAGTTTTCTTTAAATGAGGGTTTTTTCTTATCTCTGTTGGATATGCAGAATCCTAGTTTTGTAATCCTAGTTTCAAGTGAATTCAGAGTAGATGTTCTGGATATTAATCATACCAATGATGATATCCAAATATGAGAAACAAGGTCATTTAGATAGGCTATAATTTATTATGGGCCACAAGATTAGGAATAAGTTAGAACCCCATGTTGAAATGTTTCTGTGGTATCCCATGCAATCTGTTACATTGATGGTTAAAAGTGAACTGCAGTGCCTAGGCTGAAAGTGGGATAGGGTGTTATTGGGAGTTGTACCTATTAATGTTTGGGAGGTTTGATTTAAATAATCATATCAGTTTACATGTTTATACCAATGTAGTTGCTTCCCCATTGTATTGTCATCCAATCACAACTCAATGTTTACCTTGTCCCATTGACTTACAGGACTTGGAGAGCCTTTAATTTCCTATGGGGGAAAAAATGTAAAGGTGTTTTTAAATAAGTTAATGTAGCAGACAAAAAAATTATAGAAATAAGAAAATAAGAAAGATCCAACAGTATTGCTTTTAAAGGAAGAGATATCTGCATCACATTCAGATATCTTGTTCATAGAACAAAATGCTCTATGTTTCGATTCTATGGCAGAACAAATCCTATTATTTTCCTATGTAGTAGCCATCACAAGGTAATTCAGTAATTTTTTATTTAATCTATTTCCTTGATATTATACTTTACAGAATATGTTTTGTCTGTGTTTTTTTCTATCTGAATCCATCACCTAGTAAAGCCCTTAGCAAATGGGAGCTATTTAGTTCATATCTGTTCAATGAATGAACGCATATCCCTGTACTTCACTCTCTAAATGGTATATCCTAATATTGGATTTGGATGGATAAATTCATATGTGTTTTCAATGATGGGGTATTTTATGCAAGGGCCTCTAATCTGTGAAGAAGACAGATCAACAAATAAGCTGTATGTTTTGGTGTGAATATCCCTCAATATTCACATGGTATTAACAGGTGGATTTTGAGAAATGGTTAGGTCATAGGGACTCGGCCCTCATGAACAGATTAGTGCTTTATGAAAGGGCTAGAGGAAACTAGCCTAGGCCTCTTTTCTGTCTTCTGCTCTTTTACCTTGTGGGGACCCAGTGTCCTTTCCATCCAGAGGATGCAGCAACAAGGCTACTTCTTGGGGACAGAGAGCAACTCTCACCAGACATCAAACCTGCTGGCAACTTGATCTTTGGCTTTCCAACCTTAAGAAATACAGGCCGGGCGCGGTGGCTCACGCCTGTAATCCCAGCACTTTGGGAGGCCGAGGCGGGTGGATCACAAGGTCAGGAGATCGAGACCATCCTGGCTAAGACGGTGAAACCCCGTCTCTGCTAAAAATACAAAAAATTAGCCGGGCGCGTTGGCAGGCGCCTGTAGTCCCAGCTACTCCGGAGGCTGAGACAGGAGAATGGCGTGAACCTGGGAGGCGGAGCTTGGAGCTTGCAGTGAGCTGAGATCACGCCACTGCACTCCAGCCTGGGTGATGAGCAAGACTCCATCTCAAAAAAAAAAAAAAAATAGAAATACAAAAAATAATTTTTTATTATTCAAAAATTACTCAGTCTGTGGTATTTTGTTGTAGCAGCACAAATGGAGGAAGACACTGTGGTTAACACTATAGCCAATAAGGAAAGACACAGAGACTTCTGGGAACAGAGGAGAGCTCCTGGTTCAGCTTTGTAGGTTGGCCTGTTTTGAGATTTCTTCCACCTTTCTTCCCACCTCCCATTATATTTCTTTGCTAATGCTTGGTATAAGTCTACATCAAATGCATTATTTTCTGGCCCATCTGTGGGTCTCAAGTGTCTGTGCCCTTCCTCCACCTCCCTGGGAACCCAAGTCTCAGTTACAAACACTGTTATTTGTCCTTTTTGATAGGATTTCTGTTCATTCTGTCTGGTATCAAAGACTGGTCTCCCCTAGACCTCATTAGTGCCTCAACCTAAACTCTACCTACTTTAATATATAACGCTCCAATCAGTAAGTGCTTAGTGAAAATATATTGTTCAGAACACTGACTTCTGAGCCTATAGTTGCGTAGATTTCTGGTTGATTGGAACATTCCTAAAAGCCAAATTCCCACATTCTAACTTTTGGAATTTTAAGCTCAACTCTATCAAAAAGTGACCATAAGCCTAATAATTTGGGATCATAAAGATGTTTACATGATTTTACATTAAACTTTACATAAATGTGATTGAATCCTTTGAATAATCCTTTGAATAATGTCTCTCAAAAGAGATGATTTGGGAAAACAAAATCTAAGCAAAGTTTGCCACATAAATCTCTTTAGCCCTGCAAAAGCAAAAAAAAAAAAAAAAAAAAAAAAAGCTTTGTCAGTATTTCCATAGAACTTGCAAATAGAACACCCTTCACTATGAATAACAAAGAAAAGCAGATAACTTGCATGAAATGAGCCTTCTGGTACTTTTTTTGTCATAAAAATCTCTCGAACTCCTTTCATCTCACCTGTAAATTGGCTGTTGTGATTATCCCAATTTTACAGATGAGTAAACTAAGTTTAACAGAAGTTTTACAATTTTCCCATGGTCACATCTGCTGCTAAGCAGCAAAGCAGGAAATGTGACTGCAGTTCTGACTCTCCCCAAAGCTTCTCTCAGAGAAATAGAATCAAGTGGTAAAGAACATTTGGGATTTAAATCTAGACTTGTAACCACCCAGTGCATTTATTTTGCCTGCTGCCCAGATAGAAGCAATTTATCAAGACAGGGTAATTGCAACAGAGATAGAGTTTAATTTTTGCAGAGCCAATTGAATGGATGACCAGAGTTTTATTATTGCTCAAATCAGTCTCCCCTAAAATTCAGGGGCTAGATTTTTTCAAGGATAGTTTGGTGGGCCAGGGAATGGTGCTACTGATTTGTGTGGGATACAATGACAGAGATATGGAAAATAGTCTGCTTCTGGGTGGGGCCACAGGACCAGCTGGTAAGTCTGGGTGGAGCCATCCTCATCAGAAATGTGAAAACCTGAAAAGACATCTCAAAAGGCCAATCCTAAGTCTTACAATAGTGCTGTTTTCTTCAGGAGGTTAAAGGCAAGTCAGGGGTTATTTATCAGATAAATACATTTATTTTTTGAAATAAATTTTTGAAATAAATATATTATTTCACTGTCATATTATATGACAGTGAAAGTCAGATCACTTTCACTGTCATAATTTTCTTACTGTTACAATTTTTGCAAAGGCAGTTTCAGTCTCGCTACAGTTCCAGTCCAGTCTCTTCTGTATGATCCTGAGCATATTATGAAACTTCCTTGAGCACAGTTTCATTATAAATCAAGTGGGAATAAAAATAATTAAAGTAGTTGTTGAATATGTTTAATGGGCTAAATGGGAGAACCAATGGGTTCTCCTTGCCCACTGCCTACAGAGCCAATTATCAAGACAGAGGAATTGCAATAGAGGGAGAGTTTAAGTCATGCAGAGCTGGCTGTATAGGAGACTAGAGTTTTATTATTTCTCAAATCAGTCTCCCTGAAAACTTGGGGACTAAACTTTTCAAGGATAATTTGGTGGGTAGGGGTTGAAAAGTGGGGAGTACTGATTGGTAGGGTCTGAGATGAAATTATAGGGAGTTGAAGTTATCTTTTTGTAGAGTCAGTTCCTGGGTGGAGGCCACAAAACCAGATGAGCCAGTTTATCCATCTGGGTGTTGCCAACTAATCCATCAAGTGCAGGTTCTGCAAAATATCTCAGGCGCTTAGGTTTTACAATAGTGATGTTATCCCTAGGAGCAATTTAGGGAGGGTGAGAATCTTGCAGCCTCCAGAGGCATGACTCCTAAACCATAATTTCTAAACTTGCGGCTAATTTTTTAGTCCTACAAAGGCAATCTAGTCCCCAGGAAGGAAGGGAGTTTGGGGAAAGGACTGTTATCCTCTTTGTTGCAAAGTTAAACTATAAACTGAGTTCCTCCCAAAGTTTATTTGGTTTATGCCCAGGAATGAACAAGGACAGCTTGGAGATTAGAGAAAAGATGGAGTCAGTTAGGTCAGATCTCTTTCAGTGTTATAATTTCCTCAGTTATAATTTTTGCAAAGGCAGTTTTAGAGATATGGGCATTCACAATTTTTTAACTAATTTGATGGAATTGTTTTCAAAAGGCTTTCTATAGTGTGCAACATTAATAAGAATAGTGATTTGTCTCAGCAACTGCCTTGCATCATCATGTTAAACGCCCAGACCACAACCCCTACTTCCTATATGCATGTTGAGGAAAGTTATATTTTAAATTATCTGGGGTTCTCATACTCCTTGGCTTATGTATTTTAAAATCCATTGGTGAGTTCTGATTGCAAGTAGGTTATTTTGAGTGTCCTATGGAACCATCACTGTGGAGCTGCCATGGCTGACAGGGACGACCTGGTGACCCATTCGATGGTGGGATTCTAAGGAGTGACAGCTTGAGATATAGCATATGTGCTTGGAGAGCTTTTCAGGGACAGACGACTGCATTTTTGGCCTTAGTGTTTCGCAATGCCGAGGCATTATGGGGACATGACTGTTAACAATAGAACATGCCATTGTTTTGCTGGTATTTTTTTCTCAAGGCTTTCTGAGTGACAGTCCCTGCGGAGAGTGAATTATCATCCTTAACTTGTAACTTAACTGCTCCTGTTGTCATTCTGCATCATTGCTGTCACCCAGGTAAAACTAAGTTGTTTTTCTGCCTGGTAAATTCTCCCACACTCAGCTTGGAGCCCTTCAGGCAAGGCAGACAGTAGGGAACCTGGGCAGATAATGTGGCAATTTAAAGGCATCCTGGAAAGGGGGAATCTTTAAAAGGCTTTTTCTTTAAGACTAATGCCATGTACAGTGAAGATCCTCGTTTAAATAACTGAAGTTGCAATTCACTTCACAATTACAAGCATAGGGATTATAATAGTATGAACCACATTGTAGTTGTGAAAATTAAATTAGTTGATACATGAAAAGTGCTTAGTTCAGTGTGTGGCTCAAAAGACCTCGGTAAATGTTGGCTTTTCTTACTTTGCAATCTTATGTGCGTATTCATTACAACCCTCTTTCAAGGTAGTAATTATGATGCTCGTTTTTCAGATGAGAAAACTGAACTTTTTGGAGCTGGAATTTAGAAGTAAGTAGGTTTAAGTCTAATGCAGATGGGCTTAACTTCCAAAAAGGCTCTCTAGATTCAGCAAGTGACTAGATTCACCAAGGGAAAGCTCTCTAGATTTTCTTATTTATTTATTTATTTTTGTCAGGTAAGATGTGAAAAGAGCTTGTTCCTCAGGGGAAATTATTATAGACTATAGGGTTTATCAAATAGCCCCTTTATTTGAATAAATTATTTTACTTTTTCAAAAACCATATTTTCATAAAACTAATATAACTAAATACAATAATTTTGAAAAACAACTGCTTCAATAATTTATTTGCTTTCATGAAGAGACTGACGCTGATAATAGATATTGGTAATGCTTACGGTAAGAGTAATAGTAAACACAATTACAATAATGATGGTGATGTTGATGGCAATGATGATAATAATAATATAATAATGTATACCATTTATTGACCCTTTACTATAAGCCAAGCATTGTTCTAAGAACTTGCCATCAATATCCCATTTAATTCTCATTAGTCAGGTGCAATTATTATCTCTTATTTATATATTATGAAGCTGAAACTTAGAAAGATGAAGTAAAATACTGGAAGTGACAGTTGCTACATGGATGAGACAGGATTTGATTTCAGGCTATCAGGTATCAGAATTGTGCTTTTTATACAGCTTGTAAATGACACATTAGGACTCGAACCCAACACCCCCATCTTCCATGTTCATTCTCTTTCCTTTTTGTTCCAATGCGTGCTGAGCATGGATGCCCTTTGACCAACATTTAGTTCGATTTTCTATAAAACTAGGCAGCACACACTCATTAGATTTGAGAAAGTAAAAATTTACTTAGACTATAGTATGGTGCATACCGTCAATGCCCAAATAAATAAATCAAGAATAAATATAATATAAAAATTGAGTTCACTGACTACACAGATGATTCTTAATCAGGTCTGGAAGAGTGGGAGAGGTGGCCCAGGAATATGGGTAGGGATGGAGGCTACAGCCTGGGAAGCAAAGGAAGGATCTTGGGAGATGTACGTTAAATAAGCACTTTCAGATGACTATGGTTTTCATCATATACAAACTACAGAAAGTAAAACTCAGCAAAATCTGCTAGCGCGTATAGGTCATGGGTTAAAAAGAGAAGATGAACCACTTATTAAAGATACGTCTACTTTTTATCAACACATACTTTAGTTTCAGACTGACCTATGCTTAAACACTGATTACACTTTTGAGTAAGTGAAATCAGCTGAGTTTCAGTTTGATCATCTTTAAAAGAGAGATTTTGATACTTTCCTTGCAGACATTGTTCCTAGCACATGGTGAAAACTCTATAACCAAAACCTATTACTGCTATTATTATCTACTTTAATAAAAACGTAAAGTGTTATTCGTTTAATGACAAAAACACCAGTGGTTTTGATAAATGCATATTTCCATTAATTTTATTATTGATACGTCATAATCTATTCAATATCTCTTTCTCTAGGTACTAATAATTGTATTCACTTGAAGTTACCCACTTTTACCTCTATTTTCTTTATTTTTATTTATTTATTTATATTTTTTTGAGATGGAGTCTCGCTCTGTCGCCCAGGCTGGAGTGCAGTGGAGCAATCTAGGCTCACTGCAAGCTCCGCCTCCCAGGTTCACACCATTCTCCTGCCTCAGTCTCTGTAGTAGCTTGGACTACAGGCGCCCACCACCATGTCCGGCTAATTTTTTTGTATTTTTAGTAGAGACGGGGTTTCACCGTATTAGCCAGGATGGTCTCCATCGATCTCCTGACCTCGTGGTCCGCCCTCCTCGGCCTCCCAAAGTGCTGGGATTACAGGTGTGAGTCACTGCGCCCAGCCTTCTTTATTATTATTATGTATTTTTGTCTCTATTTTCTCTATTTTTTTTCCCCAGGATCTCTCTGCTTCCCTTTTTCAAACCAGGTTATCTCTTCAGTTAAAACTTCATGACTTTTTCTCTTTAAGGTACTCAAAACAAGAAATTCCAGTTTTCACAGCAGATGTAAGTTTTTTGTTTCAAAAATAAGTAAACAAACACACACAACAATTTTAACGTCTGATTATGCTCACTGGGAGAAAGCAGGTATTGTAATCTGGACATTTCTTGA
Source organism: Piliocolobus tephrosceles (assembly GCF_002776525.5). Taxonomy (NCBI): domain Eukaryota; kingdom Metazoa; phylum Chordata; class Mammalia; order Primates; family Cercopithecidae; genus Piliocolobus; species Piliocolobus tephrosceles. The sequence goes on along the minus strand of NC_045436.1, from coordinate 166,796,490 downwards.
TGAAATTCCTCACAAGCAGTCTTAAAACGTACAAAGTTTTGGCTTCATATTGATGGGCTTTCAAAAATAATGTGTAGACCAGCCTGACCCTCCAGAGGTGCAGAGTTGCAAATTCCAGCTGCATTCTTTGAAGGGTTAAAGTCATTGTGAAGAGACTCAGAACAATTCACCCCAGTGACCAGCTGGTGGTGACACTGCCACTTTCTCATGGTCTGGACCTTAGGCGCCAGGGTCAGACGTTTTGCAATTGCCTTGACAGTTGTAGGGAGGAGTTATGATATTTAACCTAGGACACCAGCCAACAATTATCTATCTGTCAAAACTTTTCAAATATAATTCAGTCTTACTGGGTCCTGCTGAGCCTGAGATTGCCAACCTGTCTGAGTTCCATAGGAAAGATCTTCAGATAACTTCTGTAAAGGCAGACAATGGCAGCCCCATCACCAAAACTCAGAGTTAAGAAGGGAATAAAGACAATTTTTAACCACTCTTCTCTTCCATTAAAAGCAATCAAAATGTCTTTGACTTTTGCATGAATTTTGAGTCAGGAAAAGCTACACCTCTCCTCTTAGAACCTCTGGATTATAAAAGCTGGCTCTGCAGCACGTGGTTTTCTGGGAGTTAGGGAAGTGTCAGACTGGCTTAACTCAAACCTGCTTGTGCACTGCCTTTCAAATTTGAGCACACTAACCTCTTCCAGGCCACCTTCAGAGTTCATTTTTCATGCTCTGATCCCCAGATCTGCTGCTTCTCTCTCTATCTCTGTACTCTTCAGTTAAAATGGCACAATGGGGTGACATTTGATTTGCAGAAGATAGAAGCACAATCATTGCCTTTGATTCAGTCCTATGAAAATTTTCCCTGAGAACAAGTTTACTTGCGGGAGGAAGGAGAAAGAAAAAGGAAATCTCTGTGTGTGTGTTGTGTGTGTGTTGTGTGTGTGTGTGTGTGTGCATGCGTGGTGTGGAAGGTGGGGATACCCTTAGAACTTTGCTGATAAAATCAGCAGAGATTTGAGAGTGCATTACAGTTTTATTTTTTGACCAAACCATAGTGCTGGGGGATTTGACTGCTGGGAGAAAAGAGGACACATTTGTCAGACTTTTCAATTCAATATATGTTTGTGGAGTGGGTAAATAAAATACTTGAGTGGATATGAATTGCTCTGTTGTCCCGTGGCTTTAGGGCTAAGGGTTTACCTTATAGTTTTGCAAGTCCTCCTTTGGCTTATAACAGCTTTATATTGAGTGAACATATTTGAGATTCCTTACCCTATAGCAAAGCAGCTGAAAAATCAATGTGCCTACTGAAAAGTGAACTCACAGGTGTCAGAAGAAAAATGCTTTAAATATCAATAAATGTATTTCAGAAAAATGTGGTGTTTCTGCCTACTGTGTGACTTGAGTGTAAATTCTAGGACATAGCATGTGCTTGATGAATGACTTTTGGATGAATGCATGTGCTATTTACATAACACATATTTCATAACAGCTAACTAGCTAACTGTTCTGCTCTTGATGTAGGTAATGGGTCAGTAATAGGTCCATGTGATGTTGAAAAGGAAATAAATTAGAAAGGAGGCCATTTCAACTTTGGTGCTCAATACCTTATGGTTGGATAAATTAAAAATTCACTACTGAGAAGATGGTCAGTCAAGTCATTTTATGCTGCCTGTATTTTGTTTCAAGGTTATTAGACTCTAGGCATAAGCAGAACATAGCTAAACATAAATTAGAAAAAAATCCTGAAATAGATTACTATAGAAATTTTTTTTCTTTAAAAGGAATGGCCACTGTTTTTTTTTTAAAGTATTATTATACTTTAAGCTCTAGGGTACATGTGCACAACGTGCAGGCTTGTTACATATGTATACATGAGCTATGTTGGTGTGCTGCACCCATTAACTCGTCATTCACATTAGGTATTTCTCCTAATGCTATCCCTCCCCCCTGCCCCCACCCCACAACAGGCCCCGGTGTGTGATGTTCCCCACCCTGTGTCCAAGTGATCTCATTGTTCAATTCCCACCCATGAGTGAGAACATGTGGTGTGACTCCACCTCTGGGCAATTGTTTATATGCCATTATATTAAACAAATATACGTATAATTGTTTAACATTATAGAAACATTTATTATATAAGATTATATAAACAATTGCCATTCCTTTTAAAGAAAAGAATGCCCATAGCAATCTGTTTCAGGATTTTTTGAAAAAACTTGTTTAAGTCACAATTAAAACATTTTCCTTGATTTGGAAAGAGAGAGGAAGTGATCCCATAACTGCTCAGAGAGAAAGGGCTCTTCACAGAGAAGGAGGTGACATTCTTTCTGTCTGTAAATTACTGGCTTAATTCTTAGTAACAGACTAATCATTACTTCAGGCTTTCCAGCTGAGTTAAACCAACATGACGATGCGAGGACCATTAAGAGGCGGGTAGATCACCAGGTCAGGAGTTTGAGACCAGCCTGACCAATATGGTGAAACACCATCTCTACTAAAAAATATAAAAGTTAGCTGGATGTGGTGGTGAGCACCTGTAGCCCTAGCTACTCGGGAGGCTGAGGCAGGAGAATCGCTGGAATGGGGGAGGTAGAGGTGGCAGTGAGCCAAGATCTCTCCACTGCACTCCAGCCTGGGCGACAGACGGAGACGCCATCTCAAAAAAATAAAAATAACAAAAGTAGAAAATGTCTTGTATGTCATATATGTATGTATATATTTTTAAACCACTTCATTAAGGCACAATTGGCATGTAAAAAGTTTTGTTTATTTAATGCATGCAACTCAATGAGTTTAGGAATAAGTATACACTCATGAAACCATCCCCACCAACAAAGCCATAGACATATCCCTTACCTCCCAAATTTTCTTCTGCTTTCTTTGTCATTGTCATCATCATCAGTGTGTGTGTGTGTGTGTGTGTGTGTGTGTGTTTGGCAAGAACACATAAGATCCGCTCTCAGAAAATTTTGAGAACACAATATACTATGTTAGCTCTTCGTACTATTCTGTATGGTAGATCTCCAGAGCTTACTTATCTTACGTAACTGAAATTTTGTACCCTTTGTAAGTCAAATATATTGTTAATATATTGATTAGATCTTATACATTACTTATGTTTAAGGTCAAAATAAGTAGAAGTTAGAAATATCTCCCAGCATCGTAAAATGACTGAATGTTTAATTATTGAGAGAAAAAATAGCCTAAGTCTGCTGTGCAAGCAGCCGGATATATCTACTTAGCAGCACTTCATCTGACCTTGGCCAACAGTGTCCCTTATGATGAACTCCTTTTAGAAAAGAATTTCTGGAGGATATTTCCCATGTTTTGAAAAACACCGGTTGATTTCTTTGATCAGACCACAATACTAATGTGTTTAATGGTATTTTTCTCTTTACTTTGACACAAAGGAAGCATAGGGTCAAATTTCCTACTCTGCTACAGACTAGGTATGGATAATAATATTTATCTTATAGTGTAATGAAGAACAAATGCATTAGCAATGCAAAGTATTTATTGTAAAATACAAACTTTACCATTAAGTCTGAGCCCCTTGATACCACAAGAAGTGATGTAAAGACTTGCAGGTTTTTAAGGCCTCTGGCCACATCTAGCATCCAGGAAGTGTTCATCTCAATGGCTTTGGCCATGGGATCTTCTAGGCCTTGTATGACCTTGTGATATCTTCTCAAACACCTATTTACCTCCACCTTTGTAAATCCTTCCTTCCTCTTGCCAACTCAAATAGAATTGATTTCTTGATTCATGGTGTCACCCTGGTATTCTGTATATAGCAATATTTCTCAGCTTTGGTGCTGTTGACACATGGGACTGGATAATTCTTGGTTGTGGGTGGCTGTCCTCTTTACTGTAAGATACTTATCAGCACCCCTACCTCTATCCACCAGATGCCAGTAACACCCTCCCAGCTATGGCAACCAAAAATGTCTCCAGATATTGTCAAATATCTCCTAGTGGACAAAATTGCCCCAGTTGAGAAACACTGGAAGGGAAGGTTTCAAGTCTTATGTATTAACTAATTTCTAGATGAGGAAACAGATTTAGGGAGATTAGATCACTTCCCAAGATCATAAGGCCAGGGAACAGCAGAAGTGGGTTCAGATTAAGTCTTTTAACATGCTATCCATTGCTTTTTACTGATTTCCATGGCATTTTTCATTCTCTGGCAACTCTAATCTCACTATCAAAATAATCATTCTCATCATCTTCATGATCCATAATTATTCTTTTCTATAACTATTTTGGTTATTTATTAAAAACCCGCAGTGTATGGCTTACTTTACCTTTTTTCATCCATCACAGATAAGTTAAAAGCTCAAAATATTAAACACATCTACGAATGCTTTGGTTATCATCTATGCCATTATTCAAATTATTCTAAGCTCTTACCAGATCACTAGGTTTTATTTCTTTCACAAACTTCTTGACGTTCTGCATAAATGGTGTTTGACTTACTGACCTGAGGAATAATCTATTCCTAACTATTACAATGTCAGATGCAGTGATGGAACCTTTAAAGAATTATTAGAACATTCCAAATGTTCAAATTACACTCCCATGGTCCTTCATAGAATCATTCTTTGGTCTTCCAGTGGTCACTATGACAGATGATAATTGTACAACTGCTCTTCTGGCTCATGATTAGAGCAACCAGAAAGAATTTTAAATTATTAACAAATTTAAATATGTATAATGTTACTAATAAAGCAGGGTCACAGCTGAATATCATCAAAATAAATCTTACATACAAGTAGATATTTTTCACCTAAGTTTTATATGATTTGTGGAACACGTAGAAGGTCCTTTGCTTTCTCTAAACGTCTACTTACTCAAGGGTTATAATGTCTTAAGTCCTAGTATTAGTGAATGAAGCCTTTTACTTACTATGTTCTTTTAAAAGTCAATAGCCCTTGGAAGGAAGAGCTAATTAAAATTAATTCACACCCAGGTATTAACAGCAGGGCATAGTAATTTCTAGACACAGCTAAAAGATTTACTAACTTATCTTGTTACTTTGAACACATCACTTAACCTCTCTCAGCTTGTGTTTTTTCATCTGGAAAACAGAAATGATGAAACTGACCTGCAGATTCCTATTGTAAGCATTAAATAATTAACACAACTAAGAACACTTTTTAAAGAGTAATATTGCTATTTTTTTCCCAGATTTTGTGTCATTCTTCTAACTAGAAGCACAAGACCTAAGACTGATAAACGCCCAGGATGAAGGCATTTAAAACAGAATACCTGAACTTCAAATTTTTAGCCACCATAATCCCTGCATGAATTTTTTTTTTAAGTGATGAGTGTTCAGGATTTGTGGAGTATTTGAGAGAAAATCGAAGGCCAAACTGACTATAATGTTACTGCCAACAGATAACTCAAATGCTCAGCTGCCTTCCCGCAACTCTATACCAATTACCCATGATCCTTCCGCACTTCTGGTTCTCCCTTTTGCAAATAAGGAGACATTATTCTTCTCCTGATTTGACTGTTTCAATCCAAAATGAAAGTTATATGACTATATCGACTCAGGGAAATGCCATTGAAGACCATCTACTAACATGAGTAAAACGAATGCTTGGCTGGGCGCGGTGGCTCAAGCCTGTAATCCCAGCACTTTGGGAGGCCGAGACGGGCGGATCACGAGGTCAGGAGATCGAGACCATCCTGGCTAACACGGTGAAACCCCGTCTCTACTAGAAAATACAAAAATCTAGCCGGGAGAGGTGGCGGGCGCCTGTAGTCCCAGCTACTCGGGAGGCTGAGGCAGGAGAATGGCGTGAACCCGGGAGGCGGAGCTTGCAGTGAGCTGAGATCCGGCCACTGCACTCCAGCCTGGGCGACAGAGAGAGACTTCGTCTCAAAAAAAAAAAAAAAAAAAAAAAAAAGAATGCTTAATATTAACCGGCCTAAGGAAAGAGATTGGGGTCTATGCATTTGGAAACCAATATATCAATGTTCTGGTACCTGCCAATCTAAATGCTAACAGTAGAAAAAAAATGGCTTATTGTATTCAGGATGGTGGCCTGAATGAACATTATGATTGTCAAGGGTCTGAGAAGTTTCTACCTGCTCTCTTGCTCTCTAAAATTCCACTATTAGGGAGTTCTTAGACTGACCAGGGATTCATAAAGTACAAATATTATCTTGTGGAGAGGATAGACCCAATAAAAGACTGCCCACCCGGACTAAGAACAGCAACAGTTAACTATTCATCACTTTCCTCTGTCTAGATTCATAGTCATTTCCCACTATTGGCCACTTGCTCTGCCAGGCATTTTTACAAACTTTGTCTATTAAATTTCCCAGCAAATCAGTGAGAGAGTTAGGTATTCTCATTCTCTTTGTGTTAATTATAAAGTCACTGAATCTATAGGAGCTACGTGTGTGGGGGTCAGGTGTGGAGCTGAGACTCAAACTTTAATGTCCTTGCTTTAAGTACTTTATCCCTTGCACATACAACCTTGGAATGAATGAAGCTTAACATATCACATGGGAAAGTCCTAACAATATTTTAAAACCACAGTCCTCTGAACCGCTATGGTTTTTTATTTATATGTCTTACTGCTTGTACTATTTTTTATATATATATCCAAACTATTGATGAGCATCTGCCCTAATAGAATACTATGTTGTGGCATTTCCCATAATTCCAAGCATTCTATCTTTTCATTATGTTCATTCATTCATTCATTCATTCATTCATTCATTCATTCATTCCTCGCTTATTTTGGGGTCCATGAACACAGAAATAAATGCAATGAGCTTAGTCTAGTGATTCTCACTTCAACTCTTGTCAAATGAATGAAATACAGCCTTTGTTGACTATTTTAGTTACTTCCCTAAATCCCTGGAGATATCTAGTATCCTTTCATAGCTCTTCACTCACACGTGTTTTTTATTTTAGGATTTTTTTCCACATCAAGTATGTATTTCCAACAAGTGATACCCAAGGTCTGGGAAATAACCTCTCACTTGGTAGAACCTTTTGTCACCTATTTCAAAGACAAATCCATGCTTCACTTCCATCTCACTTTTGCTTTTACAGCCATAAACTTGTCTGTACTCATTATAGTTGTGATTGCTGACATGGATAATCAGCCCAATATGTAAAGAGGATTTTCAGAATTCTCACAAGGCTAGAGGAGTTCCCTGGGTGAAATTTGCCCAAGTTCACATAAAATTCCTGTGCTTGCATGTAGTTAATTTCAAGCTTTTACTTTCTAAGTTATTGACTCCTGGGAGGAGCACACCCACACCTTGCCTTTTTGTTTGTTGTGTTTATTTTTAATATTCTCTGCCATCGCTTTTCACAAAATAGTTTTTACCTTTATAATACTTTATGATTTACAAAAAAGTTGCAAAGATAATAAAGAGTATTTCCACATATACATCACCAATTTTCTCCATTGTCAACTTCTTACATTTTCATGGCACATTTGCCAAAACCAAAAAACTAAAAAACTGGACATTGGTAGATTACCACTGCCAAAAATCCAGACACCAGTTTTCTATCCCAGTATCCAATCCAGGCTACCACACTGCATTTAGTTGTCATATCTCTACAGTTCTGTGACAAGTCTTTTCTTGTTTTTTATGACTTTGACACTCTTAAAGATTTGTGGCCAGCTATGTTGTGTAATTGCCCTCAATCTGTGTTTTTCTAATGTTTTCCTCACAATTAGACTGGGGATATGAGTTTGGGCAGAATATCACAAAAGTAAAAGTTGTTTCTCATATTATCTTATCAGAAGTACATGACATCCACATGACCTGCTGGTGATGGCATCCATTATTAGTTGATTGACACTGTGTTTTTCAGGTTTCTCCTTTGTACAGTTATTATTTTTTCTCTTTCCTTGTGCTATTCTTAGGAAAGAATTAGCAACTCTAGCATATTCTCAAGGAAGATGCAGGAAATCTAAACTCTTCCTTTCTGAGAATTGGAATTAAATTTATTCTGTGCAAGAATTGTTGAATGTTGCTTCATCACACTTATTCAACACTTTATATCATTATGGAGTCATGAATTTATTTTATACTTTAGGACCTAAGCACCACTGTTATTTATTGTGTTTAAATTGTTCTAGTTCTGACCATCAGGAGCTACTTTTGGTCCTACCACTGCTTTTTATTATATGTGGTGACAGAAATACATTTGCTAAGCAGTGTCTACTTTGAGAATTAACACAGTTCAACACTTGATTAAGCAGTTGTAGGACAACTTGAAAAAGTATAAAAATTAAAAATCATAAACTTAAAAGGAAAAAGCACCATAAGGTCAAAGACTTTGATTTATTGTTGGGTCTCCGGTACTTACTGCGATTGTAACTGTGGTCACTGACATGGATAATAGGACTTTGTTTGGTTTACTATTGGGTCTGTGGTACTTACAGCAGTGTCAAAGACCTGGTTGGTTTACTGTTGGTTCTCCGGTACTTACAGCGGTGTCTAACACACAGTAAAGGCTCCATAACTATTTGTAAATTTATTGTTTAGGAACACCATATCCTGTAAATTGTTTGATAAAATTATTTCTATATTTCTAATATACAACTATATTATCTTTAACTCTTCTTTCTCAGCTAACTTCTGTCACACAAATGCACGTGCACATGCATGTGTGCACACAGAAGTAAATATATACTCTAATGAGGCAGACAGCATTTACTTCTTACCACTCTTTTCTCTCTCTTCTCCACCATACTCTCACCAACCTCATAATTTTTAGTCCAGTCTTTTACAGTCTTTTCTCATTCCACTCTGGCATGGGACTATTTATAAACCGAGGTCAGTATCTTCTAGAAATATGTCAATTTGATTGTAGGGAAAATATGATTCATATCCCAGTAGACAGAAAGTGGCCTTTATTTGTTGTCAGAGCTGACAATAGAATACACTTTTAAATATATAGGCATTCTCATAAAAAAGATGTTCTGTTATTTTTTCTGTTTCATTCATCATTTATCCAACAAACATACATTGGGTGACTACCATGTGCTATGAATTCTGAATTCATAGAAAAGGAAGTCCATCTTCCTCCCACAAGAAATTTGTAGGAGTTGACCAAAAACAGTTGTTCCCAGATTAGCCTTATTGTGGTCACTAATTATACAAAAGTACATTCCTTTAAAGGATGTTGAATGGCCGTCCAATAACAGAGATAGAAATTTGTTTTCCAAGATCGTGTTTCATTTGCATTTCTCCTCTCTACAAGCCTACAAAGGACATCATTCTCTTTAATCCTTGTTTAATTTTATCAATGACATTAGGAATCTATTTTGAACTGTTTCAAAAAAGCCCCTTCCAGCTAAAATATTCTCTCTTCTAAGCAGAAGAACAATCACTTTGATTCAATAGACATGGACTTAAATTCTGATCCCATTATTTTAGACAAATGGCCTAAATATCTCTGAGGCTTAGTTTCTTGATAGTAGCAATTGACTTAATATAATGATTTCTTAAATGTTTTTGAAATATAGAAAGTTTCTAGTTAAAATATGCCTTTCAATAAGTGTTGTTTACCTCCTTCTCTTTAGTCTTCTCAGAGTCTTCTCTGAGTTAATGCTCATAGTCTGAAATTCTGATTCAATCCTTAGGTAAATTCCTTAATTTCTCTGGGATTTAATTTCCCCACCTGTAGAAATGGGACTGGTATAATTATCTTATTATATTTTGGTGACCAAATGAGGTAATGTATAGAAAATATGTGATCCAATACATGCTTATTTCATTTTATTGCACTTTGCTTTACTGTGCTTCACAGATACTGTACATTTACAAACTGAAGGTTTGCAGCAACCCTCTGTTGAGCAATTCTATTGTACCATTCTTCCTATAGCATATGCTCACTTCATGTCTCTGTATCACATGTTGGTAATTCTCACAATATTTCAGACATTTCATTATTAATTGTCTCAGTTATTGTGGCCCGTGATCAGTGATCTTTGACGTTATAATTGTAATTGCTTGTAATTGTTTTGGGGCACTGCGAACCACACCCACATAAGACAGTGAACTTGATTGATAAATATTGTGTGTGTTGGCCAGATGCGGTGGTTCACGCCTGTAATCCCAGCACTTTGGGAGGCCGAGGTGGGCGGAACATGAGGTCAGGAGATGGAGACTATCCCGGCAAACCTGGTGAAACTTTGTCTCTACTAAAAATACAAAAATTAGCTGGGCATGGTGGTGCATGCCTGTAATCCCAGCTACTCGGGAGGCTAAGGCAGGAGAATACTCTGAACCAGGGAGTGGAAGGTTGCAGTGAGCAGAGATTGCGCCACAACACTCCAGCCTGGTGACAGACCAAGACTACGTCTGAAAAAAAAAAAAAAAAATTGCTGTATAATTAGATTTAGGTTAGACAACGACAAGACAGAGAAAACAATAATAAAACTCTAGAGTGAACATAACTAATATATCTCATAAGTCTCTCCAATTTTTTTCCTTTATTTTAAAGAAATTAATATGGGAAATTGTATAGGATGAATTACAGGTTAAATTTATGAAAAAGATGGATAAATAATGCTTTTTTATATTTTTAAGTTGTAAACATTATGTTTCCTTGCTACTTTCAACCTTTTCGATGATTTGGTTAACTGCCCATCCTGATGAGGTTTAACAAAAGGCAATCTATAATAGTGATAAAGTTTCAATATCTGCTACAGGCAACTAGAATGGGCAGCATTAGTCAGTATTATGTATACAGAAAATATGCACAGATATTTTCTAAACTAATTATAGAATAATAAGCACCAACAGTAATGTAGAGTGACATTGCTATAGGTAGTTTGAAGTAGGTAACCCTTCATCCAGGTTGTTGGAGCTGTTACTTCTGCTTTTGTTTGGAGATCAAACTTGTGTTCTGAAGTCCTTGTGCTTTCATAAAATTTTGTTTGTCTGAAATTCTAAATTCGAGAATTCTATCTTTTAAGTGTAAGACACCATAATGTTGTAGGCACAGTGTTAAAAAAATTTACTTTTATTTGCATAGATTTTTCTGGGTTGACATAAAAGTAGGGGTTGTGTGATTTCTCACACAATCTGTGGGTTCTTGAGGGAACCCAGAAGTAGATTGGAGAAAGGGTCTTTTTTTCCCTCTCTAGTTCCAGGAGGTGAACCACACACAAACTGCCTAATTTAGTCTACCACTGAGATAATACTGATTGTGGCCACAAATCATTCTTGTCAAGTTAAATATGACACCCACTGAAATTCTCACACATTCTTGGCATTTGTTTTCTTGGTGCCATGATGGGCTGATTAACAGCTCTGCTCTTTCAAAAAGACCATCATTCATGAGTTCTGTCTCTCTGACCACTCCCAGTGTGATTCATATTGCTATATAGGTATGGACTTTTTCACTGCCAAAAAATAATGTTATGTTTTCCATGATGTAAATTGAACAGCCATACCTAAGATAGTTCAGCATGGTTACACCTTGTAATGAAATAAATTATAGGTGCAAGAAACAACAATGTATGGAAATGCAATTTAGATCTTGGAAAATGAAGAGAGAGAATAACAGATTTGTAAGCCCTTTCTGATTAGCTTGTAGCTTGCTGGTGTCTTTATTAGTAGTTCATTGGAGCCAAGTTAAGTTGCTGAATCAATGAACAAAGTCAAACCTAAACTCTCCTCTTCCACTCTAATAAAAACAATAGTTAACATATATTGAAACCATATTGTATACCATAGGCCATCCTACAGATTTCATGTTTCATGTTTCATTGAAGTTTTTGAATGAAAGCTTTTTGAACATTAATGTGCATAATAATCTCCTAAAGAGATTTAAAGAACTGTTAAAATACAGATTCTTCACTAACATTCTTCCTCCTTGATTTCAGTTCTGATTCTGAGTTTTGGGACAGGACCCAAGAATTTGCATTTCTAGCTAGCTCCTAGATGACATGGTGTTGATGCTGCCAGTCCAGTAGCTACCCATCGAGTAGTTTTGCTGATGACACTCTGAGTCAGCTACTACCATCATTAATCCCATTTTATTCATGAGGAAACCAATCCTCATGAAGATATGATACGAATTTTTCCAGGATCAAGACTTTGGAAAAGGTAGAGATAGGACTTGAATTTGATAACAAAATCCACTGTCTTAACTACTGTATATATTAAACATTAATCTTGGATTCTACTTTCTCTTCAATTTGATTTGTGAATTAAGTGCTTAATGTGCCTGGGTAAGCTTAACCTACAAACCAAGAGACTTCTATGGCTAGTAGAACTAAGGGAAATATTCTTACTGGTTTTTATTTCACTAAGAGGAGTACAGTGGCTGTAAAATTAGAAGAGTGAAAGAAACACTGGTAACGTCTTCTGGTGATTTTAAAGTGGAGAGTTTCAGGCTCAGGCTGCCAACATTTCTGAATAGCATTTGAGCAACTGGCAACATCCCAGGACCTCAGCAGGACTGGGAATTCTGAATGGACAATATTTCTTTGTTGAATTCCTCAAACTAAAATTAATCATGACTGGGCATTGTTTAGAAATTGTCAGGGTGTATGCTTTCTAGTAATTGATTTATTTCCACATGGACACCTTGTTTTTAATGCAAATGTTTTTTCTTGATGGGTAGATTGTATTCCTCTGTGTGTGCCAGGGGGCAGTGTGGTTTAATCACGGTAATTATGTTTGTTGAGGCCATGTTACATTATTTTTACTTTCTGAAATCTGTGCTTGTTGCCTACAGGAGGAGGAGATATGGGGTGTTCTGGAATCCTTAGTTAAGCTGAACTTCTAAATCCAGCTCATTTTATTCTTGTTGCTGCTTTCCAAATATTGTATTTCTTCAGAGCAGGAACTCTGAGAACACCTGACTTTTGGAAGGCAGCTTTATTAACAAGAAGGTAACCTCATGGAATGGAGGTGAAATTGCATAAAGTTAGCAAAGAATGCCTATTTAAACATTAGAATCAAAGGGAGGCAAAGCAAAGCAGAATTCAGCATTAATATAAATGTGTTCCATTATCAGGGTGCTGAGCCAAGAAATGCCATAGGGTGGGTTAAGAGGGAATTTAGTGACCTTTCAGGACTTTGAAATAGCCACTCAGGAAAGTAGGCCTTGCCTATTTTAGACACTCTAAAAATCTAATCCTTGGAATGCAGGGACATTATGGGAATGAAGGCATTGGTCTTATATTCTGAGTTCCACATTCAGCTGATATGTTTATCAGGATTGTAGTCATGTTTCTATGAGTGCTCTCAGGTTCATACACAAGGTGGTCTATTTGTTATTGGTATTTGACCACTGAAAGCTCCACAACTTATGGGCTGAAATTTATGTGAGCACAAATGGTTTCTTTTACATTCAGTAACACAAGAGTGACACTTGAATATACAGACTTCTAGAGTCAGAATACCTGAGTTTGAACACCATCTTTGCCTCTTACTAGTTATGTGACCTTAGGTAAGTAAGTTAAGCTCTCCAGCTTTGGTACAGAGGGTTGATGAGAGGATTAAATAGATTAATGTATGTATGTAAAACATTTAGAAAGTGCCTGGCACCTAGCAAATATTATGTTAAATATAAGTATTTACTATTGTAATTGGTGGTCATAAAGTCAACCTGAAGAGCAGTTTTAATGAGCCATCATGGTCTCTTTTCCTAGATCTTTAGCCTAATATTGACTCTTTTAATCTTCTAATTCTGAGGTGAGAACCAAAATGAAAGGATCCTAAGGAAAGGCAGCAGCTCTTCTAAGCACTCTATTCCAGGTCTCCTTTGCTCTGGACTCCATACTAGCTTCTGTTTGGAAAGGGGTCCCTTTGACAGGGAAGTCAGTTCTTTGTCTGTCTTGCTAAAGCAACTCTAAAATGAGGCATTGCAAAGAGAAAAGGATTCAGAAGAATCTATTCAGTGAAGAAAACATTTTAAAAACTGCTTTATTGCACACATGGGAACAATAGACACTGGGACTACTAGGGGAGGGAGGAAGCGGGTATGAGTTGAAAAACTACTGGATACTATGCTGACTACCTGGGTGATGGGATTTGTACCTAAAGCCTCAGCATCACACAATTTACCCATGTAATAAACCTGTAGATGTACCTCCATTATCTAAAATAAAGCTGAAATTTAAAAAACAAACAAACAAAAAAAAACCACTTACTTATTCTTTTTTTCTAAAGGGTTTCCCTCCTAGTGTCTAGCCCAAATTTTTCTTATAGGAATGAGTTTTGTCTATAGTTGATACCACTTCTTCATCTCCTTCTCGAATGATGGTGGGTAAGATATAGGGGAAATTCCATTTGAGGTCATCCTCATGTTAAAGTATGGTAGCCAGAACATGACCCAGAGAATGTTATAACCTGCACTAAATGGCTATGCTGTCATGGCAGCTTCACTTTCATCTCTATGGCCACCCTGCTTTGGATTAAGCAGGGTAAATACACCTTTGCCAGCCACATCCAGGTTCCAGGAATCTGCTTTTTCTTCAATCTTGAGAGAAGCTTGACTAAATTAGAGGTTTAGGAGAATGAAAAAGGTATTGTACTCTGTTTGTCCTACACTCTTATATACATAGTAGGAAGAATGCGAGGATAGCATTAGGAAAGCAGTTGATTAACATTTCCTGTGTGTGATACGCAAGGTTAGTCATTTGGGCACCCCCTAAAGTACTTGAATATAACCAAACCAAGAACAGGATGCCATGGTTTCAGGACTACCCTAAAGGAAACAGTATCCATCAGTATCTATGGCTAATTGATCACTGCTACTGCACATGGTCATCCTACTCCCATTATATTCATGCGATCCAAGCTGACCACATTTACCCATCCCAGTGAACAAATTTCTGCTGTAACCAGCCAGGGCACTCCCTTTTACTCAATCAGAACACTTATTTTTTATGTAATCAAAAGATCTGCAAATATATTAGGTTGGAAATATTTTGGAAAGGTAAAAAACGTTCCTCAAATGCAACTTATTTATTAAATATATTCTCATCAATCAGAAGTCCTGCACAATCACAGTGTCCCCATTTCCCCCTGAAGTCACCTGTTGAATACTGAGCAGTAGAATATTCCTATAACTGGAGCAACCATTGCGTTGAGTGTATAACTTGTCACAACTGAACATTGTTAATGAAGGGGTGTGTGTGTGTGTGTGCGTGTGTACATAAAATCAGACGAAGGAAGAAGGATGGCACGGTGTTTTATTTAACAGACAGTTTTAACAAGCTCAAACCACATTTCCATCCAACATGGGGGTAGGCCTGTCCTCTCTGTGACTGGGTTGCTTGGTTTTGGACTAGACTGCCATAGACTTTAGGTATAACTACATCAAGAAGTGAAAAATAGGAATGATAGCACACAGGGGATTGAAAACTGGTTTAAAGTAATCTTTCAAAGGTCTTATTATACATATTTAATATTTTATTATGCTTACTTCTTCCTCTTTCTCTAGTTCATAAATCTGTGGCTCAGAAGTTTGTACACATTCTCAGAAATGATTTTTTTAAATACCATAGTATTTGTTCACAGTGCCTGCCGAGTCAATGTCCAACAAAACCCATTATCTCCCACCACATAGAAAATTAGATACTAATACATTTTCTGCCAAATAGGTTTTCTAACTGGAGCCACTGTATTTTCCAATGAAATGAATACTCTTAAATGTCAATATGAATAAATTACTAAAAATGAACTCTTCATTTATCTTTAATGCTTTGCCAAACTCCAGCTTGATTGAAAAGCTGATATTTAGTAGAAAGAAGAAAGGGTGTATCTTGAGGAAGAATCAAACTAACAAGGGTAATAGAGTAGAGCATTTCTGTGTCAAATTCCATCTGAACAATCCTGTTTTTTTTAAAGGTCGGAAGCCCATACATACTTGGAATTTTTGCTCTCTCTGCCTTTGATTTAAAGCGCAAAATCAAAAGCCTGTTCTATGAAAAGAAGTGCACTTGAGCAACTCAGGAATGTGCTGAAGCCTTTCTACAAATTAATCTCTTCTTTAGTGAAGTGAAACATCGGGACCATTCAGGGACAGTGGGAGGGTCTCAGGGGCTTGAATCTGAGCCAAGCTTAATGAGAAGGAGTTGGAGGCAAAATGGAATTGAACTGTACCTTGTTAACTGTTGAAAGCTGTGAATGAGGTGGACTTACCAGCCAAGAATTCTTTTCCTTTGTTGCAATTAATTACAGTATAGGGGATACTTGTGAGGTAGTTTTCATGATCTTTAAAGATCATTAAAAAAAAAAAATATGCATTTTTACAAATTGAAGGTAATTCCCTCATTCTGATGTATTAAATTTGCTACTGATTTGAAGACACATAAATTCATGTTTCAGTGAAGTAAACATTTATTCATTTCACCATTTTTACTGGGAATCTCTATTGCTAGCCACTGTCTCAGGTGCCAGGGGAACAGTAGTGATAAACATAGTCCCTGACTCCAGTGACTCAACTTCCAGCTGGAATCTCTTAGCCCTAGCAGGAAAGGCCAAAACCAAGAGGCCAGGTATGCATCAGATCTCTCTCTCTGCAGTTCTCTGAGCAAACTATTCCTCTTAGGGACCATGTCATATTTTTCCCAGGGAGATCTTTCTGTGCTGCAGATGCTGGTTTCTTCCATCAATTTCTTCTACAGAAAACTGCTAACTAAAACCTGCTAAGCTGGAAGCCTGGTAACCTTGAGAATGAATGTTCAACTATGATCCAGGGGACATGGATTTATGACAGATAAAAATCATCTGGAACAAGTTACTAAAACATTTCATGACTCAGTTTCCTATTTTGTAAAATGGAGATGGGATCTGCTCTGCAGGGTTGCGATGAAGTGTGTGCTGACCACAATTGACCACAATTTGCAATGTCTCAACATGTTTCTCAGATGTGACATACCTGATTAGCCCCTTTTGATCATTCGAAAATACACCAATTTTATTCTACATATTCTCTCTTAAAAAATGGGCTGCTAAATTGTTTAATGGGTAGAACAATTCTACTCCTAGAAAGGCCATTGAATCAGGCGTGGAACCACAGATGTCTTGTAAGTGGCTCTCAAGAGTGAAAGGTTCCAAAGCCAAGAGTAAAGTGGGTAAGGTGTGCCCTGAAGTGTGGGAAGAAAAATTGAACTCTTTATAGGTTTTATCTCATCTGTTGCTAGTCTCTGTTTTCACGTATTTCATAATGTGCATATTAGAATAGTAGATATATTTATATGCACAAATATGTAATTTATTAATAAGTACACATATTTTGGGAGTGCATGCTTAATTTTTAATTGACAGACTTTATAGCCAAAAGAGTTAAGAGACCAATATTTTAGAGGAAGAACAATTCAACCAGTCAGTCAAAAGTAATAAAGAAACCAAAACCATGTAGGAAGGCAATATTCTAGTTTAATTCAAATTGTTTTTAACGTGAATGGACAAAAACCCTCCAAATATAAAAAGTAACTTGTTTCTGCTTTTGTTCACTTTATTTATTTTGAGACAAGATCTCACTCTCTCTCACCCAGACTGGAATGTAGTGGTACGCCGCCCTCCCAGGCCCAAGCCATTCTCCTGCTGCAGACTTCCAAGTAGCTGGGATCGCAGGTGCCCACCACCACCACCCGGCTTTTTTTTTTTTTTTGCCGCTCTGCCGCCCAGGCTGGAGTGCAGTGGCTTGATCTCCGCTCACTGCAAGCTCTGCCTTCCGGGTTCACGCCATTCTCCTGCCTCAGCCTCCCGCGTAGCTGGGACTACAGGTCCCCGCCACAACGCCTGGCTAATTTTTTGTTTTTTTGTTTTTTTTTTAGTAGAGACGGGGTTTCACCTTGTTAGCCACGATGGTCTCGATCTCCTGACCTCGTAATCTGCCCGCCTCAGCCTCCCAAAGTGCTGGGATTACAGGCGTGAGCCACTGAGCCCTGCCAATTTTTGTATTTTTAATAGAGACGGGGTTTCACCATGTTGGCCAGGCTGGTCTGGAATCCCTGACCTCAAATGATGCACCCACCTCAGCCTCCCAAACTCTTGGGATTACAGGTGTGAGCCACTGCACCCGGCCTTTTGTTCATTTTAATGTGTACAATCTGAATGTTGAATTTGGTAGGGGTTCTTTGCTGGAAGCCTGTTTCTAGAACCAGCTTTCAAGATTCTTCTACAACATGAGAAAAGTTACAAAAATGAAACAAAAAATGACTTTGTAGGCTATTTACAAGTTCAGGTCACTTTTCCCCTTTCTACCTAACTGTGACCTCTGACGAAGATGGCCTTGGGGGCTGCATTTATCTAAACTTCATTGGACTCAGAGGTCTGTTTGCATCTGGCCAATGAGAAGCCCTGGCTGAGAATGGAGAATGGAAGAAGGGAGTGTAGAGCATTGATCACCTCGGTTCCTGCTGGGTCAAAGTGGCAATTTGGAGATGGCTGGAGGGCCACAGACCCCGTTCAGCAAACTTTTCCAGCAGGCATTGTTCTGTCTGGGCTCCTGACGCTCATCCCTCTGATACTTCAGGTTGAGATGGGGTAAGAGCAATCTGGCTCTTGCTGTATTATTTCTTGCTGTTTCCCTAACCACTGCCCATGTGTTGTAAACAGACCTATTATTAAATTCTTCCTCGTTGTCCCTTTTGGTTTACATCCATTTCCTGTTAGTATCCTGGCAGCATATCCAATTCAATTCAATCTGCATATGAAAATATATACATGAACAGTATGTAGACTCCAATCGGGCTATTTCCAAAGTTTATCTGTTCTTATATTCAAAGAAGGTTTTGTTTTGTATGTAAAAGAGAGCTGATTAGGGAGAATTGATTGACACAATCACAAGGTGAAGTCCCACAATAGGCCATCTGCAAGCTGGGAAGAAAGAAGCCAGCAGTGACTCAGTCCAAGTCCAAAAGTCTCAAAACCAGAGATTTGATGCTCTTCCTGTTTAAGGCAGTGTTTTTTTTTTTTTTGTTTTGTTTTGTTTTTTACAATATATGTAAAAGTAATCTTTTAATAGAAATATCATGACTTTAATTTTTCTTACATGATGCAAACATATGCCTAGAAAAGGAGGCAGGTATCTCCTCAGAAAATGACCTTTTAGGGAGGACACATACCAAGCAAGTATAATATCATATCAACAGAAAGTACAAAATATAGTGCTGATGAGCTTACTAGATAAATATGCTTAATAGAGTTTAATTGGAAACCAAGTGTCAGACTGTCCTGGGGGAATAAGTTAACCTTCTAGGGAATGCAAATATTTCACTACTGTATGACTAAGATATACAGAGATACAAATGTAAGAGAAAAATAAGTTTACATTTTTGAAAGAATCCAATAGTGCTACCACTACTAACAATAATATCTAACATTTATTGAGTGCTTAAACTTTGTGCTTTACATGTATTATCATGTTTAATTTTCATAATAACCCATAAAGCAATATCCCCATTTTGTTGACAGAGAAACTGAAGAAAAGAAAAATAAATTTATCCAAGATAGGAGCCTGAAGAATCTAGCTCTCTCTATATATGATGATGATTTTACAAGGTCAGTAAGAGAAAACTAATGTTCACTTAAGAAAAAATAGTTTATGCATTATTATTTTTTTCTTTAATTCTAAAGAGTTCATCTCAGCAATTACCGCGGGGGAGGCGGTAGCTTTTCAATAGTTAGAATATTTGTATGAAAGTCATTTTTGAAGCAAATAAAGGAATCTTTTAACGTAGAGACCCAGTTGTCCAAGGTCTTTCCCAAGCTGGTCCGTATCAACCAATAGTCTGGAATACTTAATGGGCAGAGACAAATATTTCAACCTAAGTTTACAATTAGAAGTAAACTTGAAAATCTACTCCCTTTTAGAAATGGTGAAATCTCCTGGATGTTTAAAACATGTCACATTGGCTCTTATTTATCACATTCAACTGTCAGTTTTGCCTAGGAGAAAACAAATATAGTTGGCAAATTGTGGCCCTGACTGTTGTTGGGGTATGTGATTTATCCTGCATGGAACAAAGGGAAAGGGCCAGAGTGCTGAGTTCTGGTCTATTCTGATGCTGAGCAGTCCCCAGCCTTACTCTCAAAATCTGGATGTCTTTTGGCCAGACTATATTGTAGATCAAATACATTCCAGCAGAAGATCTCTTACTAACCTCCTAGGATTACCCTACATTTCTGAGACTGAAGTTCATGCTCTGGAGAATTAGCATTTCCCATAGAATGAAAAGTGTAAGATGTATCAAAAGAGGAGGGAAAAAAAAAAAAGCAACACAGGAATGCATGTCATGTGAGATCATTATTAAGAACCAGAAGGATTTCTGATGGAAAATTCCAAATTCTCTTTGAACAACTGCCTTGGGGAATGTCCTTTAGGAAACACTGGACTTACATATAATATGTCATTAACTGTGCTTATGATTTCCTTTCAGTGTTTATAGGTAGGAGTTAAGGCATGGAATGTACAAATATAACACAAAAATTACAGTACAGTGATTGCTTCCTTTGCCAATTCACTCTCCAGAAAGTCATGAAATTCATTGCAGCGGCATCTCTGGTATGAACAGTATACCAGAAACTTAAGCTTTTACCTTTATTTAACCTCACAAGCTAGGTCTGACCCAGAGTCTGTATTATACACATATTGTGACAAGCACTTTGAGTGAATTTGGAAATGTGGGGCACGCCTATTGAAGACAAGTCTAAAATCTCTCTGTACCAGAGACATCTTCCTCAGCCTTACTTATGTATGATGGGAAGGAAGAGATATTGTCTCTGGAAAAAAACAATAATGTGGAGTTGGATCCCTGGGCTGTTCTCCACAGTAGCCATTGCTGATTTGTTGTGTTTGCGGACTCTGGCTGTGGAGAAATTATGGGTTGAATTGGTGAAAGTCCAGCACTAATGGAGTCAAAGTTCACTGGCCTGGTTTGTCTCTTGGTGTCTGTCATAACTGTGACCCCATCTGGCACAGTTATGCCCTTTGCCGCCTGGGTGATTTGGTTCTCAGCACACACGTGGGGCTGAGAGGCGCGAGCTTAGTGTTCTAATCTGATGACGGAACTCTGGTGTCAGCCTAGCTGCCTTTGCTCTGAGACCTTGAACAACATGTTTAGGTTCTGTCTAGGCTTCAGATTCCTTTCCCAAAGGGCTTTGGGAAGCATTTGTCATGATTTCACTAACTAAATGCTTAGACCACTGATGGTAGGAAACACGGTTTACATTTCTTCTCTTTCCCATGCAGCGCCTTACTTACTGCCAAATATAAAGACAGAAGCAGACAAATCTAAGGAAATTGATTCAAACTGGGTCACCAGAATAGACTCAATGGTAAACAATTTTCTTTATATTGTAATAATCATAATAGTAGTAATGGTGATCATAGCAGTAGTAGTTGTAATAATAGTAATAGTAGAGCAAATAACATTTGTCAACTGCATGACATTTTGTGAACGGTTAGTTTCTAATTTAATACTCATAACAATACGCTGAATCAGGTACTATTACTGTATCCAATTTATGGCTGAGGAAACTAAGAGAAAGAATGCTCAAGTTACTTGACCGAGATCAATAGCAAGTGAATGACAAAGGAATTGCTGAAACTTGGTTCCAAAGTTAATGTCACACTTCATAAACTGAATACTTTTGGACACCGTATTTCTCATAAATACAAGCATCTCTTCAATCTGTTTGGCTTCTGTAGAATATTTGACATACGGAAATTTCCCATGTGTCAAAATGTTTGAAAAATCAGGGGTTAACTAATGGAAAAATAGAGAAAGGAGAAATACAGTATGATTCTACCTGACTGCTTTTCTTATCATCGGGCTCCTACCATGAGAGAGTTTCAGAATTGAGAAAATATAAAACTTTCCAGAAACTATTTCTTTGGTCTTCTTTATAAACAGAGTAAATTAGATTGCCCTGTGTTTATTTATACTCACTGGGAAAACATCTCATTTGCTCTCATTCAGATTTTCAGGTTAAAGCTGGTTTCCCTCTAAAGGCAGATTGGTAAATTCACAAAGGAACTGCAAGCAATCCTCAGACTAACTACAAAGTTGAAAAAAAGCATGAATACTTCTAGCTCCTTTCATTCCATGAGGATCAATTTCACCTGTGGTTCCTCACGCCTTTAGGGCATTATTGATCCAGCTTCCTTTTTCACCAGGTCTTCAGTCAAAGCTGACTTAAAAAAAAATACATGAACAACAGCAGCAACAAAACCCTTTTCTATCCGCACAAAACCCTTTTCCATCCGTCTCGGTAACTAGAAGACCAGGAGGCAATCCACTGAAAAATTTAGTAATGTTTGGACATGTTTTAAATCAGCAATACTGGTGCTATGATTTGCCACTCCCCCACCCCCAATTCATGAGTTGAAGCCCTAACCCCTAAAGTGATTGTATTTGGAGACTTGAGTTTTTAGAAAGTAAAGTTAATTGCAGTCATAAGGGTTAGGTCCTAATCTGATGGGATTGGTGGCCTCATAAGAAGAGAACAATAGATCTTTTTCTCTGCCTTGCAACATGCACCAGGAAAGGCCATGTGAGCACACAGCAAGATGAAATCTTCCATCTGCAAGCCAGGAAGAAAGCCTTCACTAGAACCCAACCATTATAGAACCCTAATCTTTGACTTCCAGCCTCCAGATTGCCAGAAAATATCTGTTTAATCCACACAGTTTGTGGTATTTTATTACAGCGGCCCAAGTAGACTGAGACAACTGGAGAACTACTTTGTTTCCTGTGTATATGTGTTTTCGATTCAGCTTTTATTTGCTTTGTTTTCTCTTTCCCTCTCCTTGCTCTCTTTCTCTTCCCACTTTCCTTTTTTTTTTTTTTTTATTCTTAAAATTAGACCCAAAAACCTGTCCTTGAGATAGCCAAGTTGGCCTTTAAGGGCAGCGTTTACACGACTTCCAGTCGTTTCTTCATTTACTATCTCTGAAAAATGTAGTAGGCAACTTTTATTTTCATATTTTCAGTCTTTCTTCCCACATACTGCAGCATCACACCTTCTATTCCTCAATGTCTCTTGTCCTCCCTGCCCAACATGTTTAGAACCTGTCCTAAAGAAAGGACTGTTCCTATGTGAGTGCATGCCATGTGCATAAGAGAATGGTACTTTCTCATTGCAGAGAAAAATAGATAAATAAATAAAAACCTTTTCCCTCTCTTGTGGACTGAAATGTGTTCTCCCAAAATTTACATATTGAAGCGCTGATCCCTAGTACCTCAGAATGTTATTGCATTTATAGGTAGGACATTACAGAAGGCAATAAAGTTAAAATTAGGCCATACTGTGAGTCTTAATGGTATCTCACTAGTGTCCTTAGAAGAGAAGATTAGAGTTTACAGAGAAACACGAAGGTTTCACAGGCACACACTAACAGAAAAAGGCCATATTAAGGGACAGTGAGAAGATGGTCATTTTCAAATGAAGGAGAGAGGCCTCAAGAGAAACCAAACCAGCTGATACCTTGATCTTGGACTTCCAGCCTCCAAAATAAATTTGTACAGTTTAAGCTCATCTTGTCTGTGCTATTTTGTTACAGCAGCACAAGCAAACTAGTACCTCCTTTTTAAGGCATTTGGAACATTGATGAGAGAGGGGTGTGAATTTTGAGGGCAGAAAATCTCAGCATGTTTGATATCACATCAGTAAACAATTATCTACTCTATGTTGGCTTTGATGAGCAAGTAGGATATTTATTCTAGTTTGGCTTAGAATCATACAATCATAATAACCTTACATATTACCTATTTCAATCTCCTCATTTTATATGTAATGATACAGAGGTGCATATGGAAAAACTGACTTGTCCAAAACCCCACCTTAGTTTTTGACCAAGTCAGGACTAGAGTTCAAATGCTTCAACTTCCAGTGCTCTTTTGGGCTACCATATAAAATGTCATATCTCATTTTTATGTTTCTCCATTAATTCTGTTGTATAGTTTATTTACTAACCATCATAGTCTAAGCATTTACCTTTTCAAAATATTTTTGTTTTTTTTCTGAAGTATTTATTTTGGAATACATATTTTTTCTACCTGAGTTTACCATCTTGTAGACTGAAATATTTTCAGGGAATACACCAACAAGATTTTCTACTTCTTGGATTCTTTTCCTCAGTTTTTAAATTATGATAGTTTTCACCTATGCTTCCCAGCTCCATTAAAAAGTTGGTTTTGCTGAAATAATCCTGCATATTTTTGTTCACTAAATGTACTAAATTTGTAATTGTGGACCTTAATTCGATTATAACCACTGTCCTTGAATTTTCTTCACTCCTGTATTACTAGATTTCCTCACCACTACCACCACCAACACCACCACCACACACATAAAAGAAAGTCCCTGGCTGTTTCCATTTTTAATTCTGCTTTCCTGAGCTACAAAAGAGTCTTTGTTATATCCTCACAGGGAATGTTGATGCCTTGTGAAGTCTAAGGATGGCTTTGTCAGATAGAGTGTTGGCACAGCCTCAGATAAGTACTCAATCTTCATATGTTGATGCTATGTATAGACATGTGTGGTACTTTGTAGGCATTTTGAAGACCATCTCTGATCTTTTTTCAAATAAGATAGTTCAATCTTAACATCAGATTGAAGCTGTACAGAATCTCATTTTCAATGGTTGAAAGTGGATTTTAATCAAAGGGTTATCATGATGATGAAAGGAAATGTTTCTAGGAGACATAAAAATTTACAAAGCAATTTTATACACAGGATTCCACATGCTCTTCACATTAAGCATGCAGAAGTTTACCATATGAATGCTACATCCATTTTTAAGGTGAGCAAATGGATAATAAGAAATCTTAAACAACTGACTCAAGGACAAACCACTATATTGAAACCCATAATCTTTGTCTCCAATCCCTACCATTTTACCCTCTTCTATTTTTTTTTTTTTTTTGCACATTGCATTTCTGTATCAGTTAGTGTATTATTTTATTTGTGAAACATTTTACTGAATATTTCTAGGACACAAGAATAGAAAAATAAGCTGGAAGTAAATGAAATTAATGGTTAGTTCCAGTTAATACTCAGATACTTTTTAAAAAATTGCTAGTTAATTAATTTAGTTCTGTCTTCAAACTAATTTATATTTTTGAATATAGTTTCAGTTAGTTATGACCTAGAGTTTTTAACGCCTAATTCTGACCTACAGTGCTCTACTGGGTAAGAAATATGGCATCCACACCATATCTGAACCTTCTTTAGTGGTCATGAGGGTCCATTTGAAATGTAATCCAACTTAGAAGCTTGGAAAAGGCCTGATATCATAGAAGTTAGTAGCTTCTCAGACCAGGCTTTGGAGCTTGTCTTTCACCAATAAGCCAACAATACCTAACCTCTAAGTCTCATTAAAAAAAAAAAAAAAAAAAAATATATATATATATATATATATATATATATAAAAGGAAATCACTATAGTATCTCCATCATGTGTTTGTTAGAAACATCTAATAAAATAATACATCAACATTGCTCAGTGCTGTGTGATACCTTGCTCCTAAGATGCTTACCTTTCTAAAATCAAAACTAACAAAAATCCAAGTTTCAGATGTTTCGTGCCTCCATTATGAAAACCAAATTCTGTGTGTGTGGCTTCGTATTCAAAATCATTCACAATTTCAACTTGTCTTAGCATTTCAATTTCACCTCCCAACCTGACTGCCAAGTTTCTTCCCAACCATTCTAAAGTAACCACCATCCTTTGTCACCTAATCTGCTCTACAATTCCTGTTTCACTAAGCATTTGCATTTTCTTTATCCTGCTGCCATTTGTTGGAAGATCCTCTCCTCCTCCTGCAAAAGTCCCTCAATTCTTAAATTGAAGTACAATGAGAATTTATTGCTTTGCTCTTCATTCCCAAGCTGCTTCACCCCAATTCCATATCCATAGTAATTTGGGTACTTTATTGTACTGTATTGTTCACACATCTGACTCTTACACTGGACTTCAAGGTCCTCAGAGTGGGTATTTCACTTGATTTATTTTTACATTTCCAGTGTCAGGTACAATACTAGCCGTAGAGTAGATATTCAATAACCGTTAGATTGAATTGAATCAATCAATTAACTCATTGGTTATTACAGAATGCCTACTATATCATGCTCTGGGAAATGCATTGGACAGCAAAGCTTTGTCTGTGAAATGCTAAAAGTTTATTGAGTATAAACTTGAAAGGTAAAGCACTTACTGAGCTTTTGCTTAATTAACTGAGATGATCACTATGAAGTACCCTGAACAGTGCCTGGAATAGCACAGGTGTTAAAAAACTTTAATCCTTTCACCCCACAGGAGGAAATGTGTTCAAATCTGAAACGACCAAAGGAGTGCTTTTGTTTTGTGAGAATTGCCTAAAACTGTTGAAAAACTGTTTGTGTAAGTCATTTAAATCATATTCAGATAAACAGATTGTTCAACCAGTTTCACTCTGATGATTTTTATATTCTCTGTAAATGTATGAAAATGGACCTTGAGTTAGAAAATTTTATGAGAATCTAGGCAATCCATATGCCAACTGGTCTTTAGTCAATTGATAATAATAAAATCAATTTTTATTTTGTTTTCAATTTGAGCTATTCCACCGAACTAATAAATATAGGAAGAATAATTGATACAGAATAAACTCAAAATATGTTTATGTAGGTGAAACTAACTTCTTATTTGCCTATTTTTTCTTTTCACTATTTGGGGAATACAATTTGAATCTTACTAAACAAAATGTATAAAATGAAATAGTTCCTTGGAGCCTATTTGTTCATCACTCTTGAGTAACCAAAGACGCAATGAACTGGTTATGTATCTTTATTATTCAGGGTTCTCCAGAGAAACAGAACAAACAAGAGATTATTTGTTTGTTTATTATAAGAAATTGACTCATGCTATTATGGAGGCTAACACAATCTCAAGATCTGCAATGAGATCTTGAGTAGGCAAGCTGCAGATCCAGGAAAGCTGATGGTGTAAGTTCTTGTCAAGTACAAAGGCCTGAGAACCAGGAGAGCCAAGGATGTTAAATTTCAGTCTGAAAGCAGGCAGGCTCGAGATTTATCCAGGAAGAGTTGATGCTTTAGTTTGAGTCCAAAGGCAGGGAAAAAGCTGATGTCTCACTTTGAAAGCAGGCTGACAGGATGAATTCTCTCTTACATGGGAACAGTATTCCTTTTTGTTGTATTCAGGCCTTCAGCTGATTGGGAGGGCATTACAGAGGGCAGATCATGTTAAGGAGGGCAAACTCCTTTACTCAGTCTACCAATTTAAATGTTAATGTCATCTCAAAACACCCTTGCAGGAAGACTCTGAATGTTTTACCAAATATCTGAGCATCCCATGGCCCAGTCAAGTTGACAAAACAAAATTAACCATCACAGACTCCTTTGTTGATCTTGATCAGATAACTTCACTCAAATTGTTTTTATCTCTGTGTTCTTTGACCTCGGATTGAGAATAACACATCCAACTCGCTGCTTTGATGTTAGTGTGCAAGATGACATCATTTTAGGGAATTCATGATATCTATTATAAGATTGTTCAATAGAAAAGTAGTACTTTTTTCAATATCAGCTTACAAAGGTGAAAATAAAAATAAATAAATAAATTTTATCTCAATGACCCTGAACCCAAGCTGAATTTTTGTCTTTTATGTGAATGAATAAAAATAATTTCCAGGCCGAGTGTAGTGCCTCACGCCTGTAATCCCAGCACTTTGGGAGGCTAAGGCAAGTGGATCACCTGAGGTCAGGAGTTTGAGATCAGCCTGGCCAACGTGGCAAAAACCCATCTCTACTAAAAATACAAAAAATTAGCCAGGTGTGGTGGCAAACACCTGAAATCCCAGCTACTTAGGTGGCTGAGGCACAAGAATCACTTGAACCCAGGAGGCAGAGTTTACAGTAAGCCGAGATCGTGCCACTGCACTCCAGACTGAATGACAGAGACAGACTCTTTCTAAAAAATAAGTAAGTAAATAAATAAATAAATAAATTCCACATATACCTTATATTTCTAAAATGAAAATATTAAGAGAAAATGAAAGAGATAAATGTCTGAGATTAGGATTACCTAATCCTTTAATGCTTTCTGTTTTAGACATATCCACCAGACCTACATTTTGCCACTCTCCATCTCTGCTAGATGCTCCTAAGAGAGAAAGAATCACAGAAGACTAGATAAAGCAATATTTTAGTATTTGGCCTCTCTAAGCTTCAGTTTACATATTAAAAATGGAATAATATTAATCATTGTCTTTCACCTGTTGTGAAAATTGAATCAGATCATCAACATAACTAAATACTCGGTAAGAGTTAGATTTTAATATTAAAGTTAGTCTTTTAATGACAAACTTTGAATAAATCTCCTGTTAGTATTTAATCTTCGGTTTTATTGATACTAATGACAATCCTATATTGCTTTCATGGAATACATATGACTTGAATCTGTGATAAGGCATTTACAAAGAGGAGGGGCAAAGAAATGATGTGTGGATAGAATCTAGAGACCTATGAACTTATTCATGTATCCACTTGTCCATCCTTCAGGTCATCCCAGATTTTCAGTTATTTGCTCAATACATATTTGCCTTGTAACTTTATCATGCCAAAAAGCTATGTTGGCTTTGGAAATGCGTCAACCTGCCTAAGTTAAACTTTACTTTCCAGAATTTTCATTCCTGTGTGTTTTCTATCATACAGGATGGAGGATGGAAAACATCATATTCTGGTGTGGGCCACAAGATGGATTCTTGCATGACATCTGGGGGGTGCAAGTACAAAAGCAGTCATTAAGTATCTCATATGCATTGTCTTTCACATGCTGGTGCACCACACTGGCATAAGGCAACATAGGGCCAGGCTTGCAACTACACCACCACTTTAGCCTAGATCCACTTTAACTAGATCCTAGTGAGCCCCTCTGCCTCCTAGACTAGGTATATGTGTTTCTCTGCGTGATAAGGGTCTTGCTTCTGGAGGTCATCCTTACCATAAAGGTAGGAGTCAAAAAGAACTGGTATGGGTTTTAGTCTGTCCTCATAGGCTCCAGCTATTGCTTGTGTTTTCTAGCTTAATCTTGTCCTCCCCAACTTTATATCCATCTTCCTTTCTCAATTACATTCCCTGTAGACTTCAAGCTCTAGCGTCATCAGACATGTAAGCAACATCCTTACAGATACTGCTTAACTTGTCTCCACAAGTGAATATAGTCAAATCTGTGTCATAACTTCTTTCATACAAATATATAATCTAGAGGTCCTGCTTCTGATTAAACCCTGACTGATGTGCAAACCTGGTCCTGGGTCTGTTATCAATACTGTTAAAGGTGGAATCATCTTTTGTAGGTAAGAAGAACATTAGAATTAATTGTATTTTATTATCTTATTTATTTATTTATTATTGAGACAGAGTCTCGCTCTGTTGCCCAGACTGGAGTGCAGTGGCATGATTCCCGCTAATTGCAACCTCCATCTCCTGGGTTCAAGTAATTCTTGTGTCTCTGCCACCTGAGTAGCTGGGATTACAGTTGTGTGTCGACAGGCCTAACTGATTTTTGTATTTTTAGTAGAGATGGGGTTTTATCATGTTGGCCAGGCTGTTCTCAAACTCCTGGCCTCAAGTGATCCACCCGCCTCAGCCTCCCAAAGTGCTGGGATTACAGGCATGAGTGACTGCACCTGACCTAGAATTTATTTTAGATAAACTCACTTGAACATGACATTGTCAAAATCAGAATGTATTTGTTGTGTGAATCAGAAAAACTTTTCGAGACCTAGGTAGTTTTTAAAAAATTTTTGAATCCCCTAGATACTTCAATTCTTAAAACTAATAATTTTTTGTACTAGCTTTAAAACATGTATTTTCAAATAGTTACTCACTTTTTGACCAGCTTTAATTAAACATTGTGAATATTCACATTTGAACATTGTGAATATTTGCTTGAGTGGTTTCTGTTGCTGCTGCTTCTTTTTTCTTCTTTTGTCTTTACCAACACTTAAATTATATCTTCCCTGTTTCTTATCTGCTTCCAAGTATACTTCATCCTTTTATTGCACTTTTATCTGTTTGCTACATAACTGGTTTTGGGGTGTTAAAGCAAACTAAATATGGCCTGCCAAGGACTCTGTACTTCTACATTTGAGTCCTTGCGGACAACCTGTAACCTAGCTTAATAGGCAGACAAGATTGAAAACCTGACTTAGGAGTATGTGCTTGTAACAACAGCTGAATCTTAGCCCATTCCAGCGGCCATACTTCAACCACTCAGAGACTGCTAAGTGTTCAAGCTGTGTTCAACTAAGACAAATGCCAATCTGTAACCAATCCAGCTGTTTCTATACCTCACTGCTGATTTCTTTATATCACGTCCCCTTTCGTGTCTATACATTTGTTCTGACCACGAGGTATCTCTGAAGTCCCTCTGAATCTGCTGATTCTGGGTCTGCCTAATTCGCAAATCATTCATTATTCAATTAAACTCCTTTACATTTAATTTGGCTGAAGTTTTTCTTTTAACAGGGGGGAAATAGGGTGCAAATGATAAATGGGAATGAATGTTAAACATCTTCTGCAGTTCACCACTTGCTTTAATAAGGAAATTTATATAAATATAAATTTTAATTTAGTTATTAAGGAGAAGGTAGAAGTTTTCCAATTTCTTACAAACGTGGCATTACAAACATTGAGGGGGAGAACCCAAACTAATAAAGTAAACTAATATTATACTCAAGAATGTATAAATGTTTAACTAAACGTGTAAGTTTCAACTATTTCCATATTTCTTTCATTCTTTTCCTTAATCTATTATTCATTCATTTCTTAATTCACTTATTTAACTAATATAACTAGATATCTAATACTAGGTAGGAAGAATGTTAGGTGTTGGAAATAAAATCTTGCTGCACATAGCTAACGAGGAAAACAAATAACAACAACAAAAATATGTTATTAGACCATGTGTTAAGCATTATGCTAGAGAGAAGTACAGAGAACACAGACTGAGAGCAAGGTCATCTTCACCCAGAATGGGGCAACCTCAACTAACAGGGCTGTCAGGAGATGTTTGTGAAGGATAAAATCAGCACTGAGTTTGGAAGCAAAAGAATGAATGAGTGAGTAAAAATAGAAAGATATTGCAGGGAGTTATACAGTGGCCTGTAGCCTTTTGAGAACTGCACAGGTATCAGTGTGGATGAATGTTGAAATATGTAGGTGGGTGAAAGAAAAGGTTTTGTGAGCATGGCATGCGTTCTGTCAACACGTTTGGACTTTATCTCAAGGGCAAGTAGAGTTCTAGAAAGATTTGTAAGTGCAAGAATAATAACATCACATTTAAGCTTGACATCTAAACATATATAACTAATAATCATCTCAGGTTCAACATTGGTCAAAAGATATCCATCTCTTCTCCTGAAATTCACTGTTCCCCCAGGCTTCTTCATTTTAATAAATAGCAGTGCCATTATCTATTAGGACCTCAAGCCAAAAACTTAGGCATCATTCCTACTTTTCTCTTTTACTCAAGCTTTAAATTCAACTCATTAACCAACTCATGGACACTAATTCTTAAACACATTCTGAATCCATTCATTCCTCTCCATGCCCACCCCTACAAGCTTAAACTGACATTTGTTTCATTGACTCTGTAATAGCCTTCAACATATTTTAGAGTAGCTATCTAGTCTTTTTTTTTTCCCACGTGTATTTTGATTCTCTGCATAAGATCTATGGCTCTCTGACACTGTATTTTTTCTGCTTATTTGCTTGTTTTTATACATCTCTTTCTAGAATGTAAATTCCCTGACACAAAACACTGGTCTTGTTCACCAAAACATAGAACCCTATCTGGCAATTAGAATGTACTTACAAAATGTGTGCTACATTAGGGCACATTTGAGATACCATCTCACACCAGTTAGAATGGCAATCATTAAAAAGTCAGGAAACAACAGGTGTTGGAGAGGATGTGGAGAAATAGGAACACTTTTACACTGTTGGTGGGATTGTAAACTAGTTCAACCATTATGGAAAACAGTATGGCAATTCCTCAAGGATCTAGAAGTAGATGTACCATATGACCCAGCCATCCCACTACTGGGTATATACCCAAAGGATTATAAATCATGCTGCTATAAAGACACATGCACACGTATGTTTATTGTGGCACTATTCACAATAGCAAAGACTTGGAATCAACCCAAATGTCCATCAGTGACAGACTGGATTAAGAAAATGTGGCACATATACACGATGGAATACTATGCAGCCATAAAAAAGGATGAGTTTGCGTCCTTTGTAGGGACATGGATGCAGCTGGAAACCATCATTCTTAGCAAACTGTCACAAGAACAGAAAACCAAACACCGCATGTTCTCACTCATAGGTGGGAACTGAACAATGAGATCACTGGGACTCGGGAAGGGGAACATCACACATCGGGGCCTATCATGGGGAGGGGGGAGGGATTGCATTGGGAGTTATACCTGATATAAATGATGAATTGATGGGTGCTGATGAGTTGATGGGTGCAGCACACCAACATGGCACAAGTATACATATGTAACAAACCTGCACGCTATGCACATGTACCCTAGAACTTAAAGTATAATTAAAAAAAAAGAAAGAAAGAAAAAAAAGAGTTAGAATAAAAGAAATAAATATAAGAATTATAAAAATATTAAAAAAATTTAAAAAATAAGAATTACTGTTCTGGAGACCACGTAAAATACGGGTTAGAGAGGGGCAAGCCAAGAGACAAGAGTGGTTGAAAGTTTTTGTTGTTGTTTTAATAAAAGTTCTTCTTTTGGCCACTGCATTCGTTTCAACTACAGCTCTGATGGGCAGTTCCTGCACCCTTGGCAGGGGGCTATTTCAAGCGCTTCACTTAATTTAGTTTTTCTGCCTCTGGGGATGTGTGTAGATTAGCCCAGAAGTTAAGTAGAGTTAATGCACTTGGGACCAGCCTTTCAACTGATGATGGAAGGGAACAGGAGATAAAGACCTGCTCCCCATCCTTCAGAGGGACACCTTTGAGACAGTCTATGTAGTTCTGCAGAACTTCCCCAGTGCCATGAGCTCCATCGTTCACAGTGGTTGTCAGCGCAATAATATATCTGTGATTGACTTTTCTTCCTTCCTTGTCTCACTCTTTCATCTACCTTAGTCCTGCTCTCCAATCAGCTGAGGTCACCTCCCCAATCACAGGAAACTCAAACTAATACAAGCCTTTCGGAGGCTTTATTTCTCTGCACAGAGATATAAAGATTTTCAAGTTCTTTGGGTGGTAAAATTGACAGGAATGTGAGATTGCTGCAAAGGTAAGATGGAAGAAAATATATGAGAGAAGAGTCGAGAATGATTCTCAGGTGTATGTTATTATAATCCATATTAGCATAAAAAAGGAACAGGAATACAATCAATAGCGCAAAATAGCTCAGTTTTCTTTTTTAAAAAAATTGAAGTTCAGGAGTCCAAGTACAGGTTTGTTACATAGGTAAACTTGTGTCATGGGGGTTTGCTGTACAGATTATTCCATCACTCAGGTATTAAACCTAGTATTCATGAGTTATTTTTCCTGATCCTCTCCCTCCTCTCACTGTCCACCCTCTGAAAGGCCCCAATGTGTGCTGCTCCCCTCTATGTGTCCATGTGTTTTCATCATTTAGCTCCCATGAATAAGTGAGACAAGCATGTGCACAAGTCCAGAAAATAGCCAAATGCAAAAGTATGGAACTCAGAAAAAATTCTGGAATGCAACTGTGGATTCTTGGAGTCAGCATCACCTTGGTGTTGAAAATAGTTGAAGCAAAGGAGAAAAGAAGGTACTAAAAGAGAAATCAGTAGAATGAGAAAACAAGAAGAAAAAAAAAATAGACCCTTATGCTAATTACCCCTTGAAGTCCTGAAATGAAGACAACACATGGCCACACCTGAATGGTTTCAGTTATTCAGTGGTACCGTGGTTTTACTACTTACTAATTGATGTTTTGCACTTTTATTAATCTATAGTCAAATATTTTGACAGCTTGTTTAAGCATACATAAGCACAGTTCCCATTGTAAAAGAGTTTTGAAACTTTAAGATACTAACATGCTTTGAGAATTTTCAAAAAAGGGAAATATAATATGTGGCATTTTCCAATATTTATTTGATTTTTTTTTTTTTTTCTCAAAAACCACAGGAAATACTTTTTGGCATATATTTACTTAGCTGTACTTGAAGGTTCTTTCTAGTTAGGGTATCCAATAATTACATTATCTAAAAGTTGAACTTGTCTCTAGGAATAGTTTGTTTTCTGACCCTAAAGACAATGAACTCTTCACATCTCAGGGGTCCAATAAACTACAATAAATGTAGAAGCAGAAATTAATTTGCCAGAGCAAACCATGGTATTAAAACATTCTTAGTGAAGCTTAAAGCATGATAGGGAACATGAGAAAATATTCAGAAGTTCATAAATTTAAGAAATAAAACGTTAAAATAAACTATCTAAAAAATTAACCAGGCATGGTGGCGGGTGTCTGTAGTCCCAGTTACTCCGGAGGCTAAGGCACGAGAATGACATGAACCCAGGAGGCGGAGCTTGCAGTGAGCTGAGATCGCGGTACTGCACTCCAGCCTGGGTGACAGAGCGAGACTCCATCTCAAAATAAATAAATAAACAAATAAATAAATAAAATAAGCTCTCATGTCTTGGATATTTCTGCCAGATCATATGATGAATGCATGGCTCTCGTCTTACCTGGGCTTTCACAGGCTAAGAGCACCCATCCTTGCCTTCCCTAGCCCCAGAGAGATTCAGCTACTGCAGGTTTCCAGGCCTGCAGACTCAGGCAAGTTTGATGCCTCAACCTGTCTCATCCAATGAGTTCTGAGGGTGAAGATCTTAGTACTGCAGAAAGTCTTCAAACCCCCTACAGGATATACTTGACCAAGCTGTGGCCTGAGTCTCTTTTCCTGGCTCTGATTGCTCTCTCTGATTGTCCCATTCTCCGACTGACACTTCCATTCTTATCCAGATAAGAAAGTTTGCCTTGGATTCCAGTTTTTTACTTGTGGCTCTGACAGCCTGAAAAGCTCTTTGCTGGGGTCAGAGATGGAGTACATGTAATCTGTGAAAGCTGTCCTTATACTGTAGCTTCTGATTTGTTTAAAACCAGATGCATTCTACTGTAACCAAACTCTAGCATTCCACTGACTATAAATATACCACTACCTCGAGGTGCCTACTGCTATGCTCATCTATTTTAATGGCTACCTTAATGGAAGCATAAAATAAGACTGATTGCCAATGCTGTCAATCGTAATGTGAAGGTTATTGGTAAGCAAACAAAATAGCTCTACATACAGATAAACATACACACCACTATAGTGCGTCCCCTTCATAGATGAATCACTTATCCAGATTTTCCTAATAGAAACAGAGAGAAAAGACAGAGGGCGAGAGAAAAAAAAAAAAATCTTAAGAACATATTGCCCAAAACCTAAGAGTGAGAGAGGGCAATGACACATGATCCCTTTCTGATTCATTCAACAGATTTTCTCTGAGAGCTATACATCAGACACTTCTACATGCAGGAAATAAAATTACAAAAAGAGAAATAAAAATGCCCTCCCTTTATGTGCTATTCAGCAAGTATGTTCATAGCACATCTGCTCTTAAAGTACATTCCACTTATCTGGATAGACCCAATTAACCACAGTCCATTTGTTTAGGTATCAGATTTGAAACTTGCTTTTCTGTCGTAAATAAAAAGACTAAAACCAAGAACAATTTTTGTTAGACAAAGAATATGGCCATATAAATGTTTTATTTATGTCTGTTATATTCACTAAGAATTGAATAGAGTTTTAATGTGGAGATTCTAGAGACAAAGGAAAATAAAGGGTTTAAAAAACATTTTTTTTGGAGAAACGGGGTCTCACTATGTTGCCCAGGCTTGTTTTGAACTCCTGGGATTAAGCAATCCTTCCACCTTGGCTTTCCAAAGTGCTTGGATTACCCCTGTGAGCCACTGTGCCCAGCCATCCCATTATTGGGCATATACCCAAAGGATTATAAATCATGCTGCTGTAAATACACATGCACGTGTATCTTTATTGTGGCACTATTCACAATAGCAAAGACTTGGAACCAACCCAAATGTCCATCAGTGACAGACTGGATTAAGAAAATGTGGCACATATACACCATGGAATACTATGCAGCCATAAAAAAGGATGAGTTCATGTCCTTTGTAGGGACATGGATGCAGCTGGAAACCATCATTCTCAGCAA
This sequence comes from Piliocolobus tephrosceles, assembly GCF_002776525.5. NCBI lineage: Eukaryota > Metazoa > Chordata > Mammalia > Primates > Cercopithecidae > Piliocolobus > Piliocolobus tephrosceles. Next base: position 166,760,241 of record NC_045436.1, on the reverse strand, counting down.
ACTATCACAAGAACAGAAAAACCAAACACTGCATGTTCTCATTCATAGGTGGGAATTGAAAAATGAGATCACTTGGACACAGGAAGGGGAACATCACACTCCAGGGTCTATTGTGGGGAAAGGGGACAGGGGAGGGATAGCATTAGGAGATATACCTAATGTAAACGATGAGTTAATGGGTGCAGCACACCAACATGGCACATGTATACATATGTAACAAACCTGCACGTTGCACACATGTACCCTAGAACATAAAGTATAATAAAAAAAAGAATTTTTTAATACTATGCTTTCTAAAGAATTAATTTGTTCACAAGCATGATTAATTATAAATAGCCAATAATAACTTTTATTTAATCATCAATTTCAGTTCATGAGAAATTGAAATAAAGAGAAAATAGACAACTCAGGTAGATGCAGTAAAAATTCTAAGCAAAACCTGAGGAATCATATGTATTTTCCTCTCCTTCAACTCCTCTTTAGTGTCTGGAAGACTGTTTCTTTCTTTGAAAGTTTGTTATCTGTGAAGACTCTTAGCTGCTCTTGGAACAAACATAACTTATTGCTCAGGGAGGAATATTCCCTCATAACCTGATCCTGCTAATGGTTGTCTAAGCCATTTGATATCTCTTTCGTATTTGTTAGTTTACTTCATCTTCTTTTATAAAATTCTCATCATATTTTGCTTTAACATCACCATTATTTCCCATTCTTCTTTCATTCATATTCTTTCTCAATTTTTAATGTAACCTTATCTTGAATGTTTATATTACGCACACTCTTTAATTCAGTCCCTTTGTTATTCATTAATGAAACCTGGTTTCAAGATGCTTAGCTGATATAAAAAATGTGTATATAGTTTGTAACTAGGGAGTCCACTCCATCATTCATTCATTAATTTCTTAATCCAACTAAATTTTTAATGAAGTGGCCCTTTCCTATATTCCTGGTCCAACATGTGGCCTCATTTTTCTACCATTTTGTCTGGAAAGATAATTAAGGTTAAAAGTATCTCAGAAGAATTGTAACTGTTCTAGAAGTGAATGGATAACAGATAATAAAAACTGTTCTACTGAGCTTAAGAAAACAAAGGAAAAAATAGATTAATTGGGGTAATACTGTGGCAGTTCAGCGATTCCAAGCATTAGAGAGGTAGTTGGAGCTTGGGAACAAATTAGAACCAGATATTTAAATGTCAGTTTCTGTCCCTTTGCATCAATCCAATCCTCAGTGGCAATGAGTGTCACAATAATGTTGCATAAAAATATTTTTCTCAGGCGTGCATACAACAAAAATTTCTTTTTCTTGGTAACAGGTCTGTAGGTTAGCTCGGGCAGCTTGCTTCAGGCTGTGGCTTGGCTGGGCTTGGCTGGGCTTGGTTGGGTTTCACTGGGCTTCCCTCTAGGCTGAGAATTGCATTTAGGTGTTTTCCCATTCTGCTTGGACCAAAGGATGCCTGGAGCATCTACTTCTCATGATGAATTCCTACATTACATAAGGCTGAGCAGAAATAAGGGATATCTACTAGATCTTCAGCCTGCAAGTGGTATTCTGACCCTTCAATCTACATTCCATTGACCAGAGCAAGTCACATGACCCAACACCACATTGGGGGGACAAGAAAATACAATCTCAAGTGGGAAGCACTACAGAGTTATGTGGCAAAGGATTGGTCATAAAGAATTGGTGAATAATGATCCAATTCACCATACCCCTCATTCTGTCTTTTCATTCTGAATTATATATAATAATTAAGGGCATCACAAGGCAAACACAATCTCTCAGGCTAAAAGACCCAGAAATGCCTTTGACATATCCACATCCACAATTCCCTATATTTAGTCAATTACAGTTTTCTGAATTCTTTTCTCTCACTTCCATCCCTTCTTTTGTTTTTACTACTATTGCTTGACTGTAGGTTTTATGTCCTTTATATTAATATATGTTTATGTTATCTTACAATAATACAAATATGATTTATAAACATATATAACTTAAATGTAAATGTTATTTATAAATATTTGCTATGTGCTCTAAACTGGTTTCTCTGCCCCCAGCTTCTCCTCACTCTTACCCACTGTTCACACAATTTTACATTCTGAGGTACAATTCTGGTATTTTATACTCTTCTGAAAGATCTCTAATTATTTCTCATTTGCAGGGACTAAAATTCCTTTGCATGGAGTACAAGTCCTTTCATAATCTTCTCCCAACTTACTTTTTAAGTTTAATTTTCTTCAATCACTCAGCATGAGCTCACATTCCAAATATAAACAACTACTTGTCATTTCTGTATAATATGTGTATCTGTATATAGATTTTACCTTTAGGACTTTCTCATAACTACCTCTTGAATTTCTGTCTGATTTCTTTTGACTCCACTTCACATTTCATGTTTCTGGGAAATCTTAACTGAGTTAGTCCTTCCTTCCCCTGTCCCACCACAATATTCTATGTATCTCATGTATTGTTTGCAATATTATGTGAATACCTAGTATTAAACATCATATATAGCATATTTTTATCCTTGCTTTGAACTCTACGAGATGGGCATTATTATCCCTGTTTTAGTGATTAAGAAATCAGGGTTAATAAAACTTAAGTAACTTAGTCAAGGCCGATGTACTTTGTAAGAGAAAAGGACAGTGTTCAAAGACAGGTGCTTTTGACCCCATGGAATGAGTTTTCAAATGCTATGTTATAATGTTTCTACAATGTATAATTACAGATTTTTATGTCTATCTACTTTTCTGATTATGTGAATTAATCAAAACAGAGACCTAGTTTTATTCATTTTTGCAATATTACCAAACGGTATTATTGTCTCCAGATATCTGTTAGATAAATTATAAAATGAAGAAATACAAAGTAAAGCAAAGTATAAGACAACTGATTGTGCATTGAACGGTACCTAGGAGCACAGAAGAAGCAAAACAACAACAACAAAAGTGAAATATGAAGAAAAGGCCTGGAATTCTGGAATTAGAAAGATTAGAATTGAGAGACAACTTAGATGGGGAGAAATTAGAGGCCTTTTCCTAATGGATACCAAGAGGTATTGCCTTATAGCTCCAAACATGTGCCCTCCAGAATTTTCAACGGGGCTAAAGAAGACAATCTCTATGTATTATAATGCATTTTTGTTTCATTTTCTTCCTGCTATAAAAATGACTCTGTTCTGGTTTGAGAGAGAGAGTGTTTACTTTTGCTTTTTGAATAATTTTCTGGGAAAAACTTTCATGTTTATGGTGGGGGAAGTGACGGAAAACTTTAAAATTGGCCTTAGGATGCAGAACATTTTTAAACTGCTGTAAAATAATCATAAAGTGCTTTTCTTTTTCAGAAGTCTGATTCCTACTTCTCAGACTGTAACTGTTAACATAAACCCTTTAAGGCAGTGTGTCGTCATCTCCACCTGAATGTTCTATCTTGTTTTTTCTGTGATTTTTCTCTTGCTTTATTACCTTAAAGAACCCTTGGCTACTCTCTAATGAGAGAAAATCAGGTTTCTGTAGCCTAGGTCACCCTCTATTGCTTGAAGGTAGGAAGAAGAAAATTCATTGGAAGGTGAAAAACAACAACAACAACAACAACAAAATCTAGCAGCCCAAATTTCCTTAACATCCTATTGCAATTACCAAGAATTGCATGTCTAATACTAAATTTTATTTTTGTTTGACCAAAATTAAAAAATAATAAGAAGAAATAACAACAGTATAATATTTCCCCTTGGGGAATTAGCCTTATCTTAGTATTCTCTATCTCTCCTGTGATCTCTAAATACTGACAAATCTGCTAAACAACAAGCCCTGGTGTTTCCTTCTGAACCCCCCAAGTTCTTTCCTTACAGCAGTTGGCCTGGGGCAAGGTTTTTCAGTCAGTGTCAGCTTCAAGCCAGCAGCTTGCATCCTACTGCAAAATTTATGGAGCATGCTGATGAGAACAATGTGGCTCCCTGGGAAGATGACTGGGAATTGGCAGAGGAGTTTTGTAGGTCTGAGCTCTGCAGCTGGGCCATTGATCGTTCCTTCCTCTGGTTGGACTTCAAAAGGTTGCATGCCTCGTTATCTGTTTTGCACTCCTAACCAAAAACTACTTTGGGAGCACAAGATGCTGCTGAAAATACGTTAGTGTTTTCCACAACCCATCTCCGCTTTACAGAGATCACTCCTTTTCCAAGCTTCAAGTTACTAGCGTGATAGAGGAGAGAAGAGAGTGAAGTATTTGACTGGTTAGTTACCTGATTTGTCTTGATGCAAATGACCAGGAGATAAAAGAAAGAATGGGTTGTACCGAATGACAGCAAAGCATCTGGCACACTGCCTACCATATAGTATACGCCAACTGAATACTTGGAGAGGAAATTAAGTGTAGACTCTGAAGTGTAGACTCTGGATTTAAATTCTGGCACTATTCCTTTTCAGCTGTGTGGACATTAGCAGGCACTTAACCTGCTAGTGTCTCTGTTTTCTCAGCTAAAAAACATATTAATGCTTCCTAGGAATGGTTTAAAAACTGTGTGAGAAAATGCATGCACATTCTTACAAGTATACATAGCGAGTGCTAAATTCATGTATTTGCTGAAGAAATACAACAAATAGAAAAAATTGATTCTAGCCACATTGAAGGTACATTCTCCCTCATTCTTCAAATACCCACACTATTTTTATAGCCATTGGATCTCTAAAAGAAGTTACCTAAGAGGAAAAGGATCTGTCTTATATACATATATTATATTTATATATATATACATACATACACACACACACACAGTGTATATATAGTATATATAGATATATATAGTGTTTCTGTGTATCTTTTATATACATATCTCACATGTGTCATATACATATATCTCACACATATATTATATTGTATATTTAGTATGTGCTATATGTTTCTGTATATAAACATTTATTTCTTACATGTAATACATATAAATCTTATTTTTATGTATAGATACATTACATTATATAATATTTTATAGTATCTTATTTTTTAGCCCACATTTGATACTTCTGCTAAATGAAATTGGTATGTTTGTGGAAAGGAGAATAACTAATTTAAAATCTGAGTGCCTAGATTGTGGTTATATATATGTTAGCTGCTGAGAACTGATGTTTTGATATTACCTAGTTTTGAGAGGATTTCTTTAATTGGCTTTTTAGGAGACTATTTCATTTGGGTCAAAATATTATTTTCTGAGAAGCATATTCTGGCTTTCTGATTCAGCGTGAAGGTGGAAACCATCAGAGTTTAACATAAGATAGGTGGGGATGATGTTGAAAGATTTAACTTTATAATTTGCTTGGCTCATATTATCAGTGTGAGTTTGCAATTCGGTTTTTGGTTAGTTGATTTAAATTCAGGTCTTCTCAGAAATAAACTGATGAAAAACCATGAGAGTTATTGATCATCTTCAGTGATATATACAACAAAGCAGTCCAAGGAATCTTTAGATGTGTCCAGATGCAGTCAGTTCTGATTAGGTACATGCTTTGTCCAAATTATAAATCAAAGTGTCATCTGCATGTAGTAGAAATGGGAGAGGGGTTGGAATCAGATAGAGCTAGATTTGTTCTTGCTAAAGACCTTGTCACCCTCCGGCCCCAATTCATATGGTGAAATCCTAACCCCTAAAGGAGGTGAAGCATTTGGGGGGAGATTGTTCGCAAGTGCTCATATATGGGATTACTGCTCTTATAAAAGAGACCCCCAGAACACTCCCTTGCCCTTTCTACCATGTGAGAACACAGCAGCAAGACATGACCTATGAACTAGGAAGGAAGCCCTCAGCAAATACCAACTCTGCAGGCTTTTTGATCTTGGACTTTCTAGCCTCTAGAACAATAAGAAATAAATTTCTGTTGTTTATAAGCTACCCAGTCTGTGGTATTTTTGTTATAGTGACCAGAATGAGCTAAGGCAATTCTTAACTTCACCATTTGCTGGCTGGTGACTCCAAAGTTTTAGATTTCTGAATTTCCTTGTTTATACTTATTGACCTTAGTATTATCTCTCTAAACCTGACTTTCTATATGGGGATAATTATACCTCCTTGCTGTTGAGTATTCAATGAAATACTGCCTGAGAAATTAGCCAAATAGCCAACTTAAAATTTTTTATAGTGATTTCATATTTTCAGTGATAATAGATTCTATCACTAATTCAGTATCAATTAAAATTATCAAAACATAACTCAAGTTTGGATGAGGTAAAAGTAGCATAGGTTTTGGAGGTAAGATTAAGTGAGCCTGAATTTTAGGCTTTATTTATTAGTCTGATAATCCAGAGCAAGTTAATAGATATTAGATTCTTAGTTTCCTTATTGGTAAAATAGAATATACTGAGCCCAAAGATTTATTAAGCTATCTAGATGGTGTTCAACATATATTGCTTTTCTCATTTTTTATTAAATATAAGTTTGCTCTTTTTATTAAAATGTAAGTTTGCTCTTTTACTTATTTGCTGAAAACAAAATAAAACGGAGCCTTAAGTAACTGATTTATGTGGCGACACAGTTTGGTGTTTTTTGCCTGTTTTTCTTCTGCCTAGAATATTCTTCTTCTCTTTCTTCTATATCTAGTAAACCTTTAGTTTTTATTGAAAGGCCTTCTCCTTCTGAAATATTACCCCATATCTCTTAAGATAATGAAGAACTAAGATTTTTAAGAATATATTTTCTCGGACATTATTTTATCTATACGCTTGAGTTTTTGTGTTTAATCTTCACAACACGCCGTATTTCGAGTATCTCCATGAGATCAAAGAAGTAAATTGATGGATTTAAGATCATGCCACTCATACATGATGAAGAAGTAGTAGATCTGGAATTCTAACCTACATTTATATATCCCTAAAGTCCCAAGCAAATTGGATTTTTTTTCTCCTGTCTTCCTCTGCTCCCAGAAGACTAGTACTTATCTTTCTTTTAACATTTATGCAATTTGGTGGGATCATTTTCACATACTGTCTTTTCTACTAAACTATGAATATCTCAGTGTCAGCAGCCATAGTTTGTTCATCATTGCACTCAATCCTACAGCACTCTCTGGCAGATATTAGATATTCGGTTAGTGCTTGGGTTAACATGTGCACCAGCTGCACATTGACATCCAGTTTCCAAACAATCAACTTATCATACAATAGTTATTAATAAAATGATGCTTATCAGGGTGTAATCCTTCCTCTGCCATTCAGAAGATTCTATAGGGCAAAGAAGTGCTTTAGGAGAAACACATAATTATGAATATTAATTATTAGCAAGCAGTAGGAATAAAAACATGTTTTGTTTCAAGTAATACCTTTACTGTTGTTGTTTGTAAATTTCTAAGTCATCCTGTGATAGTTATATTTCTTGACAGCCGTCAGTATCTACAATCTTAGTCTGGACTATGCAGACTTGTACACATTATATATGTGTTTCTCTGGCACAGTGTTTATAGTGAGATTAACAAAAAGATCGTTTGTAGGATTTACATTAGTTAAAAAGATTCTACATATTCTAGTATCCTGGTATTCACAGAAAATTAATTAAGTCAAATTAATAAGGGAGCCAGATATTTCTCATTAAAGTCAGCAATTTAAAACTTTAAAAATAACATCGTTTTCAACCATATATAGGAGAAACAAAATTTACTGACCTCATTTGATTGGTTATCTATTTTTGTAAGTCCCTGAAGTAGCAAACAATTACTCTTGTCAGTTTTTGTTACAGTCTTGGAAAGATCTGGGGCAACCCTTTTTCATTTTTTTTTCTTTCTTCAACATGTTTAAATGCAGACAACAAGGACACTTCATAGGCTTATGTCAAAGACATCAATCGTTTTTTAATGAGGCCATAACCCTGAGTAGGTCATAGAATATTAAAAATAAATGAACATATTGCTGTCATTGGGGATTGTCACTGGGGCTGAAGGGTATCGATGAAGAAACACAATACCAGGACACAATACACTGAACTGCCTACTTTTCAAAAGGCAGTTAATTAGAAAATGCTATATGAATGACCCTTGCCCATGTCCTTGATGCACTGAAGTTATGTCTGTGTGAGGAAGAGAACCATGCTCTTCTTTTCTCAATAGCGGACTAGTTGGCTGAGACACATGACCAGGCATTATCTACACAGTCAATTGGGAGAATTAAAAGGTCATTCATTCAATAGGAAAGATTTCCCTTTTAGTGGCCCTGTCTAGCAGGGAGATTATCATCATGAATGAGCAAGAAGGAGAACAATAGCTTGTGAGGACCTAGATCCAATCAATGAGAATACTGAGGAAAAGAAATAGAAAGATAAGATAGGGTGTTACTATAATGGCATTTAAGCTCTTCATCTTCAGCTTCTCATCTGCTCCTCTAGTCCCATCTTTCACTGCTCATTATGACACAATTAGTGCAGAAGCAAGATAGAACTCACTTATTTTCCTGTTTACACCTGCTCTGTTTCAGCTGCAGGGCATTGCGCATGTTGTTCACTTAAGCTGGGACATCCTCTTGCTTATCCTCCTGGAAAATGCTTATGTATTATTCAAGCCTATTCATGTGCTACCACTGCTATAAAGCTGTTCTGACTCTTTCAACCAGGCAGTGCTGTCCCATTGTGGAGATCTGTGGCAAAAATGATTATGACTGTCTACCAAATTTCCATAGCAAGGTGTTTTCTCTGGGAAGCAGCTTCTAAAGGAGGAACTGCAATTTTCAGATTCCCTGTAATCTAAGTGGAATCCTTTAATTAGCCTTTGCCATAGCCTGTGAGCAGAAACCATATGCATTATATGCATTACTTTTTGCTTAAGATGTTTAGGAAGTGGCTGTAAACTTTTACCGCATCTTCCATCTGAATATAGAGACTGAAGAGCACAGGAGATGCCTGAGGAAGAAGATGAGTGAATAATACATAGAGGAAAACCACCTTTCTGCTATCTGGGAACACCTGCATCCAAGCTATTAAAATATAGAATTCATTAGTTTTACCATCTAGGATTTCCCTTAATAAGGTAATAAACAAGACTTAGGTTAATACACATATGCCATAGAACCGGCATTTTAAAACTAATTAGTTCTTTGCACACCTTCTTTCTTAGTAGACTTAGGAAACTTGCCTTGTTACATTTGTAGCTCAACTGCCTAGCAAACTAGTCACACTGTACAGGGATGCAATAACATAGGATGAATTAATGATGAACTCGTAACTACTCTTTAATGAGAACCTTTACTGCATAGTAGCATATGACATTTATCTCCTTTAAATCTGCAACATCTGGGCAGTGAGCACTCAAATCTATGTTTTCCAGAAGGCCATAATCGTTTATTCATTCGAGTATACATTGATTCCTGATGCTGTAGCATACAATTTCCAAGGACCAAAGACACACCTATGAAAAGAGAGGTGGTTTTTGTTGCTTCAAAGTCTATAGTTAATACAGTTCATTCATTTACAAATTTTGTCTTCAATGTTGCTGGGGACGCTTTTTTAAACCATAGATCTCCACTGCTCTGTAAGTTCAGAGTCACATAGTCATACAACGTATTCTCCAAAGCCAGTGCTGTTTCTGAAGTAAAGAATTATCAGGTTTTCTTATGTTCTGTGAAAAACGTTGATAGTGAGGTCAGTCGATGGGGCATTTTAGTTATCAAATTTGTTTTCAAAATTATTTTTTGTTGCAAAAGTGTATGAAGTCATTGCTATATATTGATATAGTGAGGAGAGTTCCCAGTATATTAGTCTCGGTGTTGAAAGAATCAGTTTATTATGTAAAATATAATTGCATTCTTTTCTTGTAAATAAATGTTTACAGGTGACCTTCATGTCTACAAAATTAACAAATGGTATAGTACCTAATTTCTTCTTTGCCCAGGTCTATGCAAGCTCATAATGCTCTTCTTGCACCCATGTAATAAACTTGTTTTTGCTTGGAGTCTGAAATTCAATTGCTTAACA